>NW_004524647.1:600857-639935 GCF_000260255.1 Octodon degus
TATTTATTTATTTATTTATTATGAATCTAGGACAGGGTCTACTGGGTCTATAGGGCCTCACTATGTAGATTCAACCTGTAGTGTTTCACCTGTTTTCAGCCTCCCAAGTGCTGGGGTTATGGGCGCGTGCCACCATGCCTAGTCTCAATCTTTGTCTCAGTGCTCCCCAGGGGCCAGTCAGGCTCAGTATACCAGGGATTGAATCCTGGTTGCCGTACTCTGCAAGAGCTTTAGTCTGCTGAGCTATCTGGCCGGCCCTTTTAATTAATTAATTAATTTTGATTTTGTGGCCAGTTCAACCTGCCCTCAGGGCAGGGCTGGTGCAACATGTGGTGTCCGAAGTTGAATCGCCATCCTTGCGCTTGCCTAAGCTATCTCAACAGCCTTAAATTATTTTAATAACAAAGTGTGGTATGTTCTTGTGATATTCAACCTGTTTAACTGTACACGTTTTAATTTAAGTTTATATTCATCATAGCTAGATGATAGATAGATAGATAGATAGATAGATAGATAGATAGATAGATAGACTGCTATTTGCAATTTCATGTATTTCAATCCATAGGGATTTTTACGGGGTTCATGGATAAAGCATTTAGAAAATGAAGTACAACTCATTTATTCTAGAATACTTTGACCATCCATCGAAGTGCCGGTCTTTCTGTGGCGTTTGGGCTCTAAGCACCTGACAAGGATAAGAAGGAGGAGCCTCGCAGCGGGTGTCCAGATGGAGGTGGTGTCCAGAGACCTGAGCCTCGTGAGGAGCAGCCTGGGCCGCGCAGCTCTGAGGGCGCCCCCTCTGCTCGCCTCCCTGCCCACTCCCCAGCAGGGAGACTCCCGTGGGATTGAGGACCCCAAGAGCCCGCTGAAGTGTGTGTGGGGGGGGTGACTGCTAGGATTTTTGGCGGCACAGTAAAGAGATAGGAGAGATAAAAGAAGCCTTATTATCTCTAAAGACCCAGAGAGGGTCAAGGGCAGATGAGGGCCCTCAGACCTGAGACAAAGAGAGCTGAGACCTTTATGGACCTCTGCTAGGGGTGGAGCTTGAGGGGCAGTTTCAGTTACACAGAGGTCGTTGGTTGGGGTCTCTCCTGTGTTCGCGGGAAACGTGAGAGGAAATTGTATCCAGGACCGAAGAAGCTGAAAGTGGCCCTTGGGAAGATAAGCGGTTGTTTAAAGGGCTTCAGCCATGCTAGATGACCATCATAACAATTCAGCAGTTCATACTAGAGCACAACCTAACAGAGACCTTACTCCTGGTCTTCCTTTCTTCTCTCCCCTGCTGCTCGAGCAACGCGGGGTTCTGTGCCCACCTGGGTTGGCCTGGGGTTCTCACAGGGGAGCACAAGGACCAGCATATATTGAGCTTTGCAGTGTGCAGAGCGCCGGGCTACAGGCTTTCAACATTGCCACAGTGGCACATGGCCATTTCCATGGACACAGGAGACATCAGAGACTGACAGCTTACACAGAGTCACACATTCTTGGTGTCCTATGGAGTTGGGTCTGACCAGATGAGCCCAGCTCAGAGCTGATGGCCACGTTGCTCTGCCTGCTTGTCCACCCCCTTGCCAACTGGGTGACCTCTGAGGAGCATGTCCTGTTTGCCTCAGGCTGGCACAAGGAATCAGCCTGTCTGCGTGGCTTTTTGAGAGCAGACCGTGGCCCAGAGAAGGCCATCAGCAAATAGATGTGAGCTCTCCTATATAGTCGTCCACATACCTTCCAGGGATGCCTGCTATTTAGGTGTGGGTAAATTGTGCCAAAATCTTCTCCTCAGATTTTTTTTTTTCGATTCTGCCTCAGCCTCTGGTGCTGGGATTATAGTACTCAGTTCTGCCACTTTGGCCACCACTAGGTCTTCCACTTTTTACTACCAGGTCACCATGAAGCATCCTGCAATCCCTGGGGCATGAAAAGGCTGAAGAGATCTACTTCCTTTCCTATCACATCTGAGCCAAGACAATGTGAGGACTTTTAGGCAGGAGGTCAGCGATCCCCAAGGCGGCTTCTCTGTTAAAGAGATGGCTGCTCCCTATTGGCCTGAAGAGAGCTCTCTGTGGACAGGGCTGGACAGGCTTGTGGCACTGTCCTTGGTGCCAGCTCAGCTCCCTGTTGGGGGGCACTGTGTGGATCCTGCTGGAATTTATTTTCTTTAGCTCCAATGGCCTTGCATGGCAGCCATGTCCAAAACTGTGGGGAGGTTTCCTAACACAGTATAGAAACAGAAAACCCCACTGTGGGGTGGAGAAGGAATTTGCTGTGGAGAAACGTGGTCTTCAGCAGCTTTGCCTGATGCCCCTGAGAAGCCTGGTTTTGTATCCATCTTGATTTTCACTTTCTGTCCTTCTCCTTGCAATCTGTGTGAAGCTGCATGGGGAAAAGGTGGCTGAGCTGCCCTCATAGTCTGTGGAAGAGCTGTCTCTCCTTGTTTTGGGGAGTCCTGACACTCCCTTCCCACAGGACCATCTTGTCAGCACAGGCAGCCCTGCATAGGAGCCTGAAGCAAGCCGTGTGCTTGGTAGAGTGAGTCCCTGTCACCCTGCTAGGGTTGCAGCTCAAGTGCCCAGGGTCCTTGATTCTCTGTGGCCTCAGATGAGAGAGGCATCTGTAGGCTGCTCAGGAGCCCTGTTTGATGCAGAGGGGGCAGAGACCCAGGGCCCTGTTGCTTTGCCAAGCTCCTTGTGCCTGGCAGGTCTCTGTCAGCCTGGGCCTCCCAGTGCAGACCTTAGATCTGCACATGGGCCACAGTGAAGAGGGGACAGGAGCACCTCACAGCTCTTGCAACCTTCACCCAGTGGGCTCAGACCTCTTCCTGCAGGGGCCTCGCAGAGTGGGGTCCTGTCATGTTAGGCAGAGCTGGCTCTACTGCCCTATCCTCCATTATTCTCTGCACACCCCCGTGGCCTGCAGACTCTCAAGTTATTTCAAGCTGTATTTGTGAATTTGAGGGCTCCTACATCTCAGCAGCTGTTTGCAATGGCCTTCCTCCATGACAGCAGTGCAGTGCCCCCACACCCCACAGCCATGTCCTGGTCTCCTCTGAGCCTCTGTGGAGACAAATTCAGGTGTCTTCCTCCCACTCAAGCTCTTTGAGCTTTTGCTCACAAAGAAGCTTTGAAATGTGTTTGTGGATCTTTTGTTGGTGTCGGCCATGTGGATGGGTCATGGCCATTGCTTGACCTGTTTACTCTCTGTGAAGGCCTGGGAGAGTGTTGTCACTCTGGGTGACTCTTTATGGGCACACTCTGCATCATTGATTACTTTCCTCTGTGGCCCTGTGATCTCCTTGATTGGAGGATTTGGGGTGCCATGGGTTGCAGAATGTTCCAGCGCAGGTTCTCTTGTGTCCTGAGTCCTCACTGACCTTGGAGGGCTGTGGCTAACGTGTAAGCTATCCTTGTGACCCTTCTTTTTCTCCAGTTTTCTGATCTGCAAACTTAAGTTGTTGACCCTCCAGAAGAGAGGATTAGTGATATTATTGCCCTGGAGCATAGGCTGTTGAGCTTAACATCAATATCTGTCTGAATATCAGACACCTTGGACATAAAATGAAACATGTATTTTCCATCAATCATTGAAATGCTGAACTTTGGATTCATACAGAATGTGAAGAAGAATAAAAAGATAAAAAATTAAAAAGCCAAAAAAAGAAAAAGAAATTGACAATTGTAGATTTTTACACAGAAATTTGGAAATCTAGCCATGTACAGCATTGTAGTAGGACAGTCCTGTGGCATTTATTTATTTATTTATTTATTTATTTATTTATTTTGTCTCTTGTTTTCATTTGTTACCTTTTTTTTTTTTGAATGGACATTTACATGAGAGGGAGTGTAGTGGTGGTTGATATGACAGTGTGGTTACAGAGGATTGGGGTGACAGGGATTCCAGTCATGGCCCTAGTGTTGCACATTGCTATCTTCGGTGCAGGTGCTGTACAGGGTTTCAGGGTAAATCCTGAGGGGATTTGACTGACATTTTCAGATACAAAAGTTATATTTTTTTGTTATACAGCTCTTGCTTTATCTTGGTCTTAACCATTCAGCAGAAAAGTATAAAAACAAGGTATAAAAAGTAAAGCCAGATTAATATATTGAGCCATAAAAAGCTCAACAACTTCTGACATGGCCAGTCCTGTGGATAACCCACTACTATTATAGACTACTGGACTATATTGGATTGCTTTGCTGAATTAATGCAACTACAATACATGAATGGCAATAGAATACCCATCTCTGACAAAAGTAAACAAAAAAAGGGGATATAAATAAAGGACCAGTTTGTAGTGAAAAAATATATCTGTATGTACAATATATTTAGCATAGATATACAGTTACTTTCTCTTAGTTCAATGAGAAGAAAGTCTTGAACTAATAGAGTTTAGACAAGATATCATGTCTGCATCTTGTACTATGAATAACTACTACAAAGACAACAATATGCAATGTATTGACTATTGTAACTATCCTACTAACCTGTTTTGAAACTATCTCATTGCTACTTCTTTCTCAGTAAAATTAATATAAAAATATAATAATTTGACCAATATATACAATACTGCGATTTTTTCTTTTTTTGCAGTACTGAGGATCGATCTCAGAACCTTACACTTGCCAGGCAGTGCTTATGCCACTGAGCTATCTCCCCAGCCTATAATACTGTGATTGAGGGAACTGTTTCACCATTTCATCCCCTAGAAGATAGAAGCCCTGAGAATTGAGAGAGCCACTGTTTTTCCCTATGGACATTTAATTCAAAATAACTTTAAATAAAACACTCTATTATTTATGAAAAATAAGAATAATACCACTCACCTTATTTATCTCAAATTCATTCGTTAAAATTAAATGGAAATTATTAAACACTTATCAGCATAAAATATTGCACTGTAAGAACTCAACAAATGAGAGGGTTTTTTTAAATTTTATTTTATGTATTTGGTACAGTGTTTCGCTACACAGTTCACAGTTGTAGTGATCCTTCTGTTTTCAGCCTCTCCATGCTGGAGTTAAAGCTGTGCGGCACCATGCCCAGACTCAATCACGACTCAGTGCACCCAGGGGCAGGGCCAGCACATCATGTGGGACTGCAGATCTAACCTTGGTCCCTGCACTTGCCAAAGTAGGTGCTCAGTCTGCTGAGCTATCTCCCTGGCCAGTTTTGAATCTTTTTGTAGTCATTGTTGAAGATTATAAGGAGCTGCATTATTTCCAAGCTTTGGTTAGCACTAGAAGTAAATTGCAAGAGAAATTTTCACTGCCTAGTATATTTAATAACACTAGTTCTGTTGTAGAAGACAGAAATATAGATCATAAAAAGACAAAAACATAAGATAATGGTTTATATGATTCAATGATGTAACAGTGGTTCTTAGCTTTAAAGATAGTTAACTGCTTAGGTTTTAATAGCACTAAAATTAGACCCATTCCACAGTTTTGTGTCTACTTTAGTGTGAATATTCATTCTAGTCTGCCTGCTCTCAAAATGATCATTTTGAGCTATAGGTTCCCAATTCATTCCAACAATCTTTGATTAACTCTAATGTGGACACTTTATAACATTTCCATTTTAGTGTGACCATACCAGTGCAGAAAGAAAATCACTGCTAGGATTGTCCAAACCCACGCTTATGTGTTCTGGCAGGCAGAGGTTTAATGTGTCCAATTTCTGAACTTTGGGAATCAGTAATCTTTCATCCTTTACTTGAACTCTCAATAGGAAAGAAATTATCCACTCAAATTGATTAAATTAGTTATGAAATAAATATATATTCCTAATCTTTCCAAAATAGAAACAAACAAAAAAATTTTCCCAATCCCCAGTGAGGAATTAAAAACTAAAGTAACATAGGCATTGTTCAGAGTCTTGCCATATTGTAAGTATCCTAAGTTCAAACAAGGTGTTATCATATCACATCTTCATGTCATCTGTCAAGGGTCAGTAGATTGCTAGTAGATTAATAGCTCTTTGCCTTTCTGTCAACTGATTTAAAATGTACAAACAGCTGTTCCTGAGTGTTTAGCTATGAATAATAGTTCATTTTTTTTTAAAACAAAAGAGGCATTTGTTGTAACTTTACAAATGTCCAAAACTTCTCTGAGGCCCCTGGGAACCATGCAGATGGTAAGGAAGCTCAGACACAGATCAGAAGTTGGACATGGGCCAGTGGCTTGAAAAGGACTTCAAAGAGATCTTGTTTGTGTAAGAATGGATTTTTTTTTTCCTCAGCAACATTTTTGAATTAACAACTATCTGGAAGGACTTAAAATTTGATGTGTTAAGACATTTTTGCAAACAGCATTAAGCATGCCTCAGGGAAGAAATAATGGAGCACATCAGGATTGTGAATGTAGGAGTAACTCTGGGAAGTAGCTATTACATAAATCCTTTTTGTAGAGTCATGGATCTGGTGTGTTTGGGTGGCGGGGTGGGAGCGATATCTAGCAATGAGGCACCATTGTCACTTCCCCCTCAGTTGGACCACCTGAAACAGTTTTTGCTCCCACTCATTAACCCACTTACAAGAACAGTGAAAAATAACACTCATTCAATGTGCTTATAGTTATAATTGTATGTATGTGTGTGTGCTCGTGTGTGTCTGTGTGTTAAAGGTTAGGGTTTGTGAGATAAGGCAGATATGAAAAGAGAGAAGCCTTCTGTTAGCTGCAATCTCCAAAAACAGTTTGGATGCCAGCTTTCCTTTAGAAAACTCTAGGCATGAACTCTGACCCCCAAGTTAAATGGCTTGCATGTGTGGTGGTGATCCTTGGACAGCACTGAGTTTTTCCAGGTAGCTCATGGACAGGCCATGTGCTCTGTAGAGATTATTTCAGTAAACTCAATACCCAGTTACTGGATAGGAAAGTGAGATGTAGGCAAAAGTAGTGGTACACACTTGCAGTCCCAGTGCCCAGGCGGCTGGAGCAGAAGGAGTAATGTGAGTTTGGGGCTAGCCCAGCTACAAAGTGAATTGAAGTCCAGCCTTAATTGCAGAGTGAGATTCTGAGCCCCTGCAAAATGTGAGATGTGCTTTTTTCTATTACTGTAGCAAAATATCAAAGTCTTGGTAACATATAAAAAAGTTGATTTAGGCTTTTGGTACTAGACGCTGAGAACTGCAAGTTTTGGCAGCTGCAACATTTAGGCCCTTGTGCCAGAAAGCTCAAGCAGTGCAGAAGAAGTACAACATGAAGCATGGCTTCACTTTGTAACAACTCATTCTAATGAAAACTAACCCCATACTTTAAGAGGGAGAACACACTAAAACAAGAACCAACCCACTCACAGCAAAGGAGTTGCTCCTTCTTAAGGAGCTGATCACCTTTCAGAGACTCGCCTTCTGGTCCCATCAAACTGAAAGAAAAATTTCAACATGTATTTCAGAAGGAATAAAGCAAATTCATTTTAAAAGATTTTTTTTTTTCCGGCGGGCCAGATAGCTCAGTGGATTAAAAAACTTGCTAACACAGGGGTCAGAGGTTCTGGCATGCAGCACCAGCCCTGCCCCTGGGGCACACAGAGACAGTGATTGAGACTGGGTGCAGTGGTGCACACCTATAATTTCAGTACTTGGGAAGCTGAAATACAGGAAGGGTCACTAAGAGTCTCATCTGTGTAGTGAGACCCTGTTAGACCCTGTACTAAATACATATAAAGGTTTTTTCCCCACATTTCATTAAATCAACCATCTTTAACACATAAACAGACTATATTCTCAAACATATTTATCTCAAATAAATTTCTTAAAAATTGAAGAATATATATCTAATATGTTGTCCAGAAACATAGTCTGGATTTTCAAATTCCAAGGCTAAGCATTTGGCCTGGAATGGGTGCATAGTTTAGAGGAAATACATTTTCTTATCAAGTACTGGTGCATGGATTCAATCTCCTGTTTTATAAGAATGAAAATTAAACTAAAGAAAACCACAAACCATGAGGACTTGACAGTTGTAGAGAAGTGAATTACTATTACAATAATTGCCATCAAGACAGCTGACAGTGTATTGCTATGCTATCAGGAAGGTTCTGATCTAAGAACTTTATATGCAATGAGAAACTGAATCTTCAAAATGCCCCTGTATGTTAGACAAGATTGCCTATGAATTTGCAGATAAGGAAACTGAGGCAGTTAGTATTTAAGAAGTTGCACATGGTTTTCAAGTTGGGAAGAGGAGCTGGATTTAACCCATGCTGGACAGCTCCAAATCTGCCCCTAAAATACTGCCCTCCAGGTGCTTGGTATTTCCCTTCAACACTGTCAAGACACAGCAAATGTTGGGCTCTGTTCTTATCCCCATGGCACCGCAGTCCACGGGAAGCTGCTGAGGAAGAAAGACGTGGCCATCTGAGCAGAAGTGCGTGGAAGATAGTGAAGTAGAAGGTTGAAATAAGTGGTTGATGCTTGGTGAGGAAGGAGGAGAAACTATGATGCAGCAGCATCTGACATGCCTTTTATGTGTGAGTAGGAGTTTTCACAAATGGTGGAAAGGAACATAACTGGCAAAGAAGTGGCAGGCGTGTGACAAGAATCTTGAAACTGTTCTCTCCTGTGTGTTCAGGCATCCTTGCTAAGAGTGAACTCTTCCAAAATATTTGCTCATTTCTGTATGAAGTTGATTTCACAGTGTAGGCTCTGGATTGAGTTAAAATATAGATCATACTTGTAAAGTTGGATTTTTAAAGTGAGATTTTTATGGTGAGAATTGGGATAGGACAAAAGGCAGGAGAAGGGATTATGAATGCTTCTCTTTCCTTTTGTTTACTATAATGGTTTGTGTCTAGGTGTCCGCCTAAAGCCTCATGTAGTCCCTGAGATGGGCTTCTAGACTTCATGATTAATTCATAATCCAGAGCCGGGATTATGTTTGTGAGCGCCACACACGGTCTGGGGTGGGTAACCTAAATGCAGCACAAGGGAGACAGACTTGCTCTCTGTTGCCATTGCTGCAGCTTCTCCTCCCTTTTGCTCCTGCCTTTTTGTTATTTTCTGCTGCCATGAACTACTGCCCTCTGCCATGTGCCAGTCTGCCTTGGCATCAGCCAAGTATGCACTGAAATCTCCACTAACTTTAATCTAAATAAACCTTTTCTTCCTTAATTCTGGCTGTTAGGTATTTTGTCCCAGTAATCAGAGAAGAGTAACCACGACAGTCTACCAAATGCTGTTTTCTGGACCAGGCTAGATGAAAACATATACATCAAAGTAGGAAAAAACAGACTGAAGATTCAGATGGTAACAGAGATATAAAGAGAGGGAAAAAGTTTTTTAAGGTCAGTTTGTACTACCAGCAGGTAAATCATTTTAAACTTCTTGCTATTCCTGAGAGAGTGGAGAGGTTCTTACAGTGTATGATGAAAGATTGCTTCATTTTACTGGGGACAGCGTGTATCAAACCCAGAAGCTGCAAGTGCTCTGCCAGTGAGCCCAGGCTGGCCTGGAGTTCACAGCCTTCTGGCCTTAGTTGCTCAAGTGTGTAGGATTATTAAAGCAAGGAACCATGCCTGGCTTGAGAGCCTGCTCAATGTTTGGAACCTTATTGCATGAAAAGGTGTGTTTGGTGCTTTGCAAGGTTTAGTTAGAGTTATCTACTCACTCGCCAGATTACAATAGCTATTTTATTTTTCTGGTACAATTTTGAAGATAGTATATGACTTATAAAATGAACCACAATTCTAACTCAGACTTCGTTGATATGAACTTCGATTTATTTGAGATGAACTTTAAGGCCACCTAACGTAGAGTTTTTTCATCTCTTCCTGGTGATGATTTCCTCTGGTGAATCTTTAGATAATAGTTAAGCGTGGATACTTATGAGTTCCTCAGTAGGAATGCCAGTTGATAGAGATCTTATATAAATGATACACTTTTTTATTCACATAACTTACAGTGACATTAAAATAGTCCTTTCTGTTGAATACATGTAAAGCTATTACCAAATTTGGATTCAGACTATTATATCAAAGGAATTTTCTTTTTTAACTTTAAAACTGATTATATGTTCTTGAAATAAAGAATAGAATATATATGTCCTAGTTTAAAATTCTGGGAAACTTTATAATTGAAGTTGCAGAATTACATTTTCAATAGAGAAAGCCCAATTTATTTAATCTGCTTACTGCAGCTTTCCGAGATAAGATTTGTCAGGAGGCTAAAAAGTCTTCTCGATCAGGGCAAGTTCCTCCAAAAGGGCCTTTGGATTAATTATGATCCTTTCACTGATGAAATATCAGTGACTAAGCCTCTGATACAGTGGAGAGAACCCACGACGCGGACGTTGGAAAGGCGGGGATCAGCACGAGGGGACTTATTTTAAGCGTATAAAGTTACGATTATGATATCAGATTGTACCTGGTATTGTAAAATGGAGGTTTCTTAAAATCTTACAGCTTATTTTAGCTGATCGAGAAGTAGAAAACTCTATAAAAATTATTTTAAAAGACTATACAGTCTTATTTTAACTGTATCCACTCTGAGTAATATAGCATTTGGCATTTATTGGCCATCCACTCTTTATGAGATTATTTGGAAAAGAGAAAAGTTCCTAATGACCAAGACTGCTTTACACAGTTTATATACAGAATCTGACTTTTGAAGAAGTAAGCATCTTTCTTTTCCCAAATAACTACAAACTGCAATAAGTTAAGAATAATTGTCAGATTCTATAGAAACTCCTAGCTGGAAGGGAAGCCATTTCATCCATCCCCTCCTCAGTTGTGGATTTAATACTGTCCAATATACACTATTTGTTCCTTAGAACTCTATGGTCTTTTCTTAAATACTTTCCACAAGCTACACAGCATTTGCAAGGAAATTGAAATACTAAAAGTTCGGTCATTGCAAGTTTGGCCATTGCTCCATTGTTTTTTCATTTTTTTAAAAAAAGTTTAAGTTACTTATTTACTTATTTATTTGTTTGTTTATTTGGTATAGGGTCTCACTATGCAGTTTGGACTCATAGTAATCCTCTTGCCTCAGTCTTCCCTGCATTAAAATTACAGTTGTACACTACCATGCCCGGTTTTGCTGGCTAACATGGCATGCCCAGGGTTCCAGGGCTGGCACAGTATGCAATACCAGGGATCAAACCAAGGTCCTTGCACTTTCGAGGAAGACTCTCAGAGTGCTGAGCAATTTCCCCAGACCTTGTTCTTCCTAATTTCGACCTTCAGTTTAATCATATCAACACCATTCCATATGAATTGTGTCTTTCTGATGACAAAATAGCATAAATGCTTAAGAAGTTTGTTACGATCTATGACAACAAAATTATATTTAATATCTATCAGAAAATAGAGCTTGAATAAAAATACTAAAAGTAGTAAGGTAACTTTCAAATATAAAAACTAAATTCAAGTTTTAACCTGGATTCTGATGGCCAACTAATAAAATGTATATGCCTGTTTAGCAACATTAACTTCATCCAATTAGGTAAAGAAAGAGAGTGGTCAATTCAGAAAGTGTATTCCAACTACATAGCTTGGCCCCCTGTGTGCTTCTACTACTTAACTTGTGATACTATTTTGGTGATTTCTTACCTCCATTTTTTCTTTCTTTCTTTTTTTTCTCTCTACCAATGTAAAAGTATTTATTAATCCATTTGGTTAAAAGGGTAATAGCACTTGTTTGGTTTAAAGGATGTTAGCCAGAGAGGAGCTTAAACAAGCAAGAAAGAAGTTATATAATCAAAATTATTTTACAGGTTGATACTACAAAAATAACTATTTTTATGTACATATATCTAAATACAAGAATGAACAAATCAACACCCCAAGAAAAGACCAAAAAAGGAGAAAAAAGAACTTTCCAAGTGTTCCATGTTGGTGACCCCAGGTGTATTTCTGTCCTGACTTCTTGTTACTTGAGAATTCAGAAAAGCTGGAGTCTTTCTTTACATCGTCTTTGCACCTTCCTTTTGAGACTGAGCTCTTTCAGATTGACTGGTGTGCACCACTGTTTTTTGCTCAGTGGCTGGGAAGCTCCATCTCCTGACTCACTCTCTGACTTCGCAGTGTTATTTGAAAAGCAGCCAGTGTTTGTCGATACCTGCAGTGTTCTGTCACCTGTCTCTGGCTTCTTCTGTGCTCTCTGACCCATAGTGGCTCGTACCTTCTTCATCTTCTCGTGCCCATCACGGCAGCCCTGACAGCTGAGTGATTGCCCAGGGGCAGAGTGGTCTCTAATGGCTAGGAATTTACTAGAAGAAACATTCATAGGCACTGAACCCTCACGGACACCGTCAGAGGAAGAACACTGCACATCAGGTGAATGTATCTGAGAGAAAGGTTGAAACGCCTTCGTGTAGAAGTTCAGCTCGCTGCCAACAGGCCTTCCACTCTCGCCCTGGTCCGCGTGCTCACAGCCAGAAGGCCTCTGTTGAGCAGCACTGGGCGCAAGGGCCCGGCTCCCTTGGAGCAGTGAGGAAGCCCTGTGGAGGTCTTCCTCCGATTCGCTCTGGGTATCACCCTGATCACCTCTGTGGCCTGGAACTGCCCAGCTTTCTTCGCCTCCACACAGGAAACATGACCGTTTGTGTCTGGAGTTACAGAGCTTGATCTCTGAGGCCCAGGATGTGTGGCCAGCCCTCCAGCGCCAGAGTAGGGCCCACTGCAGGGTATACCAGCCTTTGAGATGACAGATGCCTGTGAAGAATCTGCAGGCGGTAAGGCCAGCCTGCTCTGATCTCTTGTCAGAATGCTCTTTGCCTTGCTTGATGACTTTCTCTTATGCTTTTTAACTAGTTTAGGTGGATCTGGAGCCACATCACTGTTGATCTCCGTATAGTATTCACCTATAGTGGCCTTTTGATCGAGTCTTTGTTTAGATCTATTGATTTTAAGATCGAGATCTTCTGAGTAGTTTTTCTTTGGCCATGCACCTCACAATCAATACCCTCATATATCTGGATAACTTCAGAAACTATTTCTGTCTTCCAATTTCTGCCTAAGCTAATTTGTTTTTGACTCCTTCTGCTGAGGAAGCTGCATGCTGGTGACAAAGTTTTTCTGGGTCTCATAGTGTACAATTTTCCATGATCTTTGATGGGAAAATCTACTGTATGAAACGCGTGTGACTTCTGGACTTTTAGAAATAGTTTTGGCATCCTTCTGGGTGAGAGAAGCAGTGCTATCTTTTTCTTGGGCTTGCAGACCTTGGCCCAGGATGAGCTCAGAGGTTATTTCTGTACTTTGATAGCTCTTTCCTCTAAGTTTTCCTGAGTTGGAACCATTCCAACATGCAGCTTGCACTCCATGGATCTGCTTCCTCACTGTCAAAACACTCTCAGTTTTGCAGTCCCACAGCTGCTCGCTGCCCTGCTTGAGAAGATCAAGGGCCTGAAACTCATGCAGATCTTTTGTATCTCTAAGGAGGACTTCCTTCTCCTTCTGGGGGAAGAGCTAGTTACCTTCTGAGCAACAGCAGCTTTTGTCACTATCAGAATGATTCCTTTCAGAATGTATCTCTGTCTTCTGATTTGCTTTCTGCCTAAGCTTCTTATTAATTTTGTTTTATTAATTTTATTGAGAAGCAAATATCAATGAGATAGCTTCAAAACTGATTAATAGGAGAGTTTCAATAATTAATACATTGTATATTGTTATCCTCTTAGTGGTTATCCATAGTACAAGATGCAGACAGAATATTCTGTCCAAACACTATTACTACAAATCTTTTTTTCTCATTAAATTAAGAGAAAGTAGCTGTATATCTATCCTAACTATTCTGTATATACAGATACAAAATGGTCCTTCATTTGTATTGCCTTTTATTGTTTAGTTTTGTCAGAGATGGTTATTCCAGTGGCATCTAAATACTATAGGTGCGTGAATTCAACTAAACAATCCAACACTGTCCAGCAGTCCACAATAGTAGTGGGTTATCCACAGAAGTTGCTGATTTGAGCCTTTCAAACCTCAGCATATTAATATGACTCTACTTTATATACCTTGTTTTTATACTTTTCTGCTAGATGGTTAAGACCAAGATAAAGCAAGACCTATAGAACAAGAAATGTAACTTTTGTATCTAGTAAGGTCAGTCAAGTACCCTCAGGATTTATCCTGTAATCCTGTACCATAGTTTGCAGATTCTTTGTCAGTGTCAGCCATGTGGATAAGTCATTGGTGAAGCCATTGCTTCACCAATTTGCTCTCTGTGAAAGCCTAAGAGAATGTTTTCTCTCAAGTTGACTCTCCTTAGGAACACTCTACATCATCGATCACATTGCTGTCACCCCACAATCTCCTTGATCAGAAAATTTGGGACACAACTGAGTTACACTATGTTACAGTATATGTTCTCCTATGTCCTGAGTTTTCATTGACCTTGGAAGGCTTTGGCCAAAATGTTGGCTTTCCTTGCAGCCCTTCTGTTTCTCTAATTTTTGTTCTGCAAACTTAGGTTGTTAACCCTCCAGAAGAGAAGCTTATTATTACCCTACATCTTATGCAGTAGGTTTTAACTTCACTATCTGTCTGAATATCAAACATCTCAGGCATAATGTGGAACAGGTATTTTCCATCAAATATCGATATGTTAAACATTAAGTCCCTACAGAATATGGAGATAAAAATTTAAAAAATGAAAACTATTTAAACAATATGAATAAACAATTACATATTTTTACACACAGAAATTTAGAAATCTAACCATATACAGCATTGTTGCCAGGGAGATGGCTCAGTAGATAAGTGCTTCACTGGCAAGTGTAAGGGCCTAAGTTCAGTCCCTGGTTCCGCCAACAAGAAAACAACAACAACAAAAAAGCCCTGATACATATACAGCATTGTAGCAGGACAGTCCTGTGACATTTTCTTTTTCTTATGTCTTTTTTCCATTTATTACCCATTAAAAAAAAAAAAAAACCTTTTACTAGTGAGACAGTATGGTAATAATTGGTATGTCATGACAAGTAGTATGTATTTAGACCAGAATGACAGGTATTCCTAGAGTGACCCTTGTATTACACATTGCTATCTTCAGTGCAGTTGCTTAGTTCACATGTATCAGCATGTAGAGTTAGTCAGAGTGAGAATCCTACCAATTAACTGCTAGTTTCAAAAACCTGCTGATGTTTCTCAGGATCATTGCTTTCCCCATCTTGTGTGTATAAATGTGTGGCCTTGTCCCTGTCCTGTTTTCCAGCTTTTCTCCTTGCCCTCTCCTTGTTGTCCAATCCTCAATTGTCGCTTTCTTTTTAATTGTGTTATCCCTTTCTATTTGTATTTCTTCTTTGGAGTTCTTGTACTAGGGAGACTATATGATATTTACACATGTGGGTCTGGTTTATTTCACTTATGAATATATCTTCAAGTGCCAGCCACTTAAACATAAAGCCTTCAAGTTTATCATTCTTTATAGCTGAGTAATACTCCATTGTATAAAAATATCACATCTTTCCAGCCACTCCTCATGTGATGGGCATCCTTGTTGTTTCCAAGATTTGGTTATCACAAATTGTGCTGCTATAAACATAGATACCCATATATCACTATGATATGATGTTTTCAGATCTTTCAGGAATATTTTCAGTAGGGGATAGCTGGCTTGAATGGGATTTCCAGTCCTAGTTTCTTAAGGAGACTCCACACTGATTTCCATAATGTTTGCACCAGTATACATTCCCACCAGCAGTGGAGAAGGGTTCCCTTTTCCCCATTGCCTCTCCAACATTTGTTATTGGTTGATTTGTTTATGATAGTCATTCTTTCTGGGATGAGGTGGTATCTCAGTGTTGTTTTAATATGCGTTTTATGGATGGCTAGTGATGTGGAGCATTTTTTCATATATTTATTCGCTTCTTTAATTTTGTCCTCTGAGAAGTATGTGCTCATCTTGGATGCCCATTTCTGGATTGGGTCTTTAAATTTTGGGACTCTAATGATTTTAGTTCTTTATAAATTCTAGAGAGCAGACCTTTGTCTGAGTGCTTATTAGTTAAGATTTTTTGAAAATAGTGGGTTGTCTTTTCACTTTGTTGGTAATTTCTTTTGACGTGCAAAAACTTCTAAATAAGAGCAGGTCCCAGTTGTTAATTTTTGCAAGTGTTACCTGTGCCATTTGATTTTTGTTCATGAACTCTTTGTGTACCCATATGTCTTCAAGATTTCCTCCCACATTCTCTTCCAGGAGATTTAGTATTTCTGTTTTAATGTTTAGATCTTTAATCCATTCTGACTTTAGCTTAGCGCATGGTGATAGACCTGGATCAAGTTACAGTTTTCGGCATGTAGAGAGACAATTTTTCCAGCACCCTTTGTTAAAAAGGCTATCTTTCTTCCAGTAAGTGTGTTTGAGCCCTTTGTTGAAGATTAAGTGGATGAGTGTATTGGTAGAAGCCTCTGCATCTTCTAATCTATTCCATTGATCCTCAGGTCTATTTCATTGCCAAAATCTTATGATTTGATCACAATAGCTTTGCAGTATAATTTCAAGTCAGGAATTATAATACCTCCTGCTTTGTCTTTGTTAGCCAGGATTGTCTTTGTTATTCTATGGTTTTTCTGGTTCCAAATAAACTTTAGGAATGATTTTTCTAGGACTGTGTGGTATTTTGGTGGTAGTTTGATAGGGATTGCATTAAATCTGTACAATTTTGGGAACATGACCAACTTCACGATGTTGGTTCTTCCTATACAGGAGCAGGGATTATGTTTCCATTTTCTGAAATTCTCTACAATCTCTTTTTTCAGAGTACTGTAATTTTCCTTGTAAAGATCTTTGACTTCTTTAGCTAAATGAATTTCAAGTTGTTTCATTTTCTGTGGTGCTATTGCAAAAGTTATTGTTTTTCTAATTTCTCTCTCAGTGTGTTTGTTATCTGTGTAGAGGAATGCTACTGACTTTGAGTATTGGCTTTGTATCCTGCTATGGTATTGAATTTGTGTATCAATTCTAGTAGCTTCTTGGTTGAGTTTTTTGGGTCTTCCAAGTAAAGTATGATGTCTTCTGCAAATAATGGTAATTTAACTTCTTCTTTACCTATTCTTATTCCTTTTATTTCTCCTTCTTTTCTAATGGCTCTAGCTAATGTTTCCAAAACTATATTGAATAGAAGTGGTGATAGATGACATCCTTGTCTTGGCCCACATCTGAGAATTTAGGATTTCAGTTTTTACCCATTTAGAATTATATTAGCTGTTGGGTTCTCATCGATGGCTTTTTATCAAATTGAAGTAGAGGTTTTCTATTCCAATTTTCTATAGGACTTTGAACATGAATGAGTTTTGGAGTTTGTCAAAAGTCTTTTTTGCATCAATTGAGATGGTCATGTGGTCTTTAGATTTCACTCCATTGATATAATGTATTACATTTATAGATTTTTGAATATTGAATCATCTTTGCATCCCTGGGATGAATCCTATCTGGTCTTGGTGTATGGTCTTGTTGATGATTTGCTGTATTCTATTTGCTCAGATTTTTTTGAGGATTTTTGCATTTATATTCATGAGGGAGATTTGCCTGTAGTTCTCTTTTCTAGTTGTGTCTTTCCCTGGTTTTTGTATCAGTATAATACTTGCTTCCAGGAATGATTTTGCGAGAACTGGTTCCTTTCCAATTTCATTGAAGAGTTTGAGGAGCATGGGGATCGTATCTTCTGTAAATTTCTTGTAGAATTTAGCCATGAATCCATCAGCACCTGGACTTTTCTTCGTTGCAGGCTTTTTATTACATTTAATATTTCATTGGCTGTTATTGCATTATTGAGAGTTGTTGTATCTTCTTGATTCAGTTTTGGTAATTCAAACCTTTCTAGAAATCTGTCCATTTCTTCTCTGCCTTTTTTTGTATGACAGTAAATGTTTTCAATGTAGCTATTCAGAATCTTCTGAATTTCCACTGAGTCTTTGGTGATTACACCCTTTTCTCTCCATATTGCTTGTATCTGAATTTTTCTTTCTTGTTTTTGATGAGGTCATCTAGGGGTTTATCAATTTTATTTAGCCTTTCAAAGAACCAGCTTTTGGATGCTTTAATTTTTTCAACTGTTTTCTTCATTTCAATTGAATTAATTCTGCTCTAATCTTTTATGACTTCTTCCTCTCTTTTTGCTCTGGGTTTGGTTTGCTCTTCCTTTTCTAGATGTTGGGGGTGTCACATTACGGTGTTTATTTGTTCCCATTCTGTTTTCCTCATGTGTGCGTTCACAGCTACGAATTTCCCTCTGAGAACTGCTTTCTTCACATCCCATAAGTTCCAATAAATTGTGGTTGAATTTTCATTGAATTATAGATATTGTTGAATTTCTTGTTTAATTTCATCTGTGACCCATTGGTTGCTGCATAGGGTGTTGTTTAATTTCAATTTATTTAAGGTTTTTTTTCTGATTTCTTTGTGGCTTATTTTCAGTTTCATTGCACTGTGGTCAGATAACATGCATAGGATAATTTATTTTCTTGCATATACTAAAGCATGACCTATGGACTAGTATGTGGTCTATTTTAGAAAATGACCCATGTGTAGCTGAGAAAATTGTGTATTCAGCTGTGTTTGGGTGGAACACTCTGTATATGTCCACCAAGTCCATTTTTTCCAAGCTCTGGTTCAGTTCTGCTACTTCTTTGCTAATATTTTGTCTACTTTACCTATCTTTTTGGGATAAGGGGGTGTTAAGGTCTGCTGTTAAGACTGTGGTCTTGGATATTAGATTTTTTATGTCCATTAAGGTTTGTCTAATATAGTTGGGTGCTTCCGTTTTTGATGCATAGATATTATGAGTGTTACCTCTTCCTCTTGATTTTTTCCCCTAACCAGTATATTGTGGCCTTCTTTATTTCATTAGATTGTTCTTGGTTTGAAATTGAGACTATCTGAAAACAGGATTGCTACCCCTGCTTTTTTTTAAGGTGCTGGAGCATGTAGTATTGTTTTCCATCCTTTGATTTTCAGCCTATGAATTTCTTTATGAGTTAAGTGTGCTTCTTGTATACAACATATTGTTGGATTTTGTTTCCTAATCCACTGTGCCAGTCTATTTCTCTTAATTGGTGAATTGAGTCCATTTACATTGATGACTATAATTGAGATGTGTTGACTTATTATTGACATGTTATTTACCTGCTGTAATTTACTCCTTTTTTTCCTACGCTGAATTGTTTGCCCTATTTAGTGGGTTCCTTCTGTTCTCATTCTTGGAGTTCTGATCATTTTGGTCCCTCTCTAGAACATCTTTCAGTAGTCTGTGTAGGGTTGGCTTTGTCATCATGAAATTCCTCAGTTGTTCTTCATCATGGAAGTATTTCACTTCTCCATCAAACTTGAAGGAGAGTTTTGTAGAGTGTAGTAGTCTGGGCTGGAATTTTTTTTCATAGAGGACCTGAAGTACTCTGTTCCATGCTCTTCTTTTTTCATGTTTTGTGAAGAGATGTCGGCCATAATTCTGATGGGTTTCTTTTTGAATGTGATCTGCTTCTGTTTTGTAGTGGCTTTCAGTATATTTTTCTGGTGCTTGACTATATTTTTCTGGGATCTTGACTATTATATGTCTTTGTATGTTTTTAATTGTGCTGAAGTTATTTGGCATTCTGTAGGCTTCAGTTACCTGAATGTCAGATTGTTTCCTCATAGTTTGGAAGTTTTCTGCCATTACTTCTGCCCATATTCTTTTTATATCATTTGTGTTGACTCCATCTTTCTCATTGATGCCTATTAGTCTCACATTGTTCATCTTTGCATTGTCTTGCAAGTGATGCATTGTTCTTTCCTGCATTCTAGTTGTTCTTTAGAGATCTTTTCTTACCTTTTCACTAGCTGCACCAGCATCTTTGAGATCTGAAACTCTGTCTTCACTTTCACTCAAAGTGCTTTTGCAGGCTTGTTATTGAGATTTTAAGTTCCTCTATATCTCTTTGACTCTGCTTCATGTGATCTATTTCTTTCCTATTTTGCTCATTCAAGCAATCCGTCATTTTTTCTAATCTCCTTTATTTTCTTTATCAATGTCTTCTTTACAGGCAGTTATTAATTCTTTTACTGCAGAGATTTTTTCTGATCTGGTTTCTTCCATATGTTTCTGTATTTGATTCTTTACTTCAAATGCTATGAATGCAGAGATTTCTTTTTTTATTTCAGAAATTAATTCTGCTCTGAGTTCCTCTATACCTTTCTGCTCTTGTTTCTTTACTTCTGACACTGTTAATTCATACATTTCAGCTGAGCTAGTGTCCTCTGCTCTTATTCTGGCTGGGCTCAAGGCCTGAGATTGCACTTTGCTCCTTGTCTTTGTCATTTCATATAGCACTGACACCTGACATTTGGTGTAGAGCATTGGTGCAGTTATAACCTTAGCACCTACTGAAATTTGGCTGTAGAACTGTTAAGTTTGAGTTTATCCGGTTATGCCTGGCCTAGGTCTAGCTATTGTGTTCAGCTCCTTCCTGCTGCATCCTTGGAAGTGAACCTGCTGTGACCCTCTGGCATAACAGTGAACCTGTAGTGCCCCTCTGTTGTGCCCCTGGCCCAGTGGGCACAGGGGAGTGCACAAGCTCTCCCACACACTAGCCGGGGCTGGGATTGGGCTGGATCTAGGGATCCCGAGAGCATCACAGAAGTTCTTACTCACTCGGAGTTCTTATTAATTTTGGACTAATTTTGCTGAACAGGGTATACGGGGGTAAGTGGCTTTTGCAAACTGAACAAATACTTGGTTTCATGAGCACATAGCTTCCCATGATCACTCATGAAAGGACTGAGTATGTGAAGGTCTGCTGGAATGCCTAGGTTTCGAGAGGTGGTCTCTTTATCCACGTAGAAGAAAACAAACATTCCTCTGCTGGGGGGCATGCGCATCTTTACTATTGTCCTCATACCTCTGGTTTACTTGAGAAATTATTTCCCTCTTTCTGCTTAAGCTTGCCTTTTGACTGGTCCTGCTGAAAATGCTGCCTATCAGAGATATGCTTGTTTAAGATATTCTGGATCTCATAGGTACACAAATTTTTATTTTCTTTGGAGGAAAGATCAGTTGCCTGAAATTCCTGTGCTACTTACAGGTTTTCAGAATTAGTTTCTTTTTTTCCCCCATAATTTTATTGAGAAACAAATAACAATGAGACAGTTTCAAATCAAATTGGTAGGATAGTTTCAATAATTAACACATTGCATACATTCTTCCTAGTGGTTAATTGCTGTACAAGATGTGGACTTGATATCCTATTTACAAACACCAATAGAACAAATCCCTCTATTCTTTAAGAGAATGTAGCTATATATCTATCCTAACCACGTTGAATACACAGATACCAAATGGACATTCATCTGTATCTCCTTTTTTTGTTAAGTTCCATCATTTAAATATTATAAGTGTGTAAACTCAGCAAAATATTCTAAAAGAGTTGAGAGGTCCATAATAGTATTGGGTCTTCCACTTCACTGGCGATATCAGAAATTTTTCACCTGAGTCCCCTACAGATCAACATAACACTATAGCTTTACTTCTTATACTTTGTTTTTATACTTTTCTGCTGGATGGTTAAGACCAAGGTAAAGCAGGACCTATGCAACAAGAGTTGTAGCTTTTGGTCTGACGAGGTCCATGAAATCCCCTCAGGATTTATCCTGAGATCCTGTACCTCAGATTGTAGAACCTTTGTCAGTGTCAGCCATGTGGATGAGTCACGGCCATTGCTTGGCCAATGTGCTCTCTGTGAAAGCCTGAGAGAATGTTTTCTCTCCATACTATTATGGGCTACTAGACTCTTTTAGAATATTTTGCTGAGTTTACAAGCCTATAATATTCAAATAACCGAACTTAACAAAAAAAAAGGGGGATACAGATGAATGTCCATTTTGTATCTGTGTATTCAAAGTGGTTAGGATAGATAAATAGTTACATTCTCTTAATGAATAGAGGGATTTGTTCTAATGGTTTTTGTAAATAGGATATCAGGTCTGCATCTTGTACAGCATTAACCACTAGGAAGAATGTATGCAATATGTTAATTATTGAAACTGTCTTACCAATTTGTTTTGAAACTGTCTCATTGTTATTTGTTTCTCAATAAAATTATGAAAAAAAAAAAAGAAATTACTAACAAAGTGAAAAGGCAACCCCCAAATTTGGAAAAATCATGACAAATAATTACTCAGACAAAGGTCTGCTCTCTAAAATTTATAAAGAACCAAAAATGGTTTCTTTATCATCTTGATTTTTGAATACAGGGTCTTTTTCTAACTTCCGAATCACAAATATCTGGAAATTTTACTTTCACTACCTGCTTTCTAGTTCTGGGGCTTGTGCATGCCTCCCTCTCACAGAACTCCACCTGCACTCAGGGAGGGAGGAGGATGGTTTCCCTATATGCTGGAAGCACATACTTTCTCCTGTCAGCTGCACTGGGCACTGAGTCTGTCCTTGGGGCCAGAGCCACTATGAAGGGTTGTTTTCCTCAGTAGATTCAACAGAGATAGCTGTGCAGTATTGACAATGAAATCCCCTTGCAGCCTGTGTGTGCAGCCAAAGCTTCCCTGTAGCCCCTCTCAGCTTGTCCCCGAGTGTCCACACCTGCACTAACTTTCCATGTTCTATGTGGCCTTTCTCCCTTTCTCTCAGAGCTCTGATCTCTCACCTCCCAAAAGCATTCTCAGCTGGTCATGGTGTCATTGCTCTTACATCTGCTCAGGTAATGGTGACATTTGTTCTCTCATCAGTGGCTTTCAGGCCTGTGTCAGCTCCCCACATGGTTGCTTGCCCCTGAGAGTACTCACCTTCCTGCCTGTGCCCTGCACTATCTGTGCCAGGCTTCCTGGAAAGTACAAGAGGGCTTTCAAGGCCCGCAAGTTCTGTCGGATTTCTGGGCACTGTTATGCTTTTCTCCTCAGTGCAGCCCCCTGTCTCTACATCCTTGTCCAATGCTGGTCTAGGACTCTGCCATTGCCCCAAGGCTGTCCCTGAGAGAGCATCTGCAGGAAGGTTGTCTGAGCCCAGCAAAACCAGCGCTTCTTCCTGGCAGTCGCATTACTCAGGGTTAGCTTCCTATCACTGCTGCATGGGCCATTGGTCATCTCACTCACCACTGCATGCTGGAAACTTCAGTCTAAGTGGGAAGGGCTCCGTTTGCGAGGTGTAGTGACACAAGGAGAAACACGTTCCACATCATCTGGGCCACACAGACTCAAATTATTTTCTTTAAGCAATAACCTGTCCACAGTACAAGTTGTTGTATATAGCCTTACTGATGCTGAGGACGGAGTGCCAGGCAAAGCCCTCGGCTTGGCCATTGTCAGATCACTTATCATTCAGGGTTAATTGTCAATAAAACAGTCCAGATAGGAAAAGATTCATGACATCTTTTTCATACCAATAGAGATTGTTTTATTTATTTATTTTACTTTACATCTTAGTATTCTTGAGAGATATCAAATCAAAGAGTCTCTTATTGAATTCTCTGGTTTATTCTTTGACTCATTTTTGCATAAACCTCTGCAATATTATGTTCATCTCTCTTTTTGTAGCCTATAATGAAATATAACTCATTGGAATGTTTATATATGCACTCCTCTGTAGATCTCTCTTAATACCTAATTATTATTTAACTACCTCCCTTATTAGAATAAAAAATTAAGTTTCTAGTCTTGATGTTAAACAAGTTTTAGAATTTCTTAAATTAAACCTATGCAACCTTGTCAGTTGTTAGTAGTTCACCAGATGATAAACTGCAGGAGTGGCTAGTGTTTCCCTTTTTTTACATCTGCATGGACTGTCCTGAAGCATCGTGTCTGAAATGCTCTGCTCTTGGTGTTTATGCACATGACCTCATGTTTGGTACAGCACTTTCCACAAGCAGATCGGTATAGAGACTTTTGCTGCTAGGCATGTCTGAAGAGATCTATTCATCCCTAAACTTGGTTACTACTTCTATGGTACGAATAAGCACCTGTAGGTGCCCCATTATCCTCAAAAATTTAGGGAACTTTTTCTACAACCTTCAATGGGTGATAATTGCACATAATCCCCTAAAACCCTCAGCTACTCTGACCTAACCCCCCAAGTGGGTCCTTCACAGGTAGTGGTAGTATGTCCTTCATCCATGCTTTGATATCTTGCTTCTGTATTTCACACACCACAGAAGAGATGCAAATACATTCAACTCACAGAAGTGCATCTTATTTTTGACTGCCTACACCGAAATATTCATCACTTCTAAGCTAAATGAGAAGAATATAACACATATAAATTTGTTATTTACCCAAAATTAAGGCTATCTGTAATTCTGTTTTCTTCTTTTCTTTCAGAGAAAATGTCTGGTAAAATACTCATACATATATTAGACCAACACAGGGACTATCTTAGTTTGTTCCTGGTGCTGTAAACAAAATACCGTAGCCTGGGAAATGTAAAAACAATGGAGGGCCGGGGAGATGGCTCAGTAGAATAAGTGCTTGCCTGGCAAGCGCAAGGGCCTGAGTTCAATCCCCTGTGCTGCCAAAAAAGAGAAAAGAAAAGAAAAGAAAAGAAAAGAAAAGAAAAGAAAAGAAAAGAAAAGAAAAGAAAAGAAGAAAAGCAATGAAAATGTGTTTCTC
This sequence comes from Octodon degus, assembly GCF_000260255.1. Classification (NCBI taxonomy): domain Eukaryota; kingdom Metazoa; phylum Chordata; class Mammalia; order Rodentia; family Octodontidae; genus Octodon; species Octodon degus. The sequence goes on from NW_004524647.1 coordinate 625,381, forward strand.
TGTTTTGAAGGCTGGGATGTAAAAGATTAAGGGGATGGCAGCCTTATTTTCTTGGTCAAGGATTTTCTCCTTCTAACATGCTACATTCTTAACTGAGTCTTCACTTGATGAAAGGGTAGAAGGTAAAAGAGTTTAAAAGACTCCCATAAGCCTTTTTATAAGAACAATAATCACCTTCTAAAGTCTCCATCGTGTATTATAACTGCATGTGCAGTTGAATTTCAGCATACATCTTGGATCAATAACATGTTTAAATGAGTCTAGACACTAAGATTTGCTGGGTGCAAAATAGGATTCTAAATCTTTAAATATTTTATTTGATTTGTTATCACAAATGTGACAAAGAAAGGTTATTGTTGTTGGTTTATTTCTTTATTCTAGTACTAAGCGTTAAACCCAGAGACCCTTTCTCAATAAGCTATATCTCCAATGTTTCCTTTTGTTTATGTTTTGAGATTATTCTTGCCAAATTTAATAGGTTGTCTTTGAAGTTTGATCCTCCTGCCTTACTTTCTGAGTAGCTTGGATTACTGGTATATGCTACTGCAACCAACTTCTGCATTTTTTTGAAGAAAAGAATTCTTTTAATATACCTTCTTATACCCATGCCTTACACAAAGTAACTCAACAGCTCCTTCCATCAAAAGGTGAAGTCTTTCCACCTCTGCTTGAACATGGGGTGAGCTTTTGGAGAACTAGGCAACACAATATACTGGAATCAGATAATATGCCAGTTTCAAATCTAACTCTCTAGAGACTTTTCCTCCTTTTGCTATCACTGAACCCTGCATGACATCCATAACAATGACCTTAGATAATTAAAGATCCAGGGTCCAGTTAATAGCCTCATGCTTATGGAGAGCAGCCAAACACAAGGCATGAGAATGATGTGTGGTTTCTTACAACGCCTGGCTTCTAGCTCTGTATCCACTGACTACGGACACATAATTAAACCAGAGAATAGCCAGGCCTATCCCAGGTTGCCAGCACCACCCAAATATTTAACATCTTTCTTCCTTTCCTCCTCACTTTTCTTCCTCCGCTTTCTCTTCCTCTTCCTCTCTCTCTGCCTCTCTGTTTCTCTCTCCTTCATTTTGTTGTTTGTTCTCTTTCTTAGGATCTTGCTAATTTGCTCAGTCTGGACTCAATATTTGAGTTTCTACCTCAGCTACCTTACTATCTGGGACTACAGACACATGTCACTGAGCCTTGCTTCCTCATAGATACCTGAGCAAAACCAAAGTCATAGTGTCTCAGTTACTCTTCTCTCATTGCTGGGGCAAATACCTGACATGCAAAATGAAAGAAGGAAAGGCTTATTTAGATCACAGTTACTGGAGGGTTCATTCCATACTCAGCTGGCTCTAAGGCAGAGTGGCACATGGTGGAGAGCAACCTTTCATGGCAGGCAGCAAAGAGCAAGAGAGCAAAGGGAGGAGTAGCAGCAGCAATGGCAACAGGGAGGAAGTCTGTCTCCCTTAAATTGCATTCAGGCTATCCACCTCAGGCTGAGAATAGTACTCACACCCATAATCCCAGCAGCACTCACACTCATAATGCCAGTGGATCATCAATTAATCACAAACTCTAGAAGCCTGCCCCATGGTTGCATGAGGCTTTGGGCAAACAAATACACAAATGATAACACATAGTATTTCAAACCACTGAGTTTTGGCTTGGTTTGTTATACAGCAATATACTGTTAATAGCTGGAGCAACTACTCCTGCTGAATATAAGAGACTCTTTTACCTTAACATATTCTTCCTTCCTTAAGCACCAGCACACTGATTCTCTTAATGAAAAAGAGGAGGAATTATTCAGTGCTTCTTTATGCACAGTCCTTTATGTATGCATTTTTGTTCTCAATGAACTGGAAAAACACATCTTACTTCACAGGTGAGAAAACCGGAGACTAGCAGTGATGCCTGCCTCCAAGTAGTTCCAATATTAAGTGGCAGGACAAGGATATAATACATCAGGAAGTCTGTTTTTTCCTCTTATGGTACTCCCCATTTTCTCATTCTTTATATTGTTGTTCAGAAGTTGTTATGAAGACCCCTCTTCTTTAATCTTTTAGATCTATTCAACCATTCAAATATTTTATAACTTTCTTCCTCCCTTTCCTCCTTTCCAGTAAGTCATTATTGGATGTTCTGGGGAAATTCACAGAATATATATCAAGTAATCATTCTTTTTCAAATCCCTGGTATTTGGGTCTCTCCTAGGTGACAGAAAGCACATGAAGTCCAGTTTCTCTCCTTCAAATTAAAGCTCACGGGTTTGAGGAATGTGCTGCATGCACTGTAGGACTAGATCAGAATTGTACCAGCAATAAGACTCTTCAAATGATGCGAGCAGCACTTTTCACCATGAATCCCTTGCTCTTTTCTGTTATCAACCCTTGCTTTGCATCCTGTGATTCACCATGACTTTTCTGTGGCTCATTTGTTTTGCTTTAGGTTTCTTGTGTGTTTATTATTCTGTAAGAATTTTCTTACAGATACTTATGGGGATGATACTTCTTGTTATTCAGGCCATGGTCTAATTTACCTCTTAAAATAGCTTTTCAAGTCTTTTCTCTAGCATCAATTACTATTTTACTGACTTCGTATAACTATCACCATCTAATGTCATTAGAAATTTTCTAATAAGCTCATTTAAGTTTTGTCATGTGCAGCCATCACCATCACACCATTTGCATCAGGGAAGAGACCTTTTTCTTCTTTTGCTCATTGCTGTATCCTCAGGCTTTACTCAGGGAATAAATACAGTAAATATCTGTTAAAGGAAATTCCTACAGCATTTTAAATTATTCAGCAGCAAGGGGGAACTTTGTCCATTGCTACTTGCCTTCATCTTCTTTACAGTGCTCCATAGCATACATCCTCCTCTTGTCTAATGCAGAATCACATTGTGGGGAAGTAAAAACATATGTGGCTCTGGTAATCTCATCTAGGTGAGTCTCGAAAGCATCGTTCTTCAGTGTCATTATTTATTTATGTTGAAAATAAGAGTAAAGTCTCTCTAGTAAGATTTGTGCATGACACAGTCATGATGGTGACACTCACTATCTTGCTTAATTACATGTTTTTGAGGTTTCTCCAGGAACAGTAAAATAGATAGTCTTCACCCCCATGAGTGAGCACCCCACAGCCCCATTAGGGCCTAAATAAACACTAAGGCAGAGGAAATCAGGAATTTGCCTCTCTGCTTCTCCCTCTTGAGCTGGGTCATCTCGATTCATCTTCTTCCATCTTAGACTGAGTTTCACACCATTGTCTTCCTGCATTCTCAGGTTTTCCTGCTCAGACTGACTTTCCTGGATCTTTAGCTTGTAGATTCTTAGTCTGCATGATCACTTACCCTAGTTCCTCCAATAAAACTCATTTGACATTTATATGATACATGTAATTCATCTGACATATGTACATGTTACATATGCCTTTATCTTAGATATTAATGGATGTGCACATGGATATCCTACTGCTTAGTTTTCTAGAGAACTGTATTATTTTTCTAGAATACTTGGTAAGAACTCAGAAAAATAAATTCTACTCCTCTCCTTTATCTTTCTGTTCAAATTCAAATTCAGAACTTCTTTAGAACAAGAGTCAGTGCTAGTAAATATTTTCTTGAAGAACCAGTACAACCCTTGTCACAACTACAGAGCTTTTTTTTTTTTCCTGCTGTAAAGCAGAAACGACGCTCTATACCTAAAAGTGTGACTGTTGCAATAAAACTTTACTTCTGTGGCATAGGCAAATGGCCTAAAGCTACATTTTACTGAACCCCTACTTTAGATTCTGACCTTGTTGCTGTTGTCTACCAGAGTTTGCCTAAACCCTAGCTTCTTCCTACTTTTGCCTAAATCTCCAGCTTTGCACAGCTCCAGCTGAATCCCAGTTTTCCTCAGCTTTAATCTTCTATTTCATCCCTGGTAATAGCTTCTTTGCTTTAGTTTGCAGTTCCAGTGGAGAGCTCCCTATAGCCCTTAGGCAGCTCCGTTGCTCCAGAGCCTACCTTCAGGGCTATGTTCTGTGAATAGAAGGAAACACGTTTGGCTTTGGGAAAATTTCTTTAGGACTCTCAAAGGATACTGCTTGCCTGACTGGTTTCTGAGAGCAGAGGCCTAAAAACAAGGACATAGGGTTAAGGCTTTGAGCTAGTGTACTTCCTTTAGCATCGGGCTTCTCTCACGGCTTTAATACACACATTAGTTCTGCCCTTCTCCTGAAATCAGAGCATCACACACTGTACCAAGTGGTCTGGCTGAAACTTTTGATCATATTTTCAATTTCCTTTGGCTGCAAGCAAACCCCTGGATTTTAACAAGCATTGCAAGAATAAAGGCACTCTGTCATTTAATTCTCTGTGTCCTACCAGAGAAAATGTCCAACAATAGCAAATATCCACTCACTAAGTAGATTCCCTCCAAACATGAATGAAATTGGAGCAGCAGCAATAGTATATGTAGTTTTAAAATTATTTTTCTTATGATTTGATTTCATATGGCTTAGCAATTTGTTTGAGAAAGTGGAGTTATGTCTAGATGATTTAGGGTTAAAATACATAATCCGGCAGTGAAGCATCTTTAAAAGCATTATATAATAAGATAGGAAATCAAGCCCAGGAGCTTGCAAGGAGTTTTGGGCGTGAGGGAGCCTAAGCCTAAGCTTCATCATCTTTGCAGTGCTTTACGGTAGCATGGAGCAGAAACCTATGGGTTTAGGATGGACATCACCTGGGCTCTGGAGGGACTAAGCAACTAAGGTGAGGTGGTAAAGTGAGCCACATGCATGCATGTTCATGGGGGAGTCGAGGAAAATTGATAACCTGAAGAGGACAAGACAAACCTTTTCCCAAGAGAACAGTCACTATTTCTCTCCAGCCAATTACATTCATGCAGAGAGGACAGCTCTTCCAATGCCACAAACATTTTAGATATATATGAACCTTTTCTCTTTTTCTGTTTTTTTAGTCTGGAAGTTTATTTTAAAATGCACCAACTAAACATGTCTGTTGGTTGAAATTCACTCCAATGCCATATTTTGTGGCCTCTAAAATAGGAATTTTTTCATCTCTAAAATATTCTGAGTAGTTTAAAATATGAATGAAGGAAACTTATAACTACTAAGACACAGTGAAAGGTTGTATATATTTAAGATCTGGCTGATCAGAAGAACCATATGTCTCACTCATCCCTCCAACCTGAACTATCTGTCTGCAGGTGAAGTCTGTGATGTAGGAGTAAGTTGTCTTTTTCTTCTTTCTATTGCTTTTCAAGAATATTTCAGTTGCTCTCCTCATTGCTTATGTGGTACTCATTCACTTTCTCTCAGGAGAGAAATGTGGCTCTTAGCAAAGTGCAGTGCATATAAATAAGCAACCGATAAATGATGTTGAATTACAAATTAGAGTTAATTGCATAAAATTTAATTTAGCCAAAGTAGACTTTAAAGTTCACCTATCCTTGGATTTTAAATTTGAGAGGACTATATTCAGTTGATCAAAAGAGTTCAATTTCAATTTGCATTTGGGCTATGAACAAATGTATCAATATGAATTGCAGCTATCTACATAGTAATGATGGTTTTCATCTGCATCAAAATTGTCATAATGCTTATGTAAGTGCCATACACTCTTTGGAGCATTTCACACATATTAATTAAAAATTCACCATTGGCATTGCTTGCCATCTATAGAGGTACTTATTTTTAAAGATGGAATTGTGACTTTTTAAAGTTAAGAAATACTTGAGTAAGACTATCTCATAAAAGTGAAGTCAAGAGGATTTTTGTTAAAGAAATTCCATCAAGATGTGTTGGTGATCCAGTTTGCATTGCATGCTCTGCTGAACATCAGGCTGCACACTTGGGTGAGCCGGTGAGTCAGGACATGGAGCAGAGAGAAAGACTAACCCACCAAGCTGCTGTCAGTCAGTGTGAAAAATGAGGGACTAGGGAGCCTGGAAGGTTCATTGGGTTTTCCAATTAAGTCACATGTTTTTCCAAACTAGCTTTCTAGGCTATAGCTCCCAGTTTCTGTTTATGCACAGGCATATTTGTTCCTTGGTAGAACATTTCAGAACTCAACCAGATTTTCAGGGTCCCCATTCTCTCTTCACACCTCAGAAGAAAGTTTCTAGGCAAAACTGTCATAAGGGGACCATAACCATACCCATTTTTCTTATGTCTGCTATTAAAATTCTAGACTTTTACCCATGGTATCTTTAACAGTCTCAATAAAATTGGATAGAAAACACTATTGTTCTCTCTGAGGAAATCTAAGTCAGTCACTGGTACCACTAACTGTGCTATTAGCTTGTAACCCTTTTCTGTGCTTTGTCTTTTCATCTGATTCCCTGCAGGAGACATCTTATTATCAGGGCAAGATAAAACAAAGAAGTTAACTTAAATAATGATTCTGTGACTGGCTAGAGCTAACTAGTACAGAGAAGTACACATGTTGCTTACTTTCCAGGGAGCCACAGGGTTCATAATAGGGAATCTATTACAGTGTGTGCACCTCAAATTATATGATGATGGTTACATAGAAGGTAGTAAATGAAACCACTTGATTTATTAAAAAAAACTGATCATATTTAAGTGGTCTTCCATATGTGTAAAATGAGAGTGTACAAGAGCTTATACAAGATCTTTTCCAGACTAATTGTGCTTGTTCACATCCAAGCTGTGTCTTATCTCATGCAATAGGCAGATCACCATTGCCTTATTTTTCAGTTTTAAACAATTGTGTTGCATATGTAAAGACTACTGTTGTGTCAGTGGCTATTAGTCAAGTGATGGGACTCTGCACCTCCCTTCAGGAGTGCCAGGAGAGATCAATAGTCATTCCAGACCCTGGGTTGATTCAATGGGCATTGAAATATAGATAGACTGTATAGGCCAAAATTTATATATATTTTTGCATATTTGGAATCTTGGCTATTTTTTTTAAAAAAACTAAACACTACTACAAATCATCTACATTTCAGACAAAGAGATATGGTCCATTTTAGAATTACTTTTGTGCAAACTTATGTCATGGCCATGTTGTGTCCCAGAATTTTGTAAGTACTTCTATCTTTGCCAGTTATTGCTTTCCAACTACTTCTTTCAATGGTGATATAATCTATTTCCTCTCATACCTGTGAAATATGTTTATGGACTTCATTATAGGAATTCAACACTTAAACTGATCATCTGGAGTCATATAGTGATATAAAATGAAAATTCCTTAAAAATGACCTATTATACCTCTCTTGTTTTTCAAATGATAACAATGAAGATCAGGAATATAAAATAGTTTGCTTAAGGCAATGATCTCCATACATATTAACATCATGTCACAAATGAAACATGATAATATTTGTATGTTATCCTTCAACAACACTGAGGACTGTTCGTGTCTACAGCAAATCAACCCAGGGTCTGGAATGACTATTGATCTCTCCTGGCACTCCTGAAGGGAGGTGCAGAGTCTTGCTATACATTTCAGACTCGTAGTGATCCTCCTATCTCAGCCTCTCCAGTGCTAGATTATAGGCATGCACCACCATGCCTGGTTTCAGGGCCAGCACATTGTACTTGGGGTTCCAGGGCCAGGACAGAATGAAGTACCAGGGGTTTTACTTGGGTCTTTGCACTTTCCAGACAGGCTCTTAGACCACTGAGTTATCTCCCCAGGCCCTCATTTTAGATTTCTATAACAGAAGACTAATAAAGGGGTAATTTATATAGAAAATAAACATGTCATAGTTTTGAAGAGTAGAAAACTAAAAATCAAGATCCAAGCATCTTCGGGGAGAATTTGTTCTTTGCTATACTACAGCAGGGGACACTACCTGGAGAGACAACAGTTATGAGAGAGGATAGGTGAAGAGAAAGCCTATAGGACTGAAAAGTAGGTTAGTCATAGAGCAGTTGTCTAGCATGCATATGGCCCTGAGTTTGAGTGCTGCCACTGCAAAAATATGATTAAAACCTTTTTCAAAAGAGAAAACATATGAAACTGAACTAATTTTTGTAACAACCCACCCTGGAAATAATGAAGCCACTCCCACAACAGCTGTCATGACTTCATCACTTCGTAAAAGTGCTGCCTTTATTACCATCATAGAAGAAGTTACAAAGGAGAGAGAAAAAACAAAAGTCCTTATAAACCGTTTTCTTACTCATGAAATTGTATATGTTGGGGGTAATATTCTAAAGAGTTCAGTAGAAAGCAACAGTTGACAGAGTTCAAGAGCTGAAGAATTGTGGAACTGTCTAGTTTAGGGTTCAATGGTGTTTAAAGTTCAAATCTTATTAAACTAGAAGCGTCTGGTAAACACATCATCTTACTACTGAAAATTCAGGAAGAATAAGGCATATCTTAGAACTGATATATCAAGGACACAGGGGCAAATATATCACTTCTAACGCTAAGCTTCCAAAATATCAGGATGATCAGCTTGTCACTGCAGTGCTGATACTAAACAGTACTCTTTGTGGACAAATACTTGATTTGATAGCTTCTTCAGCATATTATGCATTCTCTTCAGAAGATTATAAAAAAATTTCATGATATGAAGTTAGATGATGATCCCAAAACAAACAACTGAAAATGTGCTCTGCCATAGACTTACACACTGCGATATAACATATATGTTGGAATTGGCATTAAATAATTTTAAAATAACCATAAAAATATATTTAAATACCTGTAGGAAAACATTTATATACTTAAGGTTGGGATTTAAAATTCCAAAAGGTACAATAGTTACTGCTAAAGGAAAATAAACTATTCAAAAGGAAGGAACAAATGGGATGAAGGAAAGAACTAAAGAAAGAAAAAAGGAAGAAAGGGAAAATTATATGTGTATATACACAGATGGCTTGGGTAATTGTACTGCTCATTTCTACTGCTCTATTGAAAGAAATAGATAATGCTTGTTTTTCTTCTTTCAAATTTTGTTTTTGACTAACTTTGCATGCTTATATTTCATAATCTGAACAACTAATCTGAAGATAATAATATACAACATAACAACCATTGCTGAATTCCTCTCATTTTGGTTAGTGAAATTCTGCACCATTTGTAAGTTTTTTACTATTACTTTTTCTCTTAAAAAATGAAAGTAAGTAAAAAATTAAAAGACATGTAAAAAAACTAAAGATAAAAAAGGCTAATTAGAGATCTAGAATTGAAAAGTGCAATACTTGAAGCTGAAAATGTATTGGATGGGATTAACAACATCTTGGACATAATACAGCCTTTGACAGTGAATTGAGTAAAAATAATTAGAAATTCTCTGGCCAAAGCCCAAGATGACTATAATAAATGTTAAGGCAAATACCCAAGTATTCTGTGAGACAATATCAAGCAACATCCCCTATGTATTCTGAAGAGATAAAAAGAGATAATAAAAGAAGTGTCAGAAAAAAGTTTAATGAATTTTGAGCAAGTTTATAAACATAAACCATCTCTAGGAATACTGTGTCCAAACTACTGGAAACCAGTTAGATTTATCAAGAGTCCTAAAAGGAGGTAGACAAGTCTATCAATCTCAAGATCTGTATCCAGAGAAAGTATCTCTAGCATTAAAGTTTAAATAAAGACACTGTTAAGTAGGTAAGTTTGAAGAATTAATAATAAAATTCCTCCACTAGAAGAAATGGCAAAGGAAATTCATTAAGCATAAGAGTAAAACTGTTTTTAAAGGAATTTTGGGTCTTTAGAACAGATCAGAGAACACCAGAAATGTATACATGGGAAAATAAAAAATCACTATAGTATTATATTTTAAAATTCTTTTAGTTATATTTTAGTATTTAAAGGAAAAAAAACAATAGCAACTTGCTTTGGGGCTTCAACACATAGTATTCATCTGTTTTGTATTATTATAGTAGATACCCAAGGCAGCACACCTTTAAAGAAAAGAGATTTATTTTGATTGATAGTTCTTATTCAAGTTTAAAGAGCTGCATCTGGCAATGTCCTTCTTGCTGACAATATCCCAAGGTGCTGAGGGCATCTAATGCCAAGTGGTAAGGAACACACACGTGTGTGCGTGCGTGCGTGCGTGTGTGTGTGTGTGTGTGTGTGTGTTCTAAATGTCTCTTTCTTCTCATGGAAGAACAAGTAATTTAATCATGGAGACTATGTTGCTGATTTTATCCAATCCCATTAACTTTCTAAAAACCTAAGCAGACTAGGCCTAAGCTTTGATTCTAAATTCTTTCCTGATTTGAATTTTTGTGAGTAGACTTTTACTAGATTTTAGTCACTTAGGCCTTGTATGGTTGAATAAGACATGAATAGACTTAGAAAGGCTTTTGTTAGACAGTGATGTGTTGATTCTCCCCAGATCAATGTGTATTTTTAATATAGTCTTCATACTACAGGCAGGATTTCCTTGTGTAAAGAATAGATAGATAGATAGATAGATAGATAGATAGATAGATAGATAGATAGATAGATCGATAGATAGATAGAGATATAGATATAGATATAGATATAGATATATTTCATTTTATGTATTTGGTACAGGGTCTCACTATGCAGCTTGGATTCATAATTATCCTCCTGTTTCAGCATCATTTTCATGCTCCCAGGAGTGGATCCAGCACAGAATGTGGTACTGGGGATCGAACTTGGGTCCTTGTGCTTGCCTAGGCAGGTGCTTAGATTGCTAAGCTATCTCCATGGCTCATGATTATAAAATTGATTCTAAAATTTATATGCAATTGCATATGACCTGGAACAGCCACTAGCCAAAGCAATATTGAAAAAGAAAAACACTTATATATGATTTACAATGCCAGATTGCAATTCTTTTTTTAATGTATTTTTTAATGTACTTAGTACAGGGTCTACAGAGTCTCACTACACAGATCAGACTCATAGTGATCCTTCTGTTCTCAGCCTCCCAAGTGCTAGGATTACAGACCCATGCCACCATGCCCAGTCTCAATCTCTCTCAATGAGTCCTGGGGCCGGGGCCAGGGATGGAACCCTGGACCTGAGCCTGCCTAAGCAGTTGCTTTAGTCCGCTGAGCTATCTGGCTGGCTCAGTTTAAAATACTTGTTACAAAATTATGGTAGGTAATTAAACATATAAATAAATGGATTTTCAACAAAGGTATCAAGGTAACTCAATAAGATTAGAAAAGTTATTTTGACTTACAATGCTTGAAGAACTATGTATCCATATTTTTCAAAAGTGAACTGAATACTGTATTTTGCCACATACATAAAGTTAATCAGAATCACTAATACAAATGTAAAATAAAAATCTTAACATTTCTTACCTATAATCTCAGCAATCTGAGAGGCTTAGCCAGGAGGATCAAACATAAATTCAAGCCTGACCAGAGTGATTTAGCAGATGTTATCTCTCTTTTGTGTGTTGAACAGTTCAGGCTGGCTTTGGACTCAATCTGTAGCCCAGGCTGGCCTCAAATTCACAGTAATCCTCCTGCCATAGTGTCCGCAGGGCTGCAGTTAGAGGCATGTGCCACAGTGCCCAGCAGAAGATTCTCTATCACATTTTTTTTTAATTTTAAAGAGAAAAAAATAAATGTGGCAGTGAAACTGAGTTTCAAAAAGGTTAGTAAAACAATTACAATAGTAGATACATTGCATATTGGTATCTTTAGAGTAAAATAATTAATAAGCAAAATTGGTTGGAATGTAGTCCATGTAAAAGCTCTAGGTTCAATTCTCAGTAAAATAGTGGGAAAACCTATAACATTTTTTTAAAGAAGCATACATGGTAGTATATATTCATTCCCTTCAGACAAGCAAAAATATGTCAGGGCACAAATAACAGGACAGTCATATGCTACATAAGAATATTTCAGTCAATGCAGACCATAATTTAAAAGTAGCTATATCTGGGTCAGGGAAATAGCTTGGTGTTCTAAATGCCTGCCTGACAAGTGCAAGGACCCAGGTTCAATCCCCTGTGCTGTATGCTGTGCCAACCCTAGAACACAGGACACACTGTATGGGCCATAGAGACCAGGTATGGTGGTGCACACCTGTAATCCCAGTGGTGGGGAAGCTGAGACAGGAGGATCACTATGAGTTTGAGTTGCATAGAGAGGTCCTGGACCAAACAAATAAATGATTTAAAAAACCAGTCAATAAAACTCCATGCAAAAGAATAAAGGATAATAGCAGGGAAGAAAGGGAAATGTGAAAAACTCAAATGTATTGAGTCAAAACTGGTTGAAACCCAAGATGGCAGCATTGAAGTGCAAGGATCTTAGGTGCCTGCTTTTCTCTGGAAAAGTAGTGGATACAAGTTTCCCATGTGGGGTGATTAAAAACAGAAAACCAAAAGATACAAGATTCAGCTTCACACCGATATAAACACCTACATCTATAACTGCTCATGTGTTCATATGTATCTTTCCTGGAGTTTTAATATGTTTGGTATTTAATAAAATACTTGATCTCCACTTGACAATGATGATAAATGTTATAACAAATAGTAATACTAAAAGCATGGAGAGTGTCACCCCTGAACAAAGCCCTGCAGAAAAGCCACAAAGACAAGATTCCAAGCTCATATTTTCAATATGGAGCCAGAATTCAAATCTTCTTATTATGCCGGATAAAAGTAATCAATATCAGTTAGTTTCCTTCCCAATAATCTTTATTTTTAATTAAGGAATAATTTACATGCCATTAAACAAAGAGATTTCAAGAATAAAATGTTGATGAGTATATATCCACTAACAAAAGACTAGGAGCATTTGCATCAGCAAAATGTGTTCCAGTTTTTGTTAATTCAACTCATCCAAATAGTAGTATTACATTTCAACATGATCATTTTGACCACTTGTGAATGTCACAGAACTGAGAGTGTTTGCAGTCCTCATTTCGCATCCGCATTTCTTTATAAGCATGTTTTCTTTCAACCATCCTGTTGTATGTATTATTCATGTGGTGCCTAACAAATTCTGAGAATCACAGTGTTGTACAGCGTCACCATTGTGTAAACATCACAGAATCAGACGCTTGCAAAGACCTGGATGATACAATGTACTACTCCTCTCTGGAATATGACATAACTATATAAATTTGGTACAGGGTCTCCCTATGCAGCTCAGACTCATAGTGATCCTCATGTTTCAGCCTCCCCAGCATTGGGATTGCAGGTGTGCACCACTGAGTGGCCCATGTGGCTTGGGGCCATATGGCATGTGGTACCAGGGATTGAACCGGATCCTTGAACTTGCCACGCAGGAGCTTAGACCCCTGAGCTATCACCCCACCCCTGCATGAAGTTTAAGATAACTGTAATCTTCTGGTCCATTAGCTACTCTGAGGAGTGGTGTCCTAACAATGGAGCATAATGAACTGAGAGATTTCTACTGGTCGCACTCACATTGTCCTTGAACACTGAACCGGAAATATAGTGTTACTTCTAAGTTTTCTACTCTGGAACTCATGTGGGATATGTTAAGGAAACTTCATTGAACTATATTTTTGCTGTAGATTTATAATGATGAGTGTGTTGATTGGAATAATGCTTCTATAGCTTTCTTGAGATTATTAAGTAGGATTGGTGATCTCTCTCAAAAGGTGAATTGTATTCTGTCAGAATTGTTTCCTTTTACAAACTTTTATTCCAAAGTGACACCCAGCTTTTAAAAATAAAACCTAAGAAATTCTAAAGTAGGAATATAAATATGAATGTGCCATCTGTAGATCTCTACTTCCTTTACACTTGTTCTTTGTTTAGTTTTTATGATTTCTGTGTTGTTTCTTGGGGTGAAGATAAGTGAGAAGGATGAAGAAAAGATTTCCCAATACTATTTTGGGTAAAATGAGCCTGTGTGTCATTAGTCCCATACCTACAGACAGTTAGGAAATACGGGTGGAATCATTTGAACCCTTATCTTCAAAGCCATACTGTCATATGAGTTAAAATATAAATATGAATCAACATCATAGGAGTAAACACAGGGGAAATGAAATTGAATGTAGAGCTATAAAGAGCATGATGAAAAAAAGCCACTTCATTACCAAAATGAAAGCCATTGACAGACAAGTCACCACATTAGGATATAGAGTTTCTTCCTAAATTTGCTACATAAAAAAGCAACTATGAAAATTAACATGGAATTAACCATCTGTGTTACAATATATAATTGTATGTGATAGACAGACCAAAAATAGCACAACAATCTGAGGGAAAGGCTTATCTGCATCTTGCTGATGCCTATGAGACTATCTACAAGTCATCAGGCCCAACACTAATTTTATTCTCACTGCCATCTCAACAGCATTGTCCTCACTGATAGGAATCAAGGTGGTGCACTTCCAAGGCTGCCATCTAATCAGAGGGAGATCAAGGAAAGGAACAGAATATTCTCTCCTCTTATGGACATGGCTAGAGGTGAAAAAAATTCCTGTGCTCACAGCTACTGATAAAAGGAGAGTCACACAAGTCTACACCTGAGCTGCAAAGTGTGTGCTTTCCTGTTTTTGATTAAATTCCTTGCTAAAAGTTTTGTCAAAGGAATGAAGATGTTGGTGGAATTACATATTTGTAAAAAAA
>NW_004524647.1:640103-645727 GCF_000260255.1 Octodon degus
ATATAGAAACTTGTAAAGTGGAGGAAAAACATACACACAGAAATAAACTAGCCAGAAAAATCAGAAATCTGTCCTGTATGCAGTTACTTGCAAAGAACTATGGTATTATTTTTTTTTTACTGGGAATTGAATTCAGAACCTTTTGCTTGACAGGCAGGTGTTGTGCCACTGAGCTATATTCCTGGCTAACATTCATTGTAATTGTAAATATTACTGGGGAACAGAGGATACTACTTTCCTTTCTCCTTTGGTAGTATGTTCTTAAACATAGTTACAAATAATGGAAGGCATTTTATAATAATATTTAGAATATTTAAATGCAGAAATAATTTCTACTAATACATAAGCATCTATATAAAAAATTAAAGTTACCTACATTTGTGTGTATGTATTTTAACTGACCACATGTAATAATTTATATAGTCCCTGAATTAGGCACTGGGGAAGTTGAAGGTAACTCTGGTTCCTTTATGAATGCATTACATAACAATCTTGATTGCAAGCAAGAGAAACCAATTATGGAAGCATATAAAAATAATGGAGAGAGGGTCAGTACAATAAGAATAGAAGTACAAAATGAAAGGTGAAAGAGTACAACAGTGGAGAAGTTGACTTGAGCTATAACTTCTAAAGCGTGTTAAGGAGTTTGATTATTATTCTGGAAGCAATAGGAAGATAGAAGTTGACTGTAAGGTGAATATTATATGATTAGGACCTTACTAACAGTATACTTATAGGGACGTAACCATAGTTGGCTCAGTTCAACAAATGACTATGCAAAATGTGAATATTCAGAAAGAATTTTACTGCTTTCAATACAAGAGAAAGAAGGGTATATTAATGAGAAAAGCGTACTGAGAAAGAATAGGCTTCAAGATAGTTGTACTATTGTCTCAGATACCTGACCTTTAATAACTTAGTTATCAGAGGATTTTTTTTTTCTGTACTTAGTACAGGGTCTAAAGGGTCTACAGAGTCTTGGACTTGTAGTAATTCTCCTGTTTTCAGCCTCCCGAAGTGCTGAGGTTACAGGCTCGTGCCACCACTCCCAGTCTCCATCATCCTCTCAGTGGACCTCGGGGGCAGGGCCTGCACGGCAGGCCAGGGATGAAGCCTGGCCTCTGCGCTCTGCCTACACAGGTGCTTTAGTCCACTGAGCTGTCAGGCTGGCCCAGTTCTCAGATTTTTTATGTCATAGTCATATTACCCTTTCCTTTTGAGCTGCAGGATATAACAATATATATTAAAAAACACAAATATTAAATATCATTCAAATTACATATATGTGAATCATTTTAATCATTTGTATAGTGACATTATAAAAAAGTACATAGTAGAAAATTATATTAATGCTCTATATTAGGCTATTATGCATTCTTATTATAATTCTTGTTGGAGAACCATTATAGACCACTGAGTATTTAGGTCAAATGATGCCAGCGAAAAAAATATAGAATGCACATTTACCTGTTGAATTCAGGTTTATTTATTTACTTACTAATTTTGAGTTCAGTTCTAAACTATTCAGTCTATTCAGTGAAAGATGAAATTGAGTTACAGGGAATATTTTGGGAGCACCATTGTGATTGTAGGACTGTCATATGATTTGTCATGTGAATTGAATTTCTTCCTTTTCTCTCCTTGACAGAGAATAATAATAATAGCAATGATGATGTTTTAGCTTTATATAGCTCATGGCATTCACCAGGCACTGTTCTAAGCTCTTTACATATTTATCTTATTTTATTTATTTACTCATTTTATGTATTTAGTACAGGATCTCACTATGCATCGCAGACTCCTGTTTTCAGCTTCCCCAGTGCAGAGATTACAGGTGTGAGCCACCACTCCTGGTCTCGGTGACCAGCTCAGCACACCAGGGAGTGGTGCCAGCCCAACATGGGGATTGAACCCTGGTCCCTGTGGTTGTCTAAATAGGTGCTTAGTCCCCTGAGCTATCTCACCAGCCATCTTTCCAAATTTAAAATCAATTTTTATGGCTTCTTTGTGTGGAAGTTACTATTCCTGCTTGCTCTTATAGCAGGGGAACCTGAAGCATAGCGCTACACAGCAGGCATGAGTACCCACACTCACATGTGATGCTGCTCACTGGCTCAGGCCTGTGGAATGCAGAGGTAGGGGAATTAATCTCCCCTAAATGACCTCTCCTACACATATTCCTGGCTTTTTCACACCATTTCAGAGAACATCAGTGAGCCAAACCCCCTACTGTAGGTTCTTACAAAGATTCCTCAAATCTTGTGTTAAAGACCTCTCAAAACATGTTTTCAAAATGCTCACTTCAAGTTCATTCTAAAATAGTCTTGCAAGCTGCAAAATTGAGTTATTTCATTACCTTTTATATAATGATTGATTAAACCAGGACATGAAAACTGAAATTGTTCAGCATTTATATAATCCAACAAATGATGGCTTGTAAGTATTGCTTAAAATTGATAAGTGAGTTATGCTACCATGTGCGGGGAACACAGCTTTGCATGTGGAGAGCCCCCGTGGGCTATATCTCATGACACTTACTAGGATGTATGGAGTATGTTCCTGAATGGAAGGGAGCTTTACTTTCTCCCTGAACATCTGAAAGAGCTGAACATCTGAAAGAGCTCCTCCCAAACTGAGAGGACTTAGTAAACAGTTGTTAAACAGTGTGTAATATACAGGTTCTAGATCAACACATGGTTTCTGGGAAGGGTCATTTCTCAGTCTGTTTCTGGTAACTATAACAAAATACTTGACCGAATAATTTATGAAGAATAGAAGTTTGTGAAGCTTGCCATTCTGGAGGCTGCCAAGTTCGTGGTTATGACACAAACATCTACCTAGCATGTGGTGAGGTTCTACTTTTTGTATTATAACATGGTGTGGGGCAGCACATGGCAAACCAGAGAAAGCCTAGCAACTCAGGTCACTTTCTTAATAAAACTACAAATGTCCTCATACTGGCTTCATCCTCATGACCTCAACTTGTCCTGACTGTCACTCAAAAGTATCACCTCCAAGCTCATTAACATGGAATGTGCAGATTACATCTGCAATACATGGATTTTGAGAAGACATGTTCCAACCAAAGCAGGTCAGAGAGTCAATATTCTTGATTTTTCTAGATACATTATCTCTGTTGCAGTATTCAATTCTGCTGCTGTAGCTCAATAACTTTTCTGACAACAAAGAAAACCGTAAGTGTAGCTGTGTCTCAACAAAACCTTATTGACAGAAAAGTAGTGGACAACATTTGGCTGACAAACTGCATTTTGTGGATCTCTGATTGAGCCAGATTTCTTGGATCCACCTATGACTCCGCAACTTACTCTGTGACTTTGGACAATTTTCTTACACCATATGTTCGTTTATTTACTTACTTTTTATTTTATGTTTTATTTTTTTTGAAAATTAAACTAGTGAATAATTTCCCCATAGAGTATTCATGAAGATTATATAAGATAACGCATAGAAGATACCTATCACAGTTCAACACATGGCCTTGAACTACTGCTGCATGTATTTCTTGAGTTATTGCTATGGACGAAATGCTTGGCTCCCAGACATCAGCAAGTAGTGCAGGTGATAGCCATGTATGCACATCAGTCCTGAGGAAAATGCAAAAAATCTTTTAGATATGACCTTTTCCCACTTTCCTTTGCAAATGTTTCATAAATGATGCTTTCAGTGTTTATAAGAGAATCCATATTCAGTGAAACTAGTTAATGAGAAGGCAAGAATCCAACATGTTGTCTTTAAGAAACCTATTGCTTTCACCTTTAGTTTCTCACCTGTAGAATGAAGAAGCTGCGGATAGAAGAATTGTCCTGATCCTTTCTAAAGTTGGAGAGTCCTCGTGGTGCAAATGTGGAGTGCTCAGGATCTGAGAATACATTTTCTATCTCATTTCTCTTAATACCTTGCTTTAAGATGCTCAGTTAGGTGTATTAGACACTGCTGCCTCTCAAGTTCCAAGAATGAATCATGTAAATCAGTGATGGAAAACCTTTTAGGGATTTAAATGATAACAAAGATATGGACACACATCCCATAGGCTTGCCACCACAGGTATAACCATCTCCAAATACTTCGTTGGATACTGCAGGTATAATATAAGGAATCAGTGCATTACATCAACAAGTTAAATGTGGATTTGAGTTAAACTTGACATGCTACAAGAAAGTACTCAGAAATGTTCCCATTTTAATTGTGGTTTGGTGGGACAAGTTATTTGCTTCAAATTTTTCAGTCCAAAGCAAAAACAAAGTGACCTGAAATGCATTATTCTCCTCTTCTAGTATGTTTTAGCAATGCAACTATTTAAGGAAGGAATGATAGAGAAGATAGTTGGGTGATATTTCTAGCAGTAATAGTATGGTATATGTGTTTTCTTGAACACAGTGCTTTGAGAAGTGTTCCATTTCATATAATTAACATGGCTACTATCTGATTTCACAAAGAATACCAGTCAGCAATGAAAGATAGCTCCACTAGCTTTCAGTAATTCTCTGAAGGGCTTACCCACTATTGGATATCCCTAGTATATTTCTGCACAAAGCTGTAAAAGGTATGGTATAAAACTATACATCAAATCAGCTTGCTTCTCTATTGCACTGCTGTATAAACACTTAGATAAAAGACATCCCTCTCCCCAGGTAGCAGTTTGAAGGCACAAGCTCCTGCCTGGCCTTTGATGCACTTTCCTACCTCTCTGTCTCTCCTTCCAGGGCGCTGGCCTCTTCTTATGTAGGACACCTCAGCACACCATTCTGCAGACCTCGCCTGACTATTCCTCTGTTTGGAACCACCTTCCCCCAGAGATGCTCATGTCTGTCATCTTCTTACTCTTTATTGCTCAGCTCAACTTATTACTCAAGAAAATTCTGTTCTCTTCATTAATTTATATCTTGTTCTGCTAGAAAGAAACCACTATGAGATAGAAGATTGTCTTGTTTAGCCCAGCACCTAGAACATGCCTTGTGTGTTTGGAGTGTATAAACAAAAATGGCTCTGTTTGTAGTTTGTCAAAAGTAATGTATTTATGCAAGGATAACAGCTTATCTGCTCACAGTTTTGTCACCTGAGTATCAGAGAAAATCTGGATACTGCCTAGAGAATGTGTGGATTTGTATCATGCCCCTAGAATAAGCTAAGGGAACTTATGTCATAAGGGAACCACTTTGATGCTGTTTAGTAAATGTTTTTATCTATGTCTTCCAGGTTTCACACAGTCATGCATGCACACACACAAACACACACACACACAAACATACACACATGAAGTAAAGTCAAATTCCCCAAGGAAGTTGCTGAGGATGCTATTTACTAAACACCTAATACATTCCATAGAATATTGTAGACCATTGCAATGAAAAAATGAATTCATGTGGCACTTATTCCATCTGGAGGAACTTACTACTTCATAAAATGGTCCACTATCATTTACTACATTTTATGAAAACTTCAGATAGAAATGATTTAAGTTTCCTATATTGGAGCAATATGTAACTATCTAGGTCTCCATAGCATAGCTAGATTAAAAAGATAAGTACCATTTGAGAGAAGGAAGAAGAAGAAGAAGAGGAAGAAGAAGAAGAGGAAGAAGAAGAAGAAGAAGAAGAGGAAGA
>NW_004524647.1:645936-652127 GCF_000260255.1 Octodon degus
GAAGAGGAGGAGAAGGAGGAGGAGGAGAAGGTGGAGGAGGAGAAGGAGGAGGGGAGGAGCAGGAGGAGGAGGAGGAGGAGGAGGAGGAGAATATTTCAGACCAAGCATTCTGCCTAATTAGATGCTCAGAAATATGAATGTGTGGTTCACTAATGAAATATTCTTCCACATTTCTTACCTCTAACTTAAAGGTTCTGGCTACTGAACAAGACAGAACAACCTTTAATTTATCCTGAAATTTTCTCTTTTTAGGAGATCTAAGCAGGGAATGTTTTTTAGGTAAGGACAAGCTAGGTGGGGAGCATAGAAGAATAATTCTGTCTACAGAGAATCTGCCTACTCACACTGTGCGTTCCCAGAAAATAACTCTGTTCCAACATCTTTGTCAGCCTGCTGGCAGTTAACGTCCTCCCACAAGCATAATGGGGACTGTCTTGGCCACTGATGATCTAAATCATCATTTGATACAAAGAACTTAATAGGGCAAGAAACAGAGTCGATCTCTTTGACTAGCCATTTAAACCAGTTTATGCTGTTTCCAATAACTTTGGAATCTCTTTCGCCCAAGGACTACAGTGTTGGAAAAAGAAGATGCTTTTCATTCTTATTTAGCTTCTGCACATTTTGATTTCTTCCTGAGTGTGAATTGTGTGCATGTATATGAAGAAATTTATTCATACCCACTTGACCTTGTGACAGTAGGAAAATTTTATTCCTAAATTTCAAAAGTAAGGAGTGCATTTGTCCAACTATTTCTGTGAGTGTGTACCCAACCAGGCCTGTGACATCACTCCACCACAATTCCCATGTTTCATACACTGACTATGGTGAAAGATTCCACATGGTTATGTTTTTAAAATCTTGATTTTTTTGTACATTCTTTGCCAAAATGGGTGGCAGCCTTAAGAAACTGCATAGAGGTTAAGTGTAGTGATTCATATTTATAACGCCAGGTACTCAAGAGACTTAGGTCAGAGACTTGAGAGTTCAAGGCCTGTTTAGGAAATGAAATAAGACGTTCTTCTCCAAATAGAAGTATAAAAAAAAGAATAGTGAGGTTAAGCTTAACAACCTAAGTTGTATGGTAATAAAAATAAGCTTGTTTTCTGGATGGTTAACAACCTAAGTTTGCAGACCAATTAGAGAAAAAGGAGGGCTGCAAGGAAAGCCAACATTTTGGCCCTAGCCTTCCAAGGTCAATTAAGACTCAGGACATATGAGAACTTGTACTGTTACATCATGTAACTCGGTAGTGTCCCAAATTTTCTGATCAAGGAAATTATGGGGCCAAAGAGGAAAGTGATCGATGATGTAGAGTGTGCCTAAGAAGAGTCACATGGAAAGAAAACACTCTCTCAGGCTTTCACAGAGAGCACATTGGCCAAGCAATGGCCGTGACTCATCCACATGGCTGACACTGACAAAGGATCTACAATCTGAGGTACAGGATCTCAGGATAAATCCTGAGGGGATTTCACTGACCTTATCAGGCCCAAAAGCTACAAATCTTGTTGCATAGGCCCTGCTTTACCTTGGTCTTAACCATTCAGCAGAAAAGTATAGAAAAGAAATATAAGTAAAGCCATGCTGTTATATTGCGCTATAGGGGACTCAGGTCAACAATTTCTGACATTGCCAGTCAAGCAGAAAACCCAATACTATTATGGGCTATTGGACTCTTTTAGAATATTTTGCTGAGTTTACACACCTATAATATTCAAATAACGGAACTTAACAAAAAAAGGGGATACAGATGAATGTCCATTTTGTATCTGTGTATTCAAAGTGACTAGGATAGATATATAGTTACCTTCTCTCAATGACTAGAGGGATTTGTTCTAATAGTGTTTGTAAATAGAATATCATGTCCGCATTTTGTACAGCAATTAACCACTAGGAAGAATGTATGCAATGTGTTAATTATTGAAACTATTCTACCAATTTGATTTGAAACTCTCTCATTGCTATTTGTTTCTCAATAAAATTATGAAAAAGAATAAAATAAAGTAAAAGTTCCAGTCAAAAAGATGAGCAACTGAAACAAATAAAGACCATTAGGAAAAGGACAGGTGTCTGGTAAACACATTAACAGTGTTCAGTGTCTTTATCCATAAGAAAAACACAAATGAAATCACCCTAAAATTCTAAAATTTCATCTTGCACTGAAAGGAACAGCTATCAATAAAAAGTCAAATAATATCAAATGCTGGTGAGGCAACAGGGGAAAAGAAAATTTCTATATTGTAGTTGGAAATATAAAGTAACTACTGTAAAAACCAGTATGAAGATTCATCAGAATAAATTTAAATATTCCATTTGAAAAAAAAGAACAATAAAAGAAAAAATTGCAAGGGTGTGTTCTAGTTGCTTTCATCTGTCCTTTTTCACCTTTAGGAATTCTAGGTACAGCAATTGAGCCATCCTTGCATTGACAACTGTGACAAGGACTTGATTTAATTCTTACAACCAAGTTAATGGTAAAATAGCATTCACATCCTATTTTCACTTGAGTCTATCCAGAAAGAGAATAGTGATAGTTTGTAAATCATACTCAATGAGTAATACAAGCTGATTCCAAAGTTCATAAATAAGCATTGCTCTATAGTGTTTCCTTGGTAATTTTGTTCTCTGAATATGAAACTTATTTTCTCCATTTCTTTTTTGCCTCTCACTACCCTATGTCCTAGCAATATCCCTTTCTACTTATGCATTGGTGTAATGTCTTTGAGAACCACTGAATTGGGCATAAGCATAGTTAACATGCAGTGTAGAAGGACAGGGAATGAGCGCTCAGATTGAGAAAATAAGCTTCAGGCCCAAACTTGAAAGCCCAGGAATGTAAGTAGGAAACATTATTACAGAAAGCAGACAGGAGTAAGAGAAGTAGGGGAGGTATGATAGTTTGAATATAAAATGTCCTGCCAAAGTCCCATGTGGATCATGGGGGTGCTATACTCATGAGTGGGTTAGTTCATTTATGAGTTCACAGCTGATTGTGTTGCTAGGAGTTGGGGCCTTATTGGAAGAGGTAGTCACTGGGACAGAGCCTCAAAGAGAGTTATTTGTTTTTTAAAGAACACAAAATAGTAATTTTTAAAAAGCATTAGAAATAATACGGAATTTCAACTAAGCAAAATATTAGGAATTCAACAATTTTTGCTGTATTGCATGATGTTATCTTCAAATTAGTTGGTTAGGTTATCAGAAATGAATGTGCAGAATTGGTTTGAAGAAAAACAAAACAAAACAAAAGTTAATTTTCAATAACTTTATTTTTGATTTACTTTCACTGAATCTACCTGCATCTTTTTCAATGAGTATTGGGTAGTGTAATGGATAGGCAAATATTCATATTTGAATTTCAAATTACTGGCATACATACCTCTTCTTGTGCATATTTTTCATGTGAGTTCTTGCAAGAATTGGGATAGCATTAAGATTTATGCTCTGTTAGCAAGGTGTCAAAATGATACTGCCTAGCAACTTGCCAACTTGGTTCTAACAATTAGTAATCTGTGGACCTATTCTGAATGGAAACCTAGTTAATGCAGAGTTTGATCTTCCTTGAGTTTAAGCATAGAAATCTATGTATTTATGCAATTCGTTTTAATGCAAATAATGTTTATTTCACACATGTCTCTTATCTAAGAGCTTCAGTAATTATAACTCCATAGTGCTTTGTGTTGGATCTTGGCATTATGAACATCTTACCTGTGAAAAGCATGCATAAAACAAATGTTGAATACTCTCTGCTTAGAAGAAAAAAATCAATCCTTTGACCTTGGGAGAGAGGCTAATGTTCAATTTCCTCATCTGGAGTTCTGTGGTACCAAGAGAACTGGAACCATGCTTAATTTAAAAGTTATACAAAACGATGGAAATGAGCACCAGGGAGGGAGAACATTATGAGTTGCAAGTTCAACCACTGAAATGTTGTGTAAAATGTTCTCTGGATGTGAGGAGTGTGGCCAAGGTAAAGAGTATCTATCCTCTATATTTTTGTCCTTTCAGAGATGCCCTTCACTTTCTGCCTCAGGACACAGCATGATTCATAAGCAACTCCAATTCCCTTTCCTTTTTCTCGATGACCTTGCTGAGGAGGTGCAAGTCTTTTGATGGTATTATCCCCTTAATCCTTCAAAATAGCCTGGGAAGCCAGACACAGTTGCAGGGAAGGGTATCTGGACATCTGACACTTCTTTTGAACTATTAGCAAGGCAGTGGCCTATGTTGGCATTGTGGTGGTGTCTTATAACAATCCTAGGTGAATTCCTGGGCCTAAGAAAGTTATGCATAGTGCTCTCCACAGTATGAAGTCAAAACTGGCTTAAAACAAGAAGTCAAGGGCCAGCCACATAGCTCAGTGCATTAAAGCACCTGCTTAGGCAGAGTGCAGCAGCTGGGGTTCTATCCCTAGAGTGCCATGCCTGCCCCATCCCTGCGGCATGCTGAAACAGAGATTGAGACTGGGCATGGTGGAGCATGTCTGCAATCCCAACACTTGAGATGCTGAAAACAGGAGATCACTATGAGGCCAATCTATGTAGTGCAACCCTGTAGACCATGTAGACCTCGTACTAAATACATAAAAAAAAACTAAAATAAAATAAGAGGTCAAATCAACTAAGCAAGCAAATGAAAACTGCTGTTTCTTACCATAAGAAAATGAGTAAATCAAAGTATAATAGACACAATATTACAGTGCAAAAAATGTTGGAGTCCATTGTTCAAGGAAAATAAATCAAAGATTCAAGCCAGCACTGTTAAAATCCACATTTTCTGGCTAGAAATTGAAGGAGTTAGTACAAAAAAGTGTTACTTTTCAATCGAAAGCATTAGGTTTGAATACACCATGCTTGACAATCACCTAAATTACTGCATGAAATTACAAAAGCTAGTCCTACAAAATAAAATCATGTCACGGAACATAGAGTTTCTCAGTGTAGGCAGAGGTTGCTGGAAATTGCTTTGTTGCAAGGCAGCCCAAGTGACATCCGAAAGGATTGTTTGCGTGTGACCAAGGTTGAACCTGGAAATTAGATCCAACAAACACATCTCCATGAATTAGCAATGCTTGAACACTATTATTGCTCACCCTGAAGACCTTCTAAAGGGAAAACAAAGTGCCCACTCTTTTACTGTTGTTAGCTAAACATTTTTTTTTCTATTCATTTTTTCAACTCAGAAAAAGCATTCAACTCAGGAGATTTGGGATATAAATTTAATATCACCCACAGAATATATTTTAATGTAAATTCAAACAAAAACTGCTCTTTCTATTATGTTTTAAGTCGCTACATGTACTTAGATTTAATTTCCTAAAATCATCTTTTTTTTGAGATGAGGTCTCCGAGATCTTGCTGTGTATTTTAGACTGGCCTTGAACTCACTATGTAGATTAGGTTGGCCTAGAACAGGTGATAGCAGGCCTGCCTCAGCCTCCTGAGTGCTGGGATTATAGGTGTTTAATGCACTCCCCCAACAGCTCATCACATTTGCTGTTTAAATTTGGATATCTTATACATTCAGCAGACTCCTGGTTTTCTCCCAAGTATTTTTCAAATAAGTTTTAGTCTGAATTTAAATGTGATTTTTAACTAAGTTTATATTATTTACTGTACTGGCCCTTTTACTTTAGGGTTGAGAGGAGATGCCCTGCAGTGTTGTAATGGGCCATTTATTTTCATTTGTAACAGCAGTTGGCGATTTTCCATGCAGAGTGCATATATTTGTTGGCATTGCTCTCTGGTGTTTTTTGTACGTTATTTCAAAGAAACTTACTTTAACTGTTACTGTGCATTTAGAATTTTCAGTTAACTGTCTTCAAAACTGTTCTTCTGAATCAAAGAAAAACAAAAGAAGTTGGAAATTGCTTTGTGAAAAATTGAAATGCACTGATTGATACTGATTACCTGAACTCAAAAACTCTATGTTGAAAACTTTTGTAGTTTCAGTAGGATTTATCCTCTCTGAAAATGCAAGCTGGACAATAATCGCTGCTGTGAGGAATTAAAGGAATAAAAATCTACCAGTCTGGTTTCTGTCTTGAAGGGCTGTGCCTTGGTAGGTGATTAGGATTAAACAACGGTCCATTGAAAGGAGCCTCCAAGATCCTGTGGCTTCGTGGAGAGAGGAGAGAGAGAGAGAGAGAGAGAGAGAGAGAGAGAGAGAGAGAGAGAGAGAGAGAGAGA
>NW_004524647.1:652617-656561 GCF_000260255.1 Octodon degus
TGTGTGTGTGTGTGTGTGGCCAGCTCAGCCCACCAGGGGGCAGGGCTGGCTGGCATGTGGTGCTGGGGGATTGAACCGCGGTCCCTGATGCTTTGCGAAGCTTGTTCTAAGTAGGTGCTTTAGACCACTGAGCCATCTCTCCAGCCCAAGTGTTGCATATTTTTAACGAGTGATTAGAATTAACTGTCTATCTTTGGTTGGGAAGGAGACTGCATGATAAAGAAACACAGACTAACTCTAAAGAGAAAAAGGAGGGGAAATGTATTCTATTTTCACTGATGAAACCAGTGTGTTCTTATCATAGGACTTTCTTGAAGCTAGTATGGGTCAGTAAGAAAAACAAATAGTACTCTGAAAAGGAATTGGGAACTAGGGGTTTACAACTGTACTTTAAGAATAGCTTTGCTTTATAGATGCAGGAAAAGTATTACATTATCCTGTTAAGACTCTCCATCTCTCAAAAGGTCTTGGCACCAATTTAGAGTCAAAGTTTTGTTAAAATACATTTTTAAAAAACATGAAATCATGACTCTCATGCAAATGTGAAGTGAATACATTGATTTTTATGTAATTATTAATGAGGGAACTGGAGAGATTTACAACTGATTCAAAGGAGAATCAGAGTATATGTGTTTAATAGATTAGGAATATTGAAAAGAACTTGCAATAGATGTATTGGTCCTGGGAGGGAGAGGACAGTAAGCTTACCTACCTTATAACATAATTTATTTGCATATCTTTAGACAAGAATTCTTTTTCCTACTGTCAGTTACCTATACTTTAGAGTTGCACTGCAAAGGTAAGGAAATTACAGGATCCCACACAGTCAGAACTGATCATTTCAAAGGATGCCTTACACAGGGCAGTCTCCCTCTGAAGTACATATTTTTACTTATTTGTTTTCATTAGTATGTACTGTACAAATTAACAGGTTTCTCTAGAAGCACATGCTTTGACAGATAGTTGCACTTTGGGGTCCATCATCCATTCTGTTCTTGAAAATGAATATAAGATGTAACAGAGAATCTTTGCAATTTTAACCAGATTTAAATGAGACAGCCAATTTTATGTTCTCTTCCACTTTAACTATAATCAGAAATTCTATCAGAACCATGAGTTTGTGTCTTGTTTTTTAAACTGAGTGATGAAACATTCAAGCAACCCTTATAGTACCATAAAATCACCCAGGGAATTTTAAAGAAACGTGATTCCTATTTCTCCCAAAGATCTGTTTTCTTCTGGGCTTTCTGTATTGGCCTCCTGCGTGCCATTTCTTTAGAGTCCCCAGTGCTTTCAATAAGGACATACCATGGTGGAGACTCTTGCACAGCACATCCTACTTACTTCTCTGGTTTAGCAAAGGTTGCAAAATCAAAGGACACTGGGGGCCAGGCCAGTCTACAAGTGCGTGCAGATCCAGCTCCTTCTACTCATTCAAATTAGAGTTCATTTTCTGCTGGCTAAGGCAGTTCTGTGGACATTCAATCTCAGGGATGCCATTTGGCTAATTTTAATTTTGAAAACCATGTAAAACTATTTTCTTCCCTCAAATCTATCTTCAATTATTAGACTATCTTCACTTTCCAACTGGATTTTGCCTTTGCTATTTCCTTAAGGAGAACATCTTTTCACTTCTTCATTGAACCCCCTGGCACGTTGCATAGCAACTCCTACAATTTCTCTAGATCAGTATTTCTTAAAATTTAGTTTGCAGCAGAGTTGCATCAAGTCTTCCTATGAATACACTGATTGTGGGTTTCTACCACCAGAGTTTCTTATTCTGGGAGAAGTTAGAGAGGTCACATTTTTAAGAAGTTTCCTTGTCATGCTGCTGATCATGTGAATCACGCCAGAGAACCACTTTTTAAAATCTCAGATAATTACTATTTCCTCTGTGAATGGCATCTGGTTTCCTTACTGGTTCTTACAGCAACTTTGATCTGAGCACTTTTCCTTTTCTAGTTGCCATTTATGTGTCTGTTGATTTGAGTAATTAACTTTCCCCTACAGTCTAACCTAACCATATAACCTGACCACACTGAGGATACAGATCGTCTTTCTTTTGCATACCGCAGTATTTTAGTCTGTAGTATTGGTGATGGGTAGACAAGATTGAAAGGTAGATAAGCATTTTTTTGAGGTTTCATCTTAAAATGTTAAATCTATTCCAGCATCTCATTTCCTATGAGTTACTTACTCCTTTTATCTAGATTCCCATACTTGTCTCATAGCCACCTGGAGATAGTCTCTGGGATACCTCAGTTTGAATAAAGAATGATATTCTCTTTCAGTTTCATGTTATTTATCCTCCAAGTGTTGCTTAGGGCGGGAAGCTTCATGAAGCAAAATGTGGGACTGGTTAGAAATGCAGATTCTGGAATCTACGCTAGACTCACTGAATCCAAAAGTATATTTTAATAAATTGCCCTGCTGATTTCTCAAGTTCAAATAGCACCCTTCCCATCATTCTAAGTGTGTTCTAAGTCTAGCCTGTCTTTGTGTTAAAAAATGAAAAAGGGAAAGTAAAATAAAAACCACTTGAGACAGCTACTTACTACTTTCCGCAGGCGTTCTCAGCTGAGTGACTCTGGAATCCTGTCAACACATCTGGGTACCACTCTTGACAGCTGATAAATGCTGAGCTTGCCCTTCCTCAGAGATCAGTGTTTATATTTTAACAAGGTCTTTCTTAGCCCCATCTGAAAGAATTAAGGATTGAGTAATCTTATATATTGTGACAGATGCCTGGGGGAGACCTATCCAGGAGCTTTGAATCATAATCACATTTTATTGAAGAAATCCATTTTGGTAGCTTAGATTCAAACATTTATTCTTAACCTATCTTCATCTTATTTCCTATTTGCCATCTTCTGGGCCTTTCTGTCTCCTACTTTTCCCTTGCATCCTTTCTCCTGTTTCTTTTATATGCTTGGAATCTTTTCAGCATTAATTTTTAATGTGCATTATTTCACGTGGACTCATCTGCGGCATGATGTAGGCGAAATTATGTGCACACTTTTCTACATGAATAACTGAGGCTGGAGCAGGGCAGGCTTCTAACATGCAAGCTGGCAGTCTTACCTCTATGCATAGGGAGCCCAGCATAAGCTCCATGCAGGCAAGTGCTCAGCACTCATCACAGGCTGAGACAAGAGTACTTGGTTAGATGATTGTTTGCAGATCACACACTGCTGTACTAAGTGAAAAATGCTTTCTAGTTATAAGCCATTTTTCATAGATTTTAAGTTTTAGAGCAGTAATAGATTTGAGCAACACTGAGAAGACAGAGAATTCACCCTTATTTCCTTGCCTCTGCACATGCATAGCCTCGCCCAATTATCAGGATCCCTTACCAGAGTGGCATGATTGTCATGATGAGTGGATCTACACTGACACATCGTAGCCACTTGAAGGCCCGAGTTTGCATTAGGCTTTATAGAATTTTACACACTCTGTGGATTTGGACAAATGTGCAATGACATGTGTGGACTAGTATAATATCATGGAGAATAATTTCACTGTATAAAAATCCTCTGTTTCTTAAATACTTATCCTTCTCCCGAGCTCCTAAGAACCACTGATCTTTATGCTGCCTCCATAGTTTGGCCTTTTTCCAAACTTCATATGAGTAAAACAATAAACAACACAAATCTTTGGAGTGAACTTTTGCATTTGGTAATATGTATTGTGAGCTTCTCCATTTTTTTTTTTTTTTTTTTTTTTGTCTGATAGCACATTCAATTAAACATTTGAATAAAAGGACTGGCCAAATAGCTCAGTGGATTAAAGTGCCTGCTAGCAGGCACAGGGGCCAAGGGTTTGATCCCTCCACCTGCAGTGCCGGCCCCACCCCTGAGGCACCCTGAGATTGCAATTGAGACTGGGCATGGTGGCATGCACCTCTAATCCCAGCTCTTGGGAGGCTGTAAACAGGTGTACCTCTA
>NW_004524647.1:656977-660614 GCF_000260255.1 Octodon degus
CCAGGGAAGCTCTTATTCTACTGAGCCATTTTCCTGGCCCCAAATCACAGTTTACTTTTCCATTCAACTTAATTGATTCAAAATTTTGGCAGTTATGAATAAAGCTATTATAAATATACATACATACATTTTTTGGAGTGGAAATAAGTTTTCAATTAGTTTAGGTAAATACCAAAGTGTGGAATTACTGGATCTTGGGGTAATAGAATGCATAGTTTTATAAGAAACCACCAAGCTGCTTTTCAAGGTGATTTTTTTTTCACTGCCATAAGCAGTGAATGATGCTTCAGATTCTTGCTAGCATTAGGCATCATCAGTGTTCTAAATTTTGACCATTTTAATAGATGTGTATAACTAACATATTGTTTAAATTTAATAATGTGAAATAGATTGCGGTTCTTCATACACTTATTTACTCTCTCTATGTCTTCGATAAGATATCTGTCCTTTTTATTTTTTTTATTTTTTCGGAACCAGGGATTGAACTCAGGCCTTTGCGCTTGCCAGAAGCGCTTATTCTACTGAGCTATCTTCCCTGGCCCTAATAAGATATCTCCTAAGGTCTAAAGGATATTTTAAAATTGGATTGTTTTCTTACTTGTTGAGTTTTAAGGATTCTTTTTTTTTTTTCCTTGTATTTTAGGGAAGGGTCTACAGGGTGTTCAGGGTCTCACTACTTGATCAGACTTGTAGTGATCTGTTTACAGCCTCCCAAGAGCTGGGATTATAGGTGGGTGCCACCATTCCCAGTCTCAATTGCTGTCTCAGAGCACCCAAGGACAGGGCCAGAATGGCAGGCCCAAGGATCAAACTCCTGGCCCCTCTGCCTGCTGGCAGGTGCTTTGATCTGCTGACCTAGTTGGCAAGCCCTAGAGTTTTAAGGATTTTTTGCATAGTTCAGATAGCTCTCTACCAGATAGACTTTAGCAAATATTTTCTTCTAGTGTATCATATGCTTTTTTATTCCTTGGACATGGTTCTGTACCAAACCAAAGTCAATGTCCAGCTCATCAACTGTCTCTTTCATAGACCATGCTTTTGTGAAATGTCAATTAAATATCTTCAAATTCAAGGTCATTCTGATTTTTTTTTCTTCATTTTCTTTTAAGTGTTTTATTGCTTTACATTTGTGTGTGGTCCACTTTTAATTTGTATGGGGGGGTAAGGTAGATGTCTGGATTCCTTTTGTCAAAGATCAGTTGATTATGTGGGTGTGTTTCTGAGCTCTCTTCTGTTCTCTGCTTTTTCCATTGACTTGTTTGCTTTCTTTTGCTAAATACATTGTTTATTATAATTTTTTTAGTTCTTAGATGCTCTAGTGTTTTAAGTAAGAGTTCTAAAGCTGCAGTCTTGTTCTTTAATATTGTTGTAGATATTCTGGATCTTTTCGTTCTTTATATGAACTTTAGAACCAGAGTTTCAATAAATAAAGTACAGTAACTTGTCAGCATTACATTGACTGAGTGAAAACAGCTAATGATTCGACAACACCGAATCATCCTACCAATGAAACAAGATACAGTAAGTCCTTGACTTATGAATATTTGTGTTGAAAGCTTTCACAGGTATACTGTATAAGACTCTCATAGGTATAATGTTGGATTACAAAGAATCTGACTTATGAACATTCTCCCATAGTAGAACTTATAGAAGCTAGGATTACTGGATTCCAGGTCTTACTGTATCTCTGCATCTATTTAGTTCATTTTCTAATATCTGCATCAAAGACTTAAAGTTTTCCACATATGCATCTGTCCATACTTTGTTAGGTTTATGTCTGAGTATTTAGTTTTTGCTGGGCAAAGAAAATGGTATTATGCTTTTCACTTCAAATTTCACTTGCTCATTCCTGGTATATAGGAGAGTAATTACTTTCCTTTTTTCTATTTGTGTCCTGCAACTTTGCTATAATCACTTAATCCTGGGGGGGTGGTCAATTTAAAAATTTTTCTTCATAGAAGGTTATAGCATCTACAGAATTTTATTTGTTCTTTTCCCTTATGTAAATGTTGTAAATGTGCTTTTTCTTTTCTTTACCCATTGTCCTTTCTGTGACTTGCAGAAAAATGTTAAAACTAGTGGTCACAGGACACCTCCCTGCAAGGTTTGAGAGTTTTTGCCCTGGAGTGTGTTGTTAGACTTATCTTGTTTGTATTTTAGGTATTATTTATAGCAAATTTCTCTCTTTCTATTTTCCTCAGTTTCAAAACTAAAATTTTAATCATGATTGTGTGATTTTTAAAAAGCTTTCCTGTATATGTTGATATGATCATGTTATATGTCCCATATAGTCTGTCAATGTAATGGATTGCTTCTCAAATGTTGAACAGTTTGTGTACCTGAGAAGAGACCATGTAGGTCATTTTGTGTAAGTCATTTCATGCATTTTTGGATTTGATTTGCTTTTACAGTATTGTGTGGAGGATTTTTGCATCCATGTTCATGATAGATATTCATCTTCAGTTAATATTTTTATGCAATGATTTTCTTTGTTTGCATCAGCATAATGCTATCCCCATAGAATCAGTGAAGGACTGTGTCTTCTGTTTCTATCTTCTGAGAGATATTTTAGGGAATTCATGTAATTTCTTAGTCATTTAGTAGAATACATAATGGAATGCACTGAGGTTTGTTGCATTCTGTTTTAGAAAAGTTTTGTCTTGTCTAGTTTGTTGTTGATTTCGATGCTGGATCTCATTATATGTGCAGGCTAGTTTTAAGTTCCTGATCTCAGGTGATCCTCTTGCTTCAGTCTCCTTCATCCTGATATTGCTGTTATGTGCCAGCTAGGATTACTAGATTTCAGGTCATTAATTACTGTTTTAATGTGCCTAACATATACCTATTCCAGTCACCTATTTTTTGGGAGTGTTGGTAGATTATTTCTTTTGAAGAATTGGTCCATTTATTCTATATGATTGAGTTTGTAGGCATATAGTTGTTCATAGCATACCCATATTATCATTTTAATAACCTTGGAATATATGATAATGTGTCCTTCTCTTTCTTATTTCTGATATAGGAAATGTGTGCCCTTTCTTTTTTCTTAAGTGGCATGTGTTAATTTTTTTATCCCCTATTGTATAGTAAGAACCACATGTACCATATCCCAAATAGAGAAATACTTTGTTGATACAGTGATATAACAGTAGTTATTTTACTACTATTGTGCTGAAACACAATTGATTCATTGTGAAAGTGTAATTGTTTCCCAAATTATAGTGAGGAACTGTTGTAGGGGTTGCATGTTTTGAACTTGAACCAATTAATGGTAACATTATAATTGGTAATGGGTCCAATAAAAAAAACCATACTATTTATCTTATAACCTGATACTGCACATAACTACCATTTAAATTGTTCCTGCATGAAAGAATTTGAAGATATTGTACTTGGCTGCTCTTTACTGATGTTTATTACCCACTTTACCCTAGTGTTCAGGTTTATACTCAGATTGTCCCTCTCTCAAAGACTTTGTCCCTGATTCAGTGATTCCTAAGCTGTTGAGTTTTATGGACTAGAAAATGTTCTAAGAAAACAAATAAGTGAGCTCAGATAGGATTGGAGGTGCTTTCTTTTGCCAAGTAATACTTTTTATAAAATTGTTTTTGTTGAGTATCTTCTTTCCCTCACGGAA
>NW_004524647.1:667964-685469 GCF_000260255.1 Octodon degus
GCTGCGCCTGGGCTAGGACTGGTCCTGCTGGCGCAGGGTAGCAGGAAGCTCTCCACACACTCACCGGACCTGGGCTAGGACTGGGTAAATTAGTATTTGGTCTTAAAAATTAGTATTCAGCCTTTACTTTTTTCCTCTAATTTATTATGGTTAAAGTAAACATAAAATTAAAAACAATTTGATAGTCTAAATAGTACAATCTGTCTGATTTGCACAAGTAGATTCTCAGAGATATGAAAAATATATTTTAATTAATAATGCCATAGTATTCCCATATTTAAAGAAGTGATATCACTGTTTTATTAATTCTTAGTAAGCTTTGTAATAGTAAAGATTATCTTCCTTATACTTTATTTAACTTTAATTTGATTGATTATTAAATACACAGATATTTTTAGTCAATATTCTTTGACATGTATTTTTGTTTTTGAGTGCTTATTTAACACTAGAGATTTTTTTTTTCCAAATTGGGAGATTGAACTCAGGCCCTTTCACTTGCCAGGGAAGTGTTTATTCCACTGAGCCATCTCCCCGGCCCCCACAACACTAGAGATTTTTTAGGTATTGGGGACATGATGTGTGAGTTAGGATTCTTGGAACTCACTCAATGCTTACTACACTGATATGATAATTGCCTGTGCAAGTTCAGAAATTATGACAAGAGCCAGGATAACATATATGGTGGAAGGTCCAACATCATTTTGAGAAAATAACTGAGAAGCCTGGAATCCAGGGAATTCTTGGGACTGGGTTGGATGCAGTGATCAGAATCAGAGAAGAATAGTAGTGCGCACTCATTGCAGCATTCCAGTGGCCAGAGATTATAAATTTAATGTTATTGAAATCTTATTACTTTGGTCTCAGAAGAAAAGACTACGTCAGATCCAACATAGATGATTTTGTAGTTCTTGCTCAGCTATGATAATTTATTATTTTAATATTCTCTTTGGTATGAACATTAAAGAAAGCAGAGACTACTGCTATAGATTTTGTAAATGATGTCATGTATTTACTAACAACTGAGTTAATACAGGGATTTCAGTGAGGTTCACTAAGTGTTGGTAAGATCTGTGAAATATATAAAGTTCTCTTATTTGACAGCCTTAAAATCTGAGCAAATCTACCTGTATTTTGAATAATAAAGTGCGGACATAATTGGTTCCCTTTCAACATGATGTGAGCAGGGTAATTCCGGCAGGGCTCCATAGAGCACACATCTCATCCTGTCCTAATCCTAGCTGGAGAAAGTCTGGCTATCAGAGAGCCTCCTGTTTCTCTGCATGATATGAAGAAGAGGTGATATCTGACCAGCCTGTGTGGTGCAGTTTTTAAAGACTGGGCCACTTAACTGTTACGTTGACTCTGAGATGTAGCATTTCAGCTACTAGCAATGTGAATGAGTGATCAGAAACCATGAATAATCAAAGAACCTCCTCTATGGAGAACAGAACCCAGCAGTGCTGCAGGTAGTTAGAGATAAGTAACCATGCGCTCTATAATGAAAGGGTGGTGGGGAGCTTCATGAGACCTTCATGACTTCTTGGCTCCTCTCTAAGAAGACACAGCGTTACCATTTCCACATTGTGCATAATTTATAAGGACTTCATAATTATATATGTGAGAAAGGTACAAAGTACACTTGAGGTGGTTTATAGTTATCAAACTTTTAAACAATGCTTTTATGAAATTCCCGTCGAATTTGGGTTAAGAGTAACCTGTCAGAAGCCAGCTTTACCAAGCACATGATCATATTTTGATATAATCAAGTTCTGAAAATGTTCATTCATGTTCTCTGTATAAAACCCCACCATGTGACCTGGTGTCAAGATGGGGAAGCAGTGACTGGTCACAGGTGACCTTCTCCAACTTGCATTACTTCCAGGGTTGGGGCATATTGCCATCACAACTGGGCATGTTTGTTTTGTTAAAAATCTAGATGTTATTTAACTGGAAAATGCCAGAGATGGTAGCATTGATATAATTATTAAAAGGAGTGGAGTCTTAACCTTTTTGTTCTTCTGAATTATGAATTCATCTCCACTAGGAAAACTCAATAAGGGCCAGTCAGATAGCTCAATGGACTAAAGCTCCTGCTTAGGCAGAGCTCAAGGATCAGTGTTCCGTCCTTGGCACCACACACCATGCTGGCCCCATCGCTGGGGTGTGCTGAGAGGGTGATTGAGACAACAGAAGGATCACTGTGAGTCTGATCTGTGGAGTGAAACCCTACTGGCCCAATACTAAATACACAAAAAAAGGAAGGAAAGCTCAATACGTAGGAACATGAGGAGCCAGCGCACAAGAAGCAAGTAGAAAGTTCTTGATCTCCGGACAGTACAGACAGTACTTCTGGAGTCAGTACTGCCATATAATCATGGTTTCTATGCAAAATTATCATGTTCCTGGGCTATCAGTTTCCTCTTTTGGTCAATGCAGTTTTCTACTTGTTGGAATTGTGATGAGAATTTTTCAGTCAGTTATTAAAGTGATCTCTGGAGTCAGGGTCCTAGATTCAAACCCTGGCTCTTCCTCATATTAGCAATAGGACCACAAGAAACGTATACACAGTACAGGTTATCATTCTGTGCTTCAACTCATGTATCTGCATAACTAATCCAAGCACAGGACCTATTTCATAGGCTGTCATGAGATGTAAATGCTATTAAATATATAATGCACTTGATACAGGGTTTGGGAGGCTTGGCACTTAATGTAGCTCAGAAAAGTATACCACAAGCATTATTATAAGGTACTTTACAAATTCTAAAACATTTTGCATGTGAGCCAGTTAAATTGGTTTCCTGAGGCACAAAATCATATATTGGAGTTAATCCTCAAAGTGCCTACAATTGACGATTTAGTGGTAGTTTAATCTGTAATTTCTATATTCTTATATAAAGATCATAGAAGTAAAAATGGTAGAGAAAAACACTCCCCCATGAAACC
This sequence comes from Octodon degus, assembly GCF_000260255.1. NCBI lineage: Eukaryota > Metazoa > Chordata > Mammalia > Rodentia > Octodontidae > Octodon > Octodon degus. Next base: position 670,911 of record NW_004524647.1, read on the forward strand.
AAGCAGGCATAAGAAAAGGATTTTACCACCAGTGCCACCCTTGCAGAGCAGGAGGATATGTATGTTTCTGGGGATTTTAGCTGGACACCATATGTGAACACTAAATTTACTTTAAAGACAACCATAAGAAATATGTTCTTGTGCAGGCACTTAGCTCAGCGTTCTAAGCACCTGCCCGGCAAGTGAAAAGTTCCAAGTTTGACCCTTAGTACTGTAATGGCCCTAGAACTCCTATCATGCCTGTCGTGAAACCAGGTGTGGTGGCACAAGCCTGTAATGCAAGCTCTGGGGAGGCTGAGACAGGAGGATCACTATGAGTCTGAACTGTGTAGCAAGAAAAGTATATCAAAAAAAAAATGAGAGCAAGAGAGAGAGAGAGAGAGAGAATATAAAAAGCAACACATTATCTTTGTGCTGGCAGAGGTAGTAGAGAATGACACTCTTAAATTTACTTAAATTATTTTCGATCCTCTAGGCAATGATTAAGTAAAATAATTGATGAAGTTTTTTTGGTTCCATGCACAGGGGTACTTCTAAAACAAGAATGAGGCACCGGAAACAAAATTGGCCTTAAAATATTGTTTGCAAAATAAAATTAGGCAGAAATCCCTAGATTATTTCTTTAATTATTTATCATTGTATTCTGTGTGAGTATAATTCTCTTTTCTAGTGGCAAAATGGTTCCTTCTAAAAACAACAACAACAACAAACCCAACAGATCCTACTTGAGACTGTGTTCAAACTGAGAATACCTCATACTACCTGCTTTTGGTCTCTTCTATGTCTCTTATCTTATGTGTGAAGCAGATTGGACCTAAATTGATAGAAGGAAAGCATTCAATAAATTGTCTGCCATAAGTAGTGACAGATGAGACTACAGTTAATGGTCTATTTCCATGATCCACCACTGGCTTTTTGTAACTTCTTAGAGTTCCTTTTACTAAGCTTTCCTAAGAGGGCAGAGGATTTTTTCTATTGAAAGTATTATTTAAGCTCTGCCAAAGTGAACGTCAGGTTAGCAGAGTTAACATTACCTTAGCACGAGTAAGGAATGGAGAATTACAGGCCCTATAAGACCTTCGCAGACAGTCAGCACTTTTACAGTGTTACCTGCAAGATCCACATTACATGCTTAGTAGTGCTATGCTAAAAAGTCAGAGTTTTGGGGTCACAGAGATAGTTCAACAGTGTAAGTGCCTGCCTAGGAGAGCACAAGGACCCAGGTTCAATCCTTGGTACCACCTGCCATGCTAGATCGTCCCCAAGGCAGGGTATGGTGGTGCATGCCTGTCATCCCAGTGCTGGGGAGGCTGAAATAGGAGGATCACTATGAGTCCAAGCTGCACAGTGAGACCCTGTGCCAACAAAGGGGGTGGGGGGAGTCAGAGTTCTCTTTCCTTTAAGCCTTTAAGATTTATCTGTTTCAAGCTAGGATAAGAATTAAATTTGAATTTTTAAAAAATTAAATTTGACAATAAGGATTGTGAGAAAAGTGGTATATTCATTCCTCTGTTTGTAGTTAGAACAGATTACTTTAAATTTAATAGCCTAAATTAGTGCAGATGTATTATTATACACTATCAAAGGCCAGAAGTCCAAAGTATGTCTAATGGTCTGGAATCAGGAAATGGGAACCCAAGGTATCTGTGTTAGCAGTGCTGAATCCCTGGAATAAAGATTCCAGATGCAGCCAGCATGCTTTAGCTGAGGGCTCTTTGATTTTCCAAGGCCTGGTTCATAGCATCTTCAAATTTCTCATATTCAAGCCTCTGTCTCTGTTTTGGTCTCTGAATTTCTCTCTCTCTCTTTAACTTTCTGCACTTACTCTTGCTGTGGACCCACTCAGTCATCCAGATCAATATCTTCATGTCAAGATCAGGTAGTGAGCACCCTTAATTCTTTCTGAAATCTTAATTTTCCTTAGCAGTGTAAAGTACATACTTAGAGTTTCTTGGATGTAAGTCCTGGGTATCATGGAGAGGCCATCGATCTGTTTACCAAAAATATAATATGTGATTAAATAAACTGAATCAAAATTAACTAGATATATTTAAGAATATACATTTTTCTATAGATTTTATAAAAATGTTTACTAAACTGAACTCATATTATGAAGCATCAAGAGTGAAAAATAATAGGAAATTTTCCTCAACTGTATTGGACCACCATACTCTCACACTGATATTTGCTTGAAGAGAGGAACTCACTTGGAAAATATAGACTAACTAGAGGAATCTTATTCTTCCCGTCCATTCTATCTGAAGTTTACCCAATGCACAATGTTAGTCTGAGCTTGTAAATTTAGGTTTAAGATTACCGTTGGTCTCGATCTTAAATTGCTAATTGTAGGCAGATGACTTCATTCCTGTAGTCTAATTCTGCTTGGCTTACCCAGAAACTAACATCCACCTTGGATCCCCACTTTCTGGTTATATGGGCTTGACATTAACCCATCAGAACACTAGTTTCCGTGCTCTGAGCTCTGGCAAATGCTTTTGTATACTGATTCTAGGAGTTGGACAGGCTGAGCTAGTTTGCTTGTACTGGCTACTTGCATAGGCCCAGACTCCAGAGAAAGGCATTTGATCAGTTGGAAGTTTTGTTTTGCCCATCAAAAATTTTAGTGAATTTAAATTACACAATAATGCATATAAAAAACCGATGCGAAACCTGGCACACACTAAAATTTTTGATGAAGTTTTCATTATTGTTAATGTTAGAAAGTAACTATAAATACCAAAGTCTTAAGCAAACAATAATAAAAGAATGAACCAGTTCTTATGAAGTTATTTATTTAATGTTTATGAAAGAGTGCTTTTATAGATTCTAAAAGCTGAAAGCACTTATGTTAAATCCAAACTAAAGAAAAGAATGTGAATGGGCATTTGGTTAGATAAGGAACAATTGGTTTTTAAATGACTTTTGAGATGCATTATATATTACAAATACTTTGACCAACACTGTCATTTCAGATGAACAGCTACAGCAACACAGTGTAAGCCAGGTCATGGAATGATTCATTAAAACTTCTATGCTTGGATTTCATTGTCAGTTAAAAATTTCACAAGGAAGAATTATTGACTCACATGAAAAACTCTAACAGATTTTTAAAAGAAAATAAATGGGGTTCCTGACCCCATACTTTATTTTAGAATTCTAATAACTCCAATTTTATATACAGAAGCTGATTGAAACAATACATTAATCAAGCCAATTTAAAATATTAGGTCTGTTAATTAAAAGTGCTATATGTGTCTTTGTAAATTGGAATTTCAAATATAACTAGTACAGTAGTGTTCATAGCTTTCCTGAAAAGAGAAAACATAACTGGAAATCTTAATTTGTCTCCATTGCAACCTACTAACTCAATTAAATTGTGATAGAAAAAGACCTTTGAAGAAAATTGAAGAAAGCATATTAATTTTCACAGGTTTAATTAACAAAATACAAATCACAATGCTTATAATCACAGATACATAAATTTACAAAATGCTTATTACCAAAGTACCACAGTGTTCAGCTTCAGAAATAAAATGTGGGTCATGGTAGGTATGTGCCTGTGTGTGTGAATACACTGCTTTAGAGTTGCATGGTCATTTAGAGAAGTTATGCATGCAGTCCAAGTGAACCAATCAAATTTAAACTAGGTGCAACATATAATTAACAAAATGGAATATATCATTTACTTTAATGGAGTGGTCCATTTTGGAAAACGTTAGATCAGATGAACGTAGGTCTCACAGCCCCTTCTCTGGTTACAATCAAGACTTAACCCTCTGTAGAGCACTGGCCAGGAACTTAAATCTAGTTTTTCTTTCTCTAACTCATGCCTCCTTCAATTTCATGCTTTTTGTTAAATATTCACTTCCTCATTATAAATACAATTTTTATTGTATGAGTAAGCCTCATATGGAGGCTTAACTCATTTACAGACTTATACTAGATAAACACATCCTCACATTCAAATGGCCAGTTCTAGAAAAAACTTTGTATAACTTGGACATCCTTTGAATTCAAAGTATATTTCAACAAATAATAATGGAAGAACAACAAAGGTAAATTATGGAAATACTAGCTCCTTTCATATCTCCATTATATATGTGTTTCTAATAAATTTAGAATAGGAAAACAGAGAACAAGTTCTAAACACATTTTATTGACGTGAATGTTATACAGATACAATTTTGCCTGTTGCAAAAACAAATAATGAAATCATACTTTCTGGTTTGTTAAAAAAAAACAATATAGGCACATTATACATTGTAGATCACTTTCCTCAATTAAAAAAAATATGGGCTAGTAAGATAGCTCAACAGATTAAAGCACCTTCTTAGGCAGACACAGGGACCTGGGCTTGATGCTCAGTGTGCCACGCCAGCCCTGCCCCTGGTGCTCAATGAGATGGAGCTTGAACGAATGGGAATGGTGGCAGACACCTGTAATCCCAGGGCTTGAGAGGCTGAAACACAGGAGGATCACTATGTGTCTTCTCCGTGCAGTGAGACCCTGTAGACCCTTTACTAAATACATTAAAAAAATAATTAAAAAATGCTCATTGAACATGCCAGTAGGTGAGGAGTTTCTCGTGTTCCATCTTCGCTAGCACAGCTGGTCCTGTAAGCAGGCAACCATGTCAAAGGGACCTACAGCTGATATTGATATTGGCGCCACCTACCCCTATGTCCTCCAGAGGCTTCTGCAGGACTTCTTCAATGGAAAAGAACTGAATAAGAGCATCAACCCTGATGAGGCTGTTGCTTATGGTGCAACCATTCAGGCAGTCATTTTACCTGGAGAGAAGTCTGAAAATGTCCAAGATTTGCTGCTGTTGGTTGTCACTCCTCTTTCTCTTGGTATTGAACCTGCTGGTAGCAGTCTCATCAAGTCCTCGTCAAGCACAATGCCATCATTCCTACCAAGCAGACCGAGACCTCCACTACCTACTCTCACAAGCAGCCTGGCATGCTCATTCAGGTATATGAAGGTGAACATGCCATGGCCAAGGATAACAACCTGCTTGGCAAGTTTGAACTCACAGGCATACCTCCTGCACCCCGTGGTGTTCCTCAGATTGAAGTCACATTTGATATTGATGCCAATGGCATCCTCAATGTTTCTGCAGTCAGGAAAAGAGAACAAGATTATCATTACTAATGAAAAGGGCCGTTTGCGCAAGGAGGACATAGAGCTTATGGTCCAGGAAGCAGAGAAGTACAAAGCTGAAGATGAGAAGCAAAGAGACAAAATATCCTCCAAGAATTCATTGGAGTCCTATGCTTTCAATATAAAAGCAACTGTTGAAGAGGAGAAACTTCAGGGCAAGATTAAATTAATGATGAAGATGAATAGCAGATTCTTGACAAGTATAATGAAATCAGCAACTGGCTGGATAAGAATGAGACTGAAGAGAAGAAGAATTTGTACATCAGCAGCAGGAGCTCGTCCCGTAATCACCAAGCTGTGCCAGCATGCAGGTGGCAGGCCAGAGGGATGCCTGGGGCTTCCCTGGAGGAGGAGCTCCTCCCTCTGGTGGTGCTTCCTCGGGGCCCAGCATTGAAGAGGGTGATTAAGCCAACCCGAATATAGATAATAGCCCTCTTCCACAACCAATAAAATTGAAGAGCCTGAATTTGTGGCAAATTCAGTGGTAATTATCAAAGTTGAGCTGTTATAGTAAAGTACTGGGCATTCTCAATACTTGGATAATGGAACATGTGCATAGAGAAACAGGACATTACACTTTAAGCGCTGTACTATAAATGGAAATGCAATGTCTTCTAAAAATATTCAAATTGGCACCAAAAAAATCAAAAATAAAAATGTTTTTAAAAAATAATATATGTATGCTCAATTGACAGCTTTGCCAATTTTGCCAATCTATACATATCCAAAGTTTATCAAAGAATAAATTTATTTAGCATGTATTAGAAATGATTATTAGAAGGAGCAAATACAGCAAAATTTCTTGAATCATGATCCAGAACAATGAGATTTTTTTTTTCAGAAAATTAGTATTTTTGGCGAATTGTTTAGAATTATTGTTTTATTTTTTTAAATTTTACTTTAGGGAAGAGTCTACAGGGTGTTCAGTGTCCCACTACTATATCACAATTGTAATGATCCACCTGTTTATAGCCTCCCCAGAGCTGGGATTACAGTTACACACCCCCATGCCCAGTCTTAGTTGCCATCTCAGTGTGTTCCGGGGGCAAGGCCAGCCCCGCAGGCATGGGACGTGAATCCCTGGCCCCTGCTCCTGCTTGCAGGTGCTTTAATCTGCTGAACTGTTTGGCTGGTCTTCCTAGAATTACTGTTATATGGATAAGTTAATAGGTGGATGATTTCTACAGGTTTCTTTTTTAAATTCTGTACAGGGCACCATTCTCATTAACCCAATCTGATTACGCCTGTAGTGTTATTGTTTGGTTTTATTGAACTAAAATCAGTTGTCAGTATTGCACAAGACCTGGAAGAGTAATCCAAAACTATACAGGTGGGAGAGGAACTCCTGCCTGGGCATAAAACACAGTATAGTGCAGTGTCCATATACTATGCCTACCTGGTGCGTAAAGACCCCAGCACCCGAGAGGCCAGGCCAGGATATGCCCATGAGTGGGTCTGCGGCAGCTCCAAAGGCCTCTGCTTTCCAGGTGGCACAGTTTTATCCTTGTTCTGAAAGGACAAAACCATTCTTGATTCTCTATTCCTGTTCATTCTTCCATTTAGTTATTTTAAATTTATGGAATAACATTATTTCTGCTTATATCTCAGTCATTCTTGGAGTCAAGGTGGTTTTAGTTTGGCTCTAAGTTATGGAGCGTAAGCCAAGGGAATGCCTTTAGCAGGTAATATGTGTTGAACCTGTGTGCCAGGTAAGGATATCAAGTGCCTACATGTGGGTGATCATGCACATCCCTTTACTTTTTAAACTTAAAATATTGTCTACATGATAATGACACAGATGTAGTTCTAGTCTCTAATTCAAGTATTTCAATGAGATGTTAAGTGTAACTTACCCTCTTAAGAAGAGTTAGTTTAGAACTTATATAAGCTTAAAACTTGATTTAACTTAAACTCAAGCCCATCTTCTTTGTTAGAAGGCTAGATATTTTTTCCTTCACATTTTCCATAACACATCTAACATACAGACATGTTTTGTATGATCACAATTCAAGAGGTAGTTTGGTACTCATGGGTTGACTGGCAAATCCGAGGTTCCTGCAATTTCTGACTTGCTATGAAGTCTGCATAAAAACTGTAAATGTCTGTAAATGTTCTTTCACATTCTTTGTGTGTGTTGCCCTAATACTAGCCTGAAACTATCAGAAATGACTGGTTTTCATGCCCATCTACTTTGGGATGTATTAATTTCATTATTCATTCAACATATCCTTCTTAAGTTTTATTTATTATAGTAGGTTTCATTAACTTTGGCATATGCAGTGGCAAGGGTGAATACAGTGCCTTTGGAGTCTCATTCTTCTTAAAGTAATTGTAACCCAAACATAAACCTTTAAAACAGTCATCTCCTTTATTTAAGCACTCACATCTCTTTATGGATTTACAGATATGTGGACGTGCAGCTCTTCTACTTTTCTCAAGACTGTTGCAAATAGCAAGTCAAATTTATATTGAAGTTCTTAAAGGTCTGATTTTATTTTTTTGAATATACTCTGGTTGAGAATGAAAAATCTTTCATTTTTATTATGAAAACAAAGTAAAAATGAATATGTCAAAATGTGCAATGTTTTGTGAAAGAAATTCCACTTTGATTTAACACTAGCAGCACCATTTAAGAATGGACGTTGGCTTTCTCAGATGTAACTTTTAGTAAGTCACTTGGGAGTCTTTTGAACGTGAGTCTGTTTTCTGATTCTTACACACAGGGCTTGCTCCCTCATTTGACAAACAGAATGGATCTTGTGAAAAGAATTGAATAAAGCTGATTTTCTTTTCAAATTAATCTTATTAAATCCAAATGTAGTTTGCAAATCAAGATGCTAACTTCATCTGTAAAAATTTACTACAAAAAAATTCTTCAGACTGAGGTGTGACCTGCACACCTACACTTGGAATGTCCAGCTTGAGAGTACTTACATGGATTGACTGCTTGCATCAATGCTCTTAGAAATATAAGAACATCAGCAGGATTTCTGCAAGGGCAGCTCAGTACTTTGGAAAAATCAGCTTAGGATACTATATTCTATTCAAAGCACTTGGGAAAGTCAGTGAACTCTTAGCCTTGCAGTTCCAACAGAGCAGCGGATTTTCAACTTGGGAAACATTTGTACAAAACTATATATTTTAGTAGGCAAAGACTTGATGTTAGCAAGAGTTATAATTTACCTATTATGCTAAAAGAAGCATTACCTACTGATACCCTTTATGGGGAAGGGAAATCTGCTGTGTTGGTCAGGGTTCTTTAGAGGAACAGGATCTATCTATCTATCTATCTATCTATCTATCTATCTATCTATCATCTATCTATCACCTATTTTGTTTTTCTTTGGTGGAACCAGGTATTAAACTCAGGCCATTGCACTTGCCAGGGAAGAGCTTATTCTACTGAGTCATCTCCCTGGCCCCTCTATCATCTATTTAACTAAATTTAAATGGGATTTATTAGTGTGGCCTACAGAATAGGAAGTTGGAGAAGACCCCAATCGCCTTTTGTATACCAGAAAGCCAGAGAATCTCAGAGCAACAGAGGAACCAAGTATGCAGCCATGTCTGAAGCTGAAAGCATAGAACCCTTCTGCAGTCACTGCAGTGAGTCCCTATCAAAGAGTAGAAGAAATGGGATCTGATGTCCCCAGGTGATGCAGCAGCAAATGATGCACCCATTCCAATAGAACCCAGTTTGCAAGTGCTGGCTAGATTCTTGGTTCCTCTGGCTTTCTTTTTATTCATCTCAGCCCCCAGCCTATTAGACAAGGCTACTCACAATCAGGGCAAATGTCGCCCCCTCAGTTTGCTGACCTACATGCTGATTGTCCCTGGAAACAGCACATAGATACACCCACAAGTGGGTTTTACTAATTTTTCAGCCATATACAAATCCAATCAAATTGAGAATCAAAATTAACTCTCACAAAGTCACTCTGGACTTTTTCAAAAATTGTGATGATGGTGTATTTCTAAAAGCATTAAATGTGTGATTCATTTGTTTCCACTTCTTTCGTTTGAGACATCACAGTGATAAACAGCAAGAATTTTAACAATGACAAGCCCTCAAATTGTTTTAAAATAAATTTTATTACTTTGTGTGGTCTTTGAAGTCTTACTAGAGGTAAGTAATATTTTGCTGTAATACTACCATATCTCAGCAGATAGTCATCACAGGAAGAGTACAGAAAGCTAAAAGGAAACATGTTCAAATGAGCAGAATTTTTAAAGCTCAATTTCTTTCATATCTTGGTCAGTAATTAATTAACAATTAATCACACCACCTAATTTTAAGGCCTAATGGGCCAGAGCACTACCCAACTTGATAGTAGATGGTAAGTAAATAATGCCTTCTTTTTATAAAGTTAGACTCCATGTGAAATATATTTAATAATTTCATTAATCATACAGAAAAGGTCTGCAACTTATCGCTATTCCTATTGTGAGAATGAAGACCAATACTTTTTTCTTGTCTAAGGCTATATGACAAAACAAATACTTGCTTGAAGGATTTCAACTAAAATACCTGGCACTGATGTATTAAACAAAAAGTCTGTATATCCAATATCAAAAGGATTTTCCACCCTAGATGATCACACAGGAGTTAGAAGTGTTGTGTTTATTCTGTCATATTGATCTATGTGGGAGAAGTGTGATGGACACAAGGGTGAGGGGTGGGGAGACAGAAACCTCCACCTAATAACTCATAAAGGCTGGTAAGGAAATAGCTCTGGAAAGAGGATCAATAGTTTTCAATTTTTTCCCTGCCTTCAGCTATGTAGCGTTTGACAAATTATCTAAATTTCCAAGCCCTGGTCACCTCATCTATGAAACGGACTACTACCTCAAACACTCCAAGTGTTCGGTGTTGATGCTCAAATAAAAATGGAGGCAGGGTTGTGGCCGTAGCTCAGTGGCACAGCACCTCGTCAGCATATATATGGTCTTGGACACCGGCCCCAGCACCACAAAAACAAGCAAAAACTTAAGAATGCATGCATTAAAAAAAAACCTTTGTAGCTGATAAAACCAGTTACTATGAAAGGGGGATTATTATTTCAGTGAAAGAAGCAGTCAGGAATGACTTAAATCTATTAACTAAATCATTCATGGAAAATCATAGAGACAGATAACGTTTTATTTTTTCTTTAGTACAATGGTGCCAAAAATGTACACATAAATTGTAACAAATTTCATAAAAATAATTACCTGCCTTTAAAATCATTGCTCTAGAAATATAAAACTTATTCTTTACATATATGCTAACCCTTGACTTCTTCTAAATTCTAGGTTCTCTGGAGGGATATCTGTGCAAACATTATTCAGCATTGTTCCCTAATTTTCAAGATAAAAATGAATCCTAAGATATGCTTGCTACATTTTGCCCCACCTAATAGTCAAGTGAGAGTTAATTGGAAAAAAGCAAAACAAAACAGTACTTTGGTAGCACTAGCCATGTTACAGCCTCACAAGTAAGCTTTCTTTTTATTTTCCATGGGTATATAGTGGGACATCCTTACAGTGAATCTTCCTGGACACAAGTGACAATTGGTTTTGGCTGCCAAGGGTGCTTCAGTTGCAGAGAAAACCAGCAACTATAAAAAATCAGGCAATTTCTTAGTTCTTGTTCAGGGAAATGAACAGCTTGCCTGCCAAGGATTCCTGAATCCGAGCACATCCTTGATTAACCCACTCACGACCTGCCAAGATGCCAGCTGTTGAGAGGAACTTGCTGTTCCGTACTGGGATTTTGGTTATAAGCTAAGCGCAGAGCATTTGCAAAGGCTGTCAAGATCTTGAAATAGAATATAAAAAGGAAAATTTTATTAGTACATATCCTTGTGTGAGTGAGTAGGATGCTTGTCTTTTATGTTGATTTCTATATTCCAGCAACTTAGAGTGCCTGAAACACAGCAGTAACTTAGTAAATATTTTAACTGAACTAATGAATATACGAACTATAAAGAGAGTAACTTAAAACACAGCTTCACAAGCTGAAAGAATGTGAAAGCAGTAATCAAAGAGCTTAATTTCAGTCTCAGCTCTGATGCAGTTATGCTCTCTGGCTCGGCTTCATCATCAGCATATATCACAGGAAGGTTCTGCTAAGTGTTCTTTTAGTGCTTGTAGTATAAAGTCAAACCAGCTAGAATTTACACACTTTGTGCAAAATTGCACTAGGCCTTAACATGTCCCAAAGTTAGATGCAAATGTTTTTTGGGACAAATGATGCCACTGTAACTCTGGAACACATTTAGAAGAGACCTCTACCCTGTATTTTTTTGCTGAAAGACACAATGGGCTAATTCTTAATTAGTATGTGTAGACAGTGCCTGAGATTTGTTCTGCCTGACAGATGTAGACCTTCTAGGCAGCACACAGCAAACTTCTCCAAATATGCAGCTCCTTGTGGTCTTTGTCATCATCTTGTGCAGACTAACTCTTAGTCTTCACCCCATTTCAGGGCATCCAACCCTCCTCTGTCCATGCTATCCACAATATTATGTATATTCTTGCTGTTAGCCTTTCCTTATGGTGTGCATCTGACCTCATTTTTTTCTTTTCTCCCTCTCCCCTTTCAATCAAAAAATGATATGGCTGTTTTAAAAGCTATGCAGAATTAGAAGCTAGGAAACACCAACAACATTAAATTCCTAACGATCAGGTTTCCAATGAGGGTTTTTCTATCACCAGGAAAGTACCGATTTTCATGGGTATTTACATTCATTCCACTTTCTGTACGTCTGCCACCTGAAAATTGTTCTCAAATCTATGTGATGTCACTATTTTCTTTTCCTCTGCTTCTCCCTTGAAAGTGGGAATTCTTGGTTTTGTCTTTTGCTTTGTGATTTACTTGACTTTCTAAGAATTTTCTATCCCATCTACACTGAGGTGAAGATTCCCTAAATACAGTGATCTTGTAAAACTACATCAAAGTGCAAATAACAGAAAACTGACCACATCTAGCTTCCACTGTCATATCACAAAGTAGGTGGCTGCTGAAACTGTTACTTCTTCTCAGTGATGTACAGTATCAGAAATTTGCATTCCATCTGTTATTCTGGCTTATCAGTTTAGCAGTTGATGAGGGCTGGCCAAATAGCTCAGTGGATTAAAGTGCCTGCAAACAGGTGCAGGGGCCAGGGGTTCAATCCCTGCCCCCAGGACGCATTGAGATAGCGATTGAGACTGAGTGTGGTGGCACGCACCTGTAATCCCAGTTCTTGGAAGGCTGTAAAGAGGTGGATCACTATAAGTCTGATCTAATAGTGAGACCCTGAACACCCTGTAGACCCTTCCCTAAAATGCATACACACACACACACACACACACACACACACACACACACACACACTGTTTATTACGAGAAGTGATTCTCAGCAGTGAGCATTGATAAGCCTTGCTTGGCCCTATGAAGCAACCCACCGTCCTCAGCAAAACCAGCAATCAACTAGAAAAGATGAAGACATGGACAATCCTATGTACAATGACCTTTACATTTTGATCTTTCCTCTTCCAAGTATCTATCTTTCCACAAATGTGAAAGATCCCATCTCAGATCTAATTTCCTCCATGAATGCTTTAATTCATCTAACAAGCAATTTTGTCTGTACTTTGCCATCTACACCATATTAACTAGTCTGAGGTTACTTTAAGTCACAGTTTGAGAGGGTTTAGTCTCTAGTATGCTGGCTGCAAGGCATTAACATGGCAAAGGAATGTGACAGAAGAGAACCACTCATGGTGTGCTATCCAGGAAATAGAACAAGGAGAAACAGAGCAAAGTAGACCTTTGAGAGTCATGTGCCCCAGGGACTCCTCCATCATGGCCTATCCTCCTAACAGCCCACTAGCTAGGAGCTCATCAGTGGGCTGATGGGGTCAGTGTCCTCAAGAGGTAATAGCCTCTCTTACATTGAGAATCAAGCTGTTCATGTCTGTAGGGACAGTTCACATTAAACTATGCCAGTACTAATCTATCTCTTCCCTGCTTTTAATTTGTGAAGATTATGAGGACAAGAAAAGCATTTTACCACTTAGCTCATACTACAAAAGAAAAATCCAGTTAAACTTGAGATTTAGGATGAATTACTTAATGTTTCAATGCCTGTTTTCCCTTAGGACAAAAAGACCAATGACTATGTTATTAACTATGTAGCACTTATAATATTGGACATGGAGAGCAAAGTCAGAGAGACCCAATCCTGCAATCATGATTGTATCACTAGTCTGAATTCATAGCATTAACTGTCTAGATCTCAATTTCCTGATCAGTCTAATGCTCCTTCTGCTTACATACATTCTTCTTTAAAAAAAACAATCCTATAGAACCTTGCACATAATTAAATAAATATTATTTATTTCATAAGTGAATTGGTATATCTACCTAATAGGTAGGTCTAAGCAATAAGAGAACTATGTTGTGTAGAAGCAGGTTCAGGAGTGAGTTGCAAGCTGCAGGTTGCTTCTTCTTTCCTTCTGCTTTATAGATAAACAAGAATCCATACTTGCTTGCAAAAGAAAAGTATTTTATGGGAAATAATTCGTGCTCTGAGTCCTGTGGCCCCTCTTCTGTTACAGATTGTCCCCTACAGTGGGCAGACAAAAAACTGATCACTTTTCAGCTCTAAATCAAGAAGAAGATTGATTTCTGAGATGCCAATTTTTCCCATTTTCTCAGCAGCTTCTTGTGCTGAGAAAGTCTCAACAGACTTTCTCAGTCAGTATGACCATGAAGGGAGATATCCCATAGGTGAAATGGGTCTTCATTTATATTTGCAATGAGGATATTCAGGTCTACACATTTATGCTCCTAAAAATGTGAATTAATGGAGCAGTTACTACATGGATCAATACAATCAAATTCCAAGTTGATTTCATAGGCAAGTGAAAACATTGATAAGTTCTTAATCCCTAGCTGCTGAAGATTTTTAGAAATGTAACTTATTTACACTTAGTGGTGCCCAAGTAGCATCAGAATCTCCCAATGGGCAAATCAAACCTCTTCTGAGGTACTTGGCTGAACATAAACTGCGAAGAATGAATTTGCAATAGGGCAGCAGCTACAGATGCAAATATGATTGCATCTAGGTTTTTATTAATTCGAAATAAGTCACTTCATATCTGAATGCACACATGTGCGTGTGTGTGCATACATTTAGATGTGTTTGTATACATGTATGATGTGTGAGTTGATTGGCACACAGAACCCATATAATTTTCTCAGATGGACACATTTCTTGCATAAAAATGAGTGCTTGAGTTGAAATAATCTCCACACAATGAGTGAATTTTTAGGTCTGCCATATTTTCTTTTGCATCTGATACAAACAAGATGATTTTCCTTTCAGTATGTAATTACAATTCAGACCATCTAGGATTAGACTAAAACAA
>NW_004524647.1:688324-699755 GCF_000260255.1 Octodon degus
GCAAGGAGGACATAGAGCTTATGGTCCAGGAAGCAGAGAAGTACAAAGCTGAAGATGAGAAGCAAAGAGACAAAATATCCTCCAAGAATTCATTGGAGTCCTATGCTTTCAATATAAAAGCAACTGTTGAAGAGGAGAAACTTCAGGGCAAGATTAAATTAATGATGAAGATGAATAGCAGATTCTTGACAAGTATAATGAAATCAGCAACTGGCTGGATAAGAATGAGACTGAAGAGAAGAAGAATTTGGACATCAGCAGCAGGAGCTCGTCCCGTAATCACCAAGCTGTGCCAGCATGCAGGTGGCAGGACAGAGGGATGCCTGGGGCTTCCCTGGAGGAGGAGCTCCTCCCTCTGGTGGTGCTTCCTCGGGGCCCAGCATTGAAGAGGGTGATTAAGCCAACCCGAATATAGATAATAGCCCTCTTCCACAACCAATAAAATTGAAGAGCCTGAATTTGTGGCAAATTCAGTGGTAATTATCAAAGTTGAGCTGTTATAGTAAAGTACTGGGCATTCTCAATACTTGGATAATGGAACATGTGCATAGAGAAACAGGACATTACACTTTAAGCGCTGTACTATAAATGGAAATGCAATGTCTTCTAAAAATATTCAAATTGGCACCAAAAAAATCAAAAATAAAAATGTTTTTAAAAAATAATATATGTATGCTCAATTGACAGCTTTGCCAATTTTGCCAATCTATACATATCCAAAGTTTATCAAAGAATAAATTTATTTAGCATGTATTAGAAATGATTATTAGAAGGAGCAAATACAGCAAAATTTCTTGAATCATGATCCAGAACAATGATATTTTTTTTTCAGAAAATTAGTATTTTTGGCGAATTGTTTAGAATTATTGTTTTATTTTTTTAAATTTTATTTTAGGGAAGAGTCTACAGGGTGTTCAGTGTCCCACTACTATATCACAATTGTAATGATCCACCTGTTTATAGCCTCCCCAGAGCTGGGATTACAGTTACACACCCCCATGCCCAGTCTTAGTTGCCATCTCAGTGTGTTCCGGGGGCAAGGCCAGCCGCGCAGGCATGGGACGTGAATCCCTGGCCCCTGCTCCTGCTTGCAGGTGCTTTAATCTGCTGAACTGTTTGGCTGGTCTTCCTAGAATTACTGTTATATGGATAAGTTAATAGGTGGATGATTTCTACAGGTTTCTTTTTTAAATTCTGTACAGGGCACCATTCTCATTAACCCAATCTGATTACGCCTGTAGTGTTATTGTTTGGTTTTATTGAACTAAAATCAGTTGTCAGTATTGCACAAGACCTGGAAGAGTAATCCAAAACTATACAGGTGGGAGAGGAACTCCTGCCTGGGCATAAAACACAGTATAGTGCAGTGTCCATATACTATGCCTACCTGGTGCGTAAAGACCCCAGCACCCGAGAGGCCAGGCCAGGATATGCCCATGAGTGGGTCTGCGGCAGCTCCAAAGGCCTCTGCTTTCCAGGTGGCACAGTTTTATCCTTGTTCTGAAAGGACAAAACCATTCTTGATTCTCTATTCCTGTTCATTCTTCCATTTAGTTATTTTAAATTTATGGAATAACATTATTTCTGCTTATATCTCAGTCATTCTTGGAGTCAAGGTGGTTTTAGTTTGGCTCTAAGTTATGGAGCGTAAGCCAAGGGAATGCCTTTAGCAGGTAATATGTGTTGAACCTGTGTGCCAGGTAAGGATATCAAGTGCCTACATGTGGGTGATCATGCACATCCCTTTACTTTTTAAACTTAAAATATTGTCTACATGATAATGACACAGATGTAGTTCTAGTCTCTAATTCAAGTATTTCAATGAGATGTTAAGTGTAACTTACCCTCTTAAGAAGAGTTAGTTTAGAACTTATATAAGCTTAAAACTTGATTTAACTTAAACTCAAGCCCATCTTCTTTGTTAGAAGGCTAGATATTTTTTCCTTCACATTTTCCATAACACATCTAACATACAGACATGTTTTGTATGATCACAATTCAAGAGGTAGTTTGGTACTCATGGGTTGACTGGCAAATCCGAGGTTCCTGCAATTTCTGACTTGCTATGAAGTCTGCATAAAAACTGTAAATGTCTGTAAATGTTCTTTCACATTCTTTGTGTGTGTTGCCCTAATACTAGCCTGAAACTATCAGAAATGACTGGTTTTCATGCCCATCTACTTTGGGATGTATTAATTTCATTATTCATTCAACATATCCTTCTTAAGTTTTATTTATTATAGTAGGTTTCATTAACTTTGGCATATGCAGTGGCAAGGGTGAATACAGTGCCTTTGGAGTCTCATTCTTCTTAAAGTAATTGTAACCCAAACATAAACCTTTAAAACAGTCATCTCCTTTATTTAAGCACTCACATCTCTTTATGGATTTACAGATATGTGGACGTGCAGCTCTTCTACTTTTCTCAAGACTGTTGCAAATAGCAAGTCAAATTTATATTGAAGTTCTTAAAGGTCTGATTTTATTTTTTTGAATATACTCTGGTTGAGAATGAAAAATCTTTCATTTTTATTATGAAAACAAAGTAAAAATGAATATGTCAAAATGTGCAATGTTTTGTGAAAGAAATTCCACTTTGATTTAACACTAGCAGCACCATTTAAGAATGGACGTTGGCTTTCTCAGATGTAACTTTTAGTAAGTCACTTGGGAGTCTTTTGAACGTGAGTCTGTTTTCTGATTCTTACACACAGGGCTTGCTCCCTCATTTGACAAACAGAATGGATCTTGTGAAAAGAATTGAATAAAGCTGATTTTCTTTTCAAATTAATCTTATTAAATCCAAATGTAGTTTGCAAATCAAGATGCTAACTTCATCTGTAAAAATTTACTACAAAAAAATTCTTCAGACTGAGGTGTGACCTGCACACCTACACTTGGAATGTCCAGCTTGAGAGTACTTACATGGATTGACTGCTTGCATCAATGCTCTTAGAAATATAAGAACATCAGCAGGATTTCTGCAAGGGCAGCTCAGTACTTTGGAAAAATCAGCTTAGGATACTATATTCTATTCAAAGCACTTGGGAAAGTCAGTGAACTCTTAGCCTTGCAGTTCCAACAGAGCAGCGGATTTTCAACTTGGGAAACATTTGTACAAAACTATATATTTTAGTAGGCAAAGACTTGATGTTAGCAAGAGTTATAATTTACCTATTATGCTAAAAGAAGCATTACCTACTGATACCCTTTATGGGGAAGGGAAATCTGCTGTGTTGGTCAGGGTTCTTTAGAGGAACAGGATCTATCTATCTATCTATCTATCTATCTATCTATCTATCTATCATCTATCTATCACCTATTTTGTTTTTCTTTGGTGGAACCAGGTATTAAACTCAGGCCATTGCACTTGCCAGGGAAGAGCTTATTCTACTGAGTCATCTCCCTGGCCCCTCTATCATCTATTTAACTAAATTTAAATGGGATTTATTAGTGTGGCCTACAGAATAGGAAGTTGGAGAAGACCCCAATCGCCTTTTGTATACCAGAAAGCCAGAGAATCTCAGAGCAACAGAGGAACCAAGTATGCAGCCATGTCTGAAGCTGAAAGCATAGAACCCTTCTGCAGTCACTGCAGTGAGTCCCTATCAAAGAGTAGAAGAAATGGGATCTGATGTCCCCAGGTGATGCAGCAGCAAATGATGCACCCATTCCAATAGAACCCAGTTTGCAAGTGCTGGCTAGATTCTTGGTTCCTCTGGCTTTCTTTTTATTCATCTCAGCCCCCAGCCTATTAGACAAGGCTACTCACAATCAGGGCAAATGTCGCCCCCTCAGTTTGCTGACCTACATGCTGATTGTCCCTGGAAACAGCACATAGATACACCCACAAGTGGGTTTTACTAATTTTTCAGCCATATACAAATCCAATCAAATTGAGAATCAAAATTAACTCTCACAAAGTCACTCTGGACTTTTTCAAAAATTGTGATGATGGTGTATTTCTAAAAGCATTAAATGTGTGATTCATTTGTTTCCACTTCTTTCGTTTGAGACATCACAGTGATAAACAGCAAGAATTTTAACAATGACAAGCCCTCAAATTGTTTTAAAATAAATTTTATTACTTTGTGTGGTCTTTGAAGTCTTACTAGAGGTAAGTAATATTTTGCTGTAATACTACCATATCTCAGCAGATAGTCATCACAGGAAGAGTACAGAAAGCTAAAAGGAAACATGTTCAAATGAGCAGAATTTTTAAAGCTCAATTTCTTTCATATCTTGGTCAGTAATTAATTAACAATTAATCACACCACCTAATTTTAAGGCCTAATGGGCCAGAGCACTACCCAACTTGATAGTAGATGGTAAGTAAATAATGCCTTCTTTTTATAAAGTTAGACTCCATGTGAAATATATTTAATAATTTCATTAATCATACAGAAAAGGTCTGCAACTTATCGCTATTCCTATTGTGAGAATGAAGACCAATACTTTTTTCTTGTCTAAGGCTATATGACAAAACAAATACTTGCTTGAAGGATTTCAACTAAAATACCTGGCACTGATGTATTAAACAAAAAGTCTGTATATCCAATATCAAAAGGATTTTCCACCCTAGATGATCACACAGGAGTTAGAAGTGTTGTGTTTATTCTGTCATATTGATCTATGTGGGAGAAGTGTGATGGACACAAGGGTGAGGGGTGGGGAGACAGAAACCTCCACCTAATAACTCATAAAGGCTGGTAAGGAAATAGCTCTGGAAAGAGGATCAATAGTTTTCAATTTTTTCCCTGCCTTCAGCTATGTAGCGTTTGACAAATTATCTAAATTTCCAAGCCCTGGTCACCTCATCTATGAAACGGACTACTACCTCAAACACTCCAAGTGTTCGGTGTTGATGCTCAAATAAAAATGGAGGCAGGGTTGTGGCCGTAGCTCAGTGGCACAGCACCTCGTCAGCATATATATGGTCTTGGACACCGGCCCCAGCACCACAAAAACAAGCAAAAACTTAAGAATGCATGCATTAAAAAAAAACCTTTGTAGCTGATAAAACCAGTTACTATGAAAGGGGGATTATTATTTCAGTGAAAGAAGCAGTCAGGAATGACTTAAATCTATTAACTAAATCATTCATGGAAAATCATAGAGACAGATAACGTTTTATTTTTTCTTTAGTACAATGGTGCCAAAAATGTACACATAAATTGTAACAAATTTCATAAAAATAATTACCTGCCTTTAAAATCATTGCTCTAGAAATATAAAACTTATTCTTTACATATATGCTAACCCTTGACTTCTTCTAAATTCTAGGTTCTCTGGAGGGATATCTGTGCAAACATTATTCAGCATTGTTCCCTAATTTTCAAGATAAAAATGAATCCTAAGATATGCTTGCTACATTTTGCCCCACCTAATAGTCAAGTGAGAGTTAATTGGAAAAAAGCAAAACAAAACAGTACTTTGGTAGCACTAGCCATGTTACAGCCTCACAAGTAAGCTTTCTTTTTATTTTCCATGGGTATATAGTGGGACATCCTTACAGTGAATCTTCCTGGACACAAGTGACAATTGGTTTTGGCTGCCAAGGGTGTTTCAGTTGCAGAGAAAACCAGCAACTGTAAAAAATCAGGCAATTTCTTAGTTCTTGTTCAGGGAAATGAACAGCTTGCCTGCCAAGGATTCCTGAATCCGAGCACATCCTTGATTAACCCACTCACGACCTGCCAAGATGCCAGCTGTTGAGAGGAACTTGCTGTTCCGTACTGGGATTTTGGTTATAAGCTAAGCGCAGAGCATTTGCAAAGGCTGTCAAGATCTTGAAATAGAATATAAAAAGGAAAATTTTATTAGTACATATCCTTGTGTGAGTGAGTAGGATGCTTGTCTTTTATGTTGATTTCTATATTCCAGCAACTTAGAGTGCCTGAAACACAGCAGTAACTTAGTAAATATTTTAACTGAACTAATGAATATACGAACTATAAAGAGAGTAACTTAAAACACAGCTTCACAAGCTGAAAGAATGTGAAAGCAGTAATCAAAGAGCTTAATTTCAGTCTCAGCTCTGATGCAGTTATGCTCTCTGGCTCGGCTTCATCATCAGCATATATCACAGGAAGGTTCTGCTAAGTGTTCTTTTAGTGCTTGTAGTATAAAGTCAAACCAGCTAGAATTTACACACTTTGTGCAAAATTGCACTAGGCCTTAACATGTCCCAAAGTTAGATGCAAATGTTTTTTGGGACAAATGATGCCACTGTAACTCTGGAACACATTTAGAAGAGACCTCTACCCTGTATTTTTTTGCTGAAAGACACAATGGGCTAATTCTTAATTAGTATGTGTAGACAGTGCCTGAGATTTGTTCTGCCTGACAGATGTAGACCTTCTAGGCAGCACACAGCAAACTTCTCCAAATATGCAGCTCCTTGTGGTCTTTGTCATCATCTTGTGCAGACTAACTCTTAGTCTTCACCCCATTTCAGGGCATCCAACCCTCCTCTGTCCATGCTATCCACAATATTATGTATATTCTTGCTGTTAGCCTTTCCTTATGGTGTGCATCTGACCTCATTTTTTTCTTTTCTCCCTCTCCCCTTTCAATCAAAAAATGATATGGCTGTTTTAAAAGCTATGCAGAATTAGAAGCTAGGAAACACCAACAACATTAAATTCCTAACGATCAGGTTTCCAATGAGGGTTTTTCTATCACCAGGAAAGTACCGATTTTCATGGGTATTTACATTCATTCCACTTTCTGTACGTCTGCCACCTGAAAATTGTTCTCAAATCTATGTGATGTCACTATTTTCTTTTCCTCTGCTTCTCCCTTGAAAGTGGGAATTCTTGGTTTTGTCTTTTGCTTTGTGATTTACTTGACTTTCTAAGAATTTTCTATCCCATCTACACTGAGGTGAAGATTCCCTAAATACAGTGATCTTGTAAAACTACATCAAAGTGCAAATAACAGAAAACTGACCACATCTAGCTTCCACTGTCATATCACAAAGTAGGTGGCTGCTGAAACTGTTACTTCTTCTCAGTGATGTACAGTATCAGAAATTTGCATTCCATCTGTTATTCTGGCTTATCAGTTTAGCAGTTGATGAGGGCTGGCCAAATAGCTCAGTGGATTAAAGTGCCTGCAAACAGGTGCAGGGGCCAGGGGTTCAATCCCTGCCCCCAGGACGCATTGAGATAGCGATTGAGACTGAGTGTGGTGGCACGCACCTGTAATCCCAGTTCTTGGAAGGCTGTAAAGAGGTGGATCACTATAAGTCTGATCTAATAGTGAGACCCTGAACACCCTGTAGACCCTTCCCTAAAATGCATACACACACACACACACACACACACACACACACACACACACACACTGTTTATTACGAGAAGTGATTCTCAGCAGTGAGCATTGATAAGCCTTGCTTGGCCCTATGAAGCAACCCACCGTCCTCAGCAAAACCAGCAATCAACTAGAAAAGATGAAGACATGGACAATCCTATGTACAATGACCTTTACATTTTGATCTTTCCTCTTCCAAGTATCTATCTTTCCACAAATGTGAAAGATCCCATCTCAGATCTAATTTCCTCCATGAATGCTTTAATTCATCTAACAAGCAATTTTGTCTGTACTTTGCCATCTACACCATATTAACTAGTCTGAGGTTACTTTAAGTCACAGTTTGAGAGGGTTTAGTCTCTAGTATGCTGGCTGCAAGGCATTAACATGGCAAAGGAATGTGACAGAAGAGAACCACTCATGGTGTGCTATCCAGGAAATAGAACAAGGAGAAACAGAGCAAAGTAGACCTTTGAGAGTCATGTGCCCCAGGGACTCCTCCATCATGGCCTATCCTCCTAACAGCCCACTAGCTAGGAGCTCATCAGTGGGCTGATGGGGTCAGTGTCCTCAAGAGGTAATAGCCTCTCTTACATTGAGAATCAAGCTGTTCATGTCTGTAGGGACAGTTCACATTAAACTATGCCAGTACTAATCTATCTCTTCCCTGCTTTTAATTTGTGAAGATTATGAGGACAAGAAAAGCATTTTACCACTTAGCTCATACTACAAAAGAAAAATCCAGTTAAACTTGAGATTTAGGATGAATTACTTAATGTTTCAATGCCTGTTTTCCCTTAGGACAAAAAGACCAATGACTATGTTATTAACTATGTAGCACTTATAATATTGGACATGGAGAGCAAAGTCAGAGAGACCCAATCCTGCAATCATGATTGTATCACTAGTCTGAATTCATAGCATTAACTGTCTAGATCTCAATTTCCTGATCAGTCTAATGCTCCTTCTGCTTACATACATTCTTCTTTAAAAAAAACAATCCTATAGAACCTTGCACATAATTAAATAAATATTATTTATTTCATAAGTGAATTGGTATATCTACCTAATAGGTAGGTCTAAGCAATAAGAGAACTATGTTGTGTAGAAGCAGGTTCAGGAGTGAGTTGCAAGCTGCAGGTTGCTTCTTCTTTCCTTCTGCTTTATAGATAAACAAGAATCCATACTTGCTTGCAAAAGAAAAGTATTTTATGGGAAATAATTCGTGCTCTGAGTCCTGTGGCCCCTCTTCTGTTACAGATTGTCCCCTACAGTGGGCAGACAAAAAACTGATCACTTTTCAGCTCTAAATCAAGAAGAAGATTGATTTCTGAGATGCCAATTTTTCCCATTTTCTCAGCAGCTTCTTGTGCTGAGAAAGTCTCAACAGACTTTCTCAGTCAGTATGACCATGAAGGGAGATATCCCATAGGTGAAATGGGTCTTCATTTATATTTGCAATGAGGATATTCAGGTCTACACATTTATGCTCCTAAAAATGTGAATTAATGGAGCAGTTACTACATGGATCAATACAATCAAATTCCAAGTTGATTTCATAGGCAAGTGAAAACATTGATAAGTTCTTAATCCCTAGCTGCTGAAGATTTTTAGAAATGTAACTTATTTACACTTAGTGGTGCCCAAGTAGCATCAGAATCTCCCAATGGGCAAATCAAACCTCTTCTGAGGTACTTGGCTGAACATAAACTGCGAAGAATGAATTTGCAATAGGGCAGCAGCTACAGATGCAAATATGATTGCATCTAGGTTTTTATTAATTCGAAATAAGTCACTTCATATCTGAATGCACACATGTGCGTGTGTGTGCATACATTTAGATGTGTTTGTATACATGTATGATGTGTGAGTTGATTGGCACACAGAACCCATATAATTTTCTCAGATGGACACATTTCTTGCATAAAAATGAGTGCTTGAGTTGAAATAATCTCCACACAATGAGTGAATTTTTAGGTCTGCCATATTTTCTTTTGCATCTGATACAAACAAGATGATTTTCCTTTCAGTATGTAATTACAATTCAGACCATCTAGGATTAGACTAAAACAAAACATTTCTCCTTTCTTCTGTTTTTCAATCTTCTTTCTTCACATTTTAATTTCATGAACATGTTCATTCCCATTACCATGTTAATAGACCATTCCTCTCTTCTTTTTGTTTGTTTATTATTGCTTACCTTTGGGCAGTTTTCTGGAATAAGGGTGGTTTCACAGTTCAGCAGTCATGAAACAGTATGAATCATTCCCCCAGTGTGATCTGGTTGAGCCTCGTCCCCGAGTGTAGACCGCCCCAGCGCTAATCACACCACCAAATGGAGTTTGCTCTCATTTGCTTAATCACTCAGCTGTAATTGAATCCTGATAGGAAGTTAGGTTTCCATCCAGAATGATTCTCCTTCTCTTGTAGAGAAGGTGGCAAAGTATTCATTTCCTCGCACCAGCAATCCCAGGACAGCTTACAGATGGTTTCCTGTCTCCCCAGTGCAGAATGCCTTCCAGACTTGGAGTGATATGGTGTGGAGATTGGAGTAGCCATTGCCCAGAGACGCCTGCCATGTTCTTCTCTCTGTACGTTAGTTTTTGCTTCATAGCACAGCTTAATGATCCATCTTCTCCCTTCCTCCTCACTATGTCACCAGTCTAAAAGCTTCCTAAAAAGTCTGGCTAGAATACTGATCTAGACATCCTATCTCAATGACAAGCAGAAACAGGAAAACAACACCAGAATGTGGAGGCAGATTTATTTTTGTCGACTGGCGCTGATTGGGATCATTTCCACAATATCAAACCATAATTTCTGGTGGCCTAGGGCTTTTACATGATGTACAAGCATGAGTACAAAGGAGGAACGAAGGCTAGATAGCATAGTCTGGCAGTTCTTCTGATTAGCTAGCAAGGTGAGATCAACGGTTTCAGGGCCAGATTAATGACCATCAGTTACAAGACTAGATTAATGACCACAAAGCTTGAGGAAATCAAGTTCAGTTATACTCTCTTGGTTACAGGGGTCAAGAAAGTAATTACAAAGCCATGAAGAAGTTACAGAGCTAGGCAATTTCAAAAGAACAAAGTTTTAAGAAAGAACAATTTCTGTTGTACAGTTTTTCTCTTTCACTACCACTACCAAAGCTCTCTGCAGCTGATAGGGAAGCACCCAAGAAGCATTTCTCAAAATCTGTCCCTGTGGCTACCTGCAGCACTGTTACTGTGAAATTTGTAACACTTTTATGTTGGGAATTAGGTTGTAGTATATGACACTGGAGGGATGCATATATTCAAATCAACCACATCAATATCCACCCCTTCAAAAGAAGAGAATGAAAAAATAATGTGAATATATGTTATAATTACCAGAGTAATTGTATGTATATGTACATGCATGTATATACAAAATATATGTATATATGTATACATTTGTGTACATATATACAAATATGCATACATAGTATGTACACTTGGGGGCAATATATTTGGTAACATTAATGTCTTATTTCACCATGTAGTTTTCCAGACAGTTTTAGCATTCATAAGTGTTTCTTGAAAGCAAGAATTATTAATTTTAGTATTTTAATAATGATATTCTATTTTTTAAAATTTCTCCTGCCTTTACTATTTGAAAACATTATGCCAGAAAGTTTCATTACTTCTTTCCCATGTATTTGTTTCTTTGCTTACCCTGGTACTTACATCAGCACAGACTCGTGGAGATGAATTATTTAGAATGCAAGTCAATGCCATCACTATTTTATGCCTATAGAGATTTAGCTTTGGTCACTGAAAGCTCTTTCAGATTAGCTCCTGTGTCCTTTGGACATGCACCTGGCATTTTATTTTTATTTTTCCACTTTTTATTTTGTAGCAATGAATGACGATGCACAGAAAATCTCATCTGAACATTAACTAGCCTTAGAATCAGTCATTTTTCTTGATAGACGTGGTTTATTGCATTGGAAGAGGGTATTTTGAAACAAACAAGTGGGCACTAAGTATGTTTGTTCTTATGAGTGTTCATTGCATGTAGTCCATCTCAGGACAGTGCTAGGTTGTGTTCGCACACACAAATGCATATATGCCTGTTTACATAAAAGAAATGA
>NW_004524647.1:700785-711866 GCF_000260255.1 Octodon degus
ACAGAAAAAAATCAAAATTAAAAAGCAGAAAGGAGGGCAAACAAAGATCTATCAATTAAATACCTATTTTAAAGAAATATCTAGAACATAACAAAAACTCCTAATATTTACCAATAAGGTTTCTTAGTTTTCTTATAGTCTTCTCTAGAATTAGAAGAGAATTTGTTGTTTAATTATGGGAATGTGATTTAAATGACTTTGTCTTTAAAATAATTACAGAATTTGAGAGCAATGTGCACACATGTTTATTTTATAGACATATTCTAAAACTAAGATGTATAGTATAGAATACCTTTTCTTTTTTTAATTTTTATTTATAATAAGGATTTTTTTTTTTTTTGCTCCGAATGCCTTTAGGCCAGCTTTGGCTGACTGGAGTGTTGTGGGGATCGAACTACAGCAACCTGAGGCTGACAGCTTTGTGGAAGCAGTCACTTAAAGGACTGAGCTAGGGCCAGGCTTCCTTGGAAGGGTTTTTGTACATGGATCTCTAAATACCTATTAACACATTCACGGGTATATAGAATTAATATTGTATAGAGTATTAGGTATTAGTCAAGATTCATTATTTTTGCATATGAATATCCAAATATCCCAGAGTCTCCTTGTCCTTCAGTTACGTTTGTACTCTTACCAGTGATTGGTTGATCTCCCTCTCACTGGCCTGTTTATGGACCTGCTTTTGCCTCCATCTAAGTGTTTATCAATTTATCGGCACTCTTCTCTTGTCCTATATGGATGTTAAGTCTTATACTTGGGCGATATGAAGCTCTTGCTCTGTTCTTCCCCAGAATTGTTTTGGTGGCTTTATTCTTCTACCTTTTCATGTGAATGTCAAATTAGGCATTGAAAGGTGAGATTATGGAAAGTTCACTGAAATTTTGATTTAATATTGCATTTTTACACAAAACTGTGGAGCATTTATTTAGATTTTTAAAAAATCAGCCATGTTTCATATTCTTCAATATAGAACTTCTTCACAAACTTTGATATATAAGCACTACTTTTTAAAAGTGATTTTGTTAATGGCATGCTTGTATCTAGAACCGAAACTTATTTGTTAATATATAGGCACATGATTGACTCTTGCTTAATTCCTTCACATTCTGCTATCTTGTATTTTATCAGCTTTCTGTGAAGAAATACCTGGGAACAAACAATTTAAAGAAAGGTTTCTTTTGACTCATGATTTCATAGATTCCAGTCCTTGTTGATTAGTTCTGTCACTGTGAGTGTCAAATAATGTAGAACAACATGGGAGAAAGACACAGTAAGCGAAGCCACTCATCTCACAGCAATTTGAAAAGAAAAGAGCTAAAGAAGAAGGGGCCAAACGTAGTCCTCAAAGTAACAGCCTCATGACACACTGCCTTTGTGTAGGCACCACAACGTAGGCTTGCTTTACCTCCTGAAAGGCTGCAGACTTATTCTCCTCAGTGGAGTGAGGGACTTAGAACCCTCACGATAAGATTGCCTACCAGAAGCCCAACACTGAACACACAGAGCTACTCGGGGTCATTGCGGTCTGAACCAGAACACTTGCTTAAATCAGTCATGTTTGCCCCACGCCAATGTTGATTTCTACACAGTGATGTCATTTGCAAAATAAGACCACTTTTCCCCCTTTGCAGTATGTATGCCTTTTCTTCTATATGAATTTAAAACATGACTGAAATATAATACAGAATCTGAAGATTAATTTTTTTATAAGCTGATCACTAAGTATCATGTTACTTTTACTCTTCTTTGGCAATTTCAAGAATACCACGTATTTCAAATATTGATGAACATATTTCACTTCTTTGGGGCTTGGTGACAATCATCAATAGAATAGCACAGACCCATTTTAGTACGTTTAAATTTTTCAATGAAAATACCTTCTTCTCTTAAATCTTAAAGAAAATTACTAAGTTCAGATCGTCCACAGTGTACACTAGTTGACATACTATAATACAGTGGATCAACTACTTGAACAGACCTAGCCTTTTATATCTCTAAAAATAAAAGAAACTTATTAACTTCAGATCTTCACATTCTTCTGCAAGTTAAACATTGTCACATTTTTTTTTGCTTTATACCAGATGTAGACAGTGTGCAATAAATGAACCACTTAAGTTAAAGTCCTATACCTACCTACCTTTAATAAGTTACATTTGCATATTTACCATATTAGAGTAAATTTACTCATCTTATCAGTTTATTGTAATACTATTTCTATACCAACATTAACATTTATTTTTTTAACAAACATTGTTACCCTCTGAACAAATCAAATTACTGTGAATCCACAAGTGTTTTGATGGAAGTTAAACATCACAATCAAGTTCCTGCTTGTGTCATTTTCTCTCTCACCAGAGGCTGAGGGGTTGGCCCTGCAGATGCATCCTGGCCAGGTCCTCAGTGGCAGAGTGCAGGTGCCAGTGAGACTTGTGGAGCTTCTTCACTTCCTTCGGTGGCTCTTGCTCAGCCTCGGGTTTGAAGAGTTCCATGCATAAGACCCCTCTTTCATTGCTTCTCAAAGTTCTTCGCATCCTGAAACAGGCCTAAATGCCTTTCTTCTCAAAGTGATGACATTGTATTAGGACATTCACTGTGCTGATCCTCTATGATGCTCGTTGGTACCTGGGAATCTGAGCTTGGTGGCACTTGAAATTCCAGGTGCAGCTTGAACTACTAGTGCAAGCCATCTAGCAGTTACATTCTCAGCCGGCGCTACCCATTAAGCTGATTTCCTGTATTTTAATTTTTTGTGTTGTCTTTCCCTCATTTGGTTTTATGTAATACAAACCTCATGAAATGAATTACATTCTGTCCTCTGCTGTTTCCTAAAAGAAGTAATATAAGTTATTTGGTAGAATTCATGAGCAAAACCATCACAGATTCAATCTTTTTTTTTTATTTTTGAGATTGTTTTCTTGAATTGTCATTTTTGTCATTTTAATTTATATGGGAATTTTCAGGTTATCTCTCCTTACTTAGCTTTGGTAACTTGCATATTTTAAAGAATTCTTCCCTTTAATCTATGTAGTTGATTTACATAGCTAATCTACATAATTTAATGGGCGTAAACATATTCATTTAGCTTTTGCTTTTACTTTTTCCCCTGTTTTCTTTTCAAAATCATTGATTTGATTTATATTTTTTATGTCTTATTGTGTTGGGAGTATTTATGTAGCTGTTGTTTTTTAATTTTTAGTTCTCATCTTAAAGAGGACAAAACAAATAATAAGAACAAAGACATAAACAAAGCAAAATAAAACAATAAAAATGGTACAGAATTCCAAAACAAGAATAAAAAATTTAAAATGCTTGTTATACTATATATTGCTATCATCAAATTTGTTGCTCAGATGACCAGATACAGGCATGTAAGATTGATCACACAAACATTCACTCTGCCTTTCAATAAACATTAGTGTTTTAACTTGTCCTTTTTATTTTTTCATTTTTGAATTTATTTAAAGGGAGTATAAAAATAATAGATGAGACATTAGAAATTATACACATTTATAAAAACAAGAAGAGGGCCAGCCAGATAACTCAGCAGATTAAAACACCTGCTTAGGCAGACACAGGGACCAAGGTTCGATCCCCAGTGTTCTGTGCCAGCCCCACCGTTGAGGTGTGCTGAGATAGCTACTGAGACTAGGCACGGCGGTGCGCACCTGCAATGCTAATGCTTGGGAAGCTGAAAACAGGAGAATTGTTATGAGTCCAATCTGTGTAGTGAGACCCTATAGACCTTGTAGACACTGTACTAAATACCTAAAAAGAGAAGAAAGGTATCCAACAATAGTTGTTATATTGCACGTTGCTGTCTTCAATGTAATTGTTCAGATTACACATATTAACATATAAAATTGGCCAAAGTAAAAATTTTAGACATTAACTGCTACCTTCAAGACAGATAGAATTCAATAGTACAATCATCTTG
Organism: Octodon degus; assembly: GCF_000260255.1. Classification (NCBI taxonomy): domain Eukaryota; kingdom Metazoa; phylum Chordata; class Mammalia; order Rodentia; family Octodontidae; genus Octodon; species Octodon degus. The sequence goes on from NW_004524647.1 coordinate 704,720, forward strand.
GTGATCCTGTCTGTATACTTACATGATTTCTCTCTTCTGTTTTTTCCTACCTATTCTCTTTCCTTCATCTTTATTGTTTACTCCTTATGGTCTGTTTCTTTCCATTTTACTATATCTTTTGTACCTTTCATATTTTTGCCTGTTTAATTGTTTATTCAATGACAGTATCTATAAACATTTACAAATCTGAGAATTTAACTATACCTATAATAGGATAATGGGATATTTGGTTCTTAACAAATAGATACAGTATAGCTATTGACTACTCTCCCCTCTCTTTCCCCTCTTGTCCTTACTTCTGGCTCCTATTTCATTATATAGGACCATTCTCTCATTGGCCTAAGGGAATATTAATGGATAACTTTTACTATTTTAAGCCCACTGGAGAAAATTTCAGATTTTTAAACACAAAAAGCAAGAGAATACAGTCCCCCCCCCCAAAAAAAAAATAGCAAATCTTTCAGGTTCTTACTCTAGCAAGACAATACAATGTTTACACATGTGGGTCTGATTTATTTCACTTATGAGTACAGTCTCTACCTGAATCCATTTATCTATAAAAGCCTCAAGTTTATCTTTCTTTATAGCAGAATAACATTCCATTGTACAACAATAACACTTTTCTTATACATTCCTCAGCTGATGGGCATTTGGGTTGTTTCCAAGATTTATCTATGACAAATTCTGTTGCTACAAATATGGGTGCACATACATCATTGTGATAGGAGGTTTTTAGTTCTTTTAGAAAAATACCCGGAAGAGGAATAGGTAGGTTCAATGGAAATTCGAATCATCATTTTTTGATGAATCTCTATGCTGATTCCCATAGTACTTGTATCACTCCTCCAGTAGTGCAGAGTCAAGAGTTCCTTTTTCCCCATAGTCTCTCCAGAATTTGTTATCAGTTTTTGTTGTTGTTGTTTGTTTTCCTTCAAAAGTTGAAACTTACATTGTTGACTTTAGGTTTTTCTTATTTTGTAAGACAAGTACCTGACAGGAAATTCTTCTAAACATAGCTTTGGCTATAATACATTTTGATATATTGCATTCTCATTTTCTCTTAGGTCAAGATATATATTTATTTGTTGAAGAAAAGTTTATTTCAGTTGCATTTTCTCTTCTTTACTAAAGGAGAGATAGAAAAATAAATGGACTCTCCACCACACTATATTTTTAATGAATGTTAGCTGTCTTTAAGTGACCTTAAGCCTTCACCCTGCATGAACTCACCCCTGATCCTTCTTTCAAGTATAGATATCTAATGACACTATCAAGTAACTTGAACTAATTGATACTCCTAGAAAATCCATACATCAAAAGGAGCATAAACTTTGTCCCTTCCTTTCTTCTCTCCTTCCTTCCTTTATTTGCAGCTTCTGGGAGTTAAACCCATAGCCATGGATATGTCATTCAAACATTCTACCACTGAACTATACTGCCAACCTTAAAGATATGTTAAAGTTTTTTTACATATGTATTTTCACTTTGATCCATGAGTTATTTGTGGGTGCCCATTTTAATTTCCAAGTATTTCCATTTCCCTAATATCATTTTGTTATTGATTTTTATTTGGCCATTTTATGGTCTGAGAATGTACTCTATATGATGTTTTTAATTTCTTATTTTTTTTCTTTAATGACCCAAATATAAGTTACATTGATGAATTTTCCATTTGTACCAAAAATGTGTATGCTCCTTTTGTTGAATGGATTGTTCTACAAGTATCAATTAGTTCAAGTTACTTGATAGTATCATTAAACATCTATATTAGAAAGAAGGATAAGAGGTGAGTTCATGCAGGCTGAAGGCCTAAGACCACTTAAATCCAGCTAACACTTATTAAAAATACAGTGTAATGGAGAGTTCATTTTGTGTTAAAGTTTATTTTTCTGTGTTTAGGGAAATTTACTACCATCCACATAGTTGCGAGTGTTCATGTGTGAGCTTCTTTGATTGCAGGTATCTCCTGAACACACTTGGAGCAAAGCAATGCTCTTGCCCCCACTTCTAAGATTTTGTCCCTTTGAATGATCTTTACATACTTTCTTACAAATATATTTTGTCCATTTCACTTGCATAGGCCATTCTTAAAGCTTATTTTGCACAACGGTGGATTCAAAAGCAAGAGTTGAAAAACAAGTAAACCTACAAATTGCTTACTAAATAGTTGCATGTTATCTGTATCTTGAAATTTATGTCAATTAATATAATGAATATATGTGATTGGAATAAAAGTATCTATATAGTTGTCCATTTTCCTAATATACAATGGACAAGAATAAGAACATTATAAGGCTCTGAGAAGATTAAATGAAATAACACATGAAAAGCTTGAACACATAGTATATGGTCAAGACTGAGATTAGTACTGGAAAATTAACCTGGGAGAGAAAATTTCAAGTTCAGCCTGTAGCATGGCTTCAGTTTACTGCTTTTAGTCAGGTTAATACTGAACATCATAAGCAAAATCCCATTTAAAAAGGTTTCAGAAAGAAAGAGCCTGCACCAGGAGTACTGGCTCAAACATGTAATCACAATAGTTAGGAGGTTGAGGGATGTGGATCATGACAGGTCCAAGGCTAGCCTGAGACAGAGAGTTCAAGATCAGCCTGCACCACCTAGTGAGACCATGTTTGAAAGAAGAAGAAAAATAAAAGTAAAGAAAACAAAAAGCCTTCAAGGAAAGATAGGACAGAGGAGATATTGGTGAGTGAAAGATTATTGTTAAAAAGAAACAATGCATTGGATCAGGGCAGCAGGAAAAATGGCCTGAGTGCATATCAGGAAGATCCCACCCTTACAAACTGAAGGATGAAAATCTGTAAGATTTGTTTTGAGAAGAAGTTTTCAGGGAAACCTGCTTTAGAAAGGTCAGGTAAAGAATTGGTTCCTTGGGATTTCTTTTGCAATGTTAAGGGATCTATGTACTTAGATACCCCTGCAGCAGCAGTTCCAGGGGAGCCTGGCTACTACCAGAGCCATCAGCAGATCTCAGTGTCCTTCATGTGGTGCTCATTTCATAGGCATGCACAATATAAAAGTTTAGTGTGCAGATTTCCACCCAGATTTCAGAAGAAGACCTCTAGGCATTTTGCTTCTGAGAGGGTAGTTTGTGAAGGCATAAAAGTGAAGTGGCAAGCCCAGGATGTTGGACTGTAGTCTCTGAGGAAATCCATAGTCATGGGCAAAGCATCCCAAAGGGAAGCTGTGAGGGCTACAACCACCAGCCTTAAGGCAAAGCAACACAAACCTTTAAAATTCATGTCTTGCCGCATCTTGCCCTAGATGCTGGACTTAGAACTACAGAACATGATGTTGGCTTTTCTGGGTTTCAGTCTTGCTTTCATCTCGTTGGTTTCCTTCCCATATTCCTTCCTTTTGAAACAGGAAAGGTGATCTCTTGCTGTTGTAAATCACCCGAGTTTACCTGATTTTTGATTTTACACAGGCTCACAGCTATGAGCTTGCTTGGAACCTCAGAGGAGACCTTGGGTTTGGACTTCCCAGTAATAGTGAAACAGTTAAGGTTGTGTCAACTCTTAACGATGAACTGGACATGTTTATTTTACATAAAGACATGCATGTGAACCTTTCTGTGGGCCATAGGTAGAATGTTACAGTTATATAGATATGTCCTGAAAGGTGCTTTTGCAAAGTAATTTGATTTTGGTGCAGAATGACTACCTCGCTGGTAGGAAGTGTGGCCTAGTCAGAGGACAGGAGTCACTGAAGATGTGACCTGGGGTGTATCTCCTTTCCTAGCTCCTCCTCTTGCTCTCTGCTTTCTACCTGGCATGCTATGAGCATCTTTCTTTGACCATTTTCCTCTGCCAAGCCATTCTGCTTTGGAGCTGGTGGACTTTGTGTGGAAATGTGAAACAAAAATATGCTTCTTTTTAAGTTGTTGAAGTTGCAAAATAGGAAAGTGACTAAGACATATAGTGTATAATAGTTGATAGTCTACTTGTTCTTGTAAATTTTCATTTTATTTCAAAACAGAGATTGGTATGAAGGAAAAAATTACATGACAATTCAAATAACATAAAATTCAGACATAGATATGAGCTCTATATGTGCTATTTCCATTTTAGCATAGTATACTATTTATTTGAAAGCCCTGCCCTAATCCACTCATTTTAGTTATGAACCTGAAGGTAGTGACTCAGAATTACACTGGACAAGTGTGTTAGTTACTTTTCTCTCGTTGCTGAAACAAAATATCCAATGCCCTAAATTGTGGAAGGAAAGGTTTATTTCATTAATAGTTTATAGAGGTTTTGGTCCATAATCAGCTGGCTCCAAAGCAGGGTGGTATGTCAGAGAGAAAATAGTTCATGGCAGGGGAAGAAAACAAAATAAGTGAGTCCAAAGAGGGAAAACAAGCCTCTTTTCCTCCTTTATACTGTAAGCAAGCTACTCACCCTAGGGTGGCACCTCTATGCCCTAGAATGTAGCAATGCCGAGTTTTTGCCAAGCTTCTAAACTGTTCAAGTTGATACAGTGCGTCAGCCCTTACAGCACGGTCAGACACTTAAAAGTCCTGTGCAAAGAAAATGAGATTGTAGTGTTCACTATAAAGCTCATAGAGTATTTTCAATAGGTCAGGAATCAGCATAGTGTTTTCTGCCTTCCTGACTCACGTATATGACCACTGTGGCATACTCTGAATTCAAGATTCTCTCCTCTCCAACTACCTTCCCTGGTTCCTTTGATATTCCTTTGAGGACTTTATTGACTCTCTGTTTTCTTTACCTTAAAACAGGTGGGCTCTGCATTGCTCAGTCGGTGCGAATACCCCAAGAACGGAAAGACAGGGCTACTGACTTCGACGGAATTATCAAACAGCTCTTGGACACTCCCAACTCCCGAGCAGTCGTGATTTTTGCTAACGATGAGGATATAAAGTAAGGCTCATTGATGGAACTCATCTGTGTGCATGCTGCAGATTTAAAAGTCGTATCCAGAAGCTGGAAAATAAAGGGAGAAGTAGCATAGGATGAAAGCTATAATCATACAGTGGTAGTGTCTACATCCACCCTCTACCTCAACCCAGGTGGTTACAGTTAAACCCCGAAACAGCACCATGTTGTTGTCATGTGCTTTCTTTCTCTTAGAAAATAAATGCATTCAATTACTGGTAAAAAAAAAAAAAAATTAGAGACCATTTTAAAGGGCTAGTTTATTTTAAAATATATCCCGATATATCAGACTTCAGTCAATTATTTTCATTACTCTAAAAAGAAAATATTCTGGTTTTATTATGAATGTTTCACAGCCAGAATGGTCAGAACAAAATTTATCTTAATTCCACATTCTCCAGTCCACTTTTTCCCTTTTCCTTCCTCACCTAGATGTTACTTGAATTAAAAAAAAAATCTGTTTGTAATTTTTTGTGTGTGGGCTGAGCCCACCCTGAGGGGTCTGTGTGTAATCTGATTTGCCCTTTTTCCCTAGTTCCTTGCATTTGTAGCCAAGCCAAGTAGAGCCAAACTTCTGAAAGCTTTCGAGAACAAATATATACTCAGCTTTTTTATTGTTAGTAAATCATCCAAGATCTAGTTTTCTCTGTTTACAGTAAATGATAGTTGTACAGACTAGGTTGAAGAGTAAAATAAAAGAAAATCTTTGAAGTTATCCTTTTATATGTAATGGCACATTATTATTCTCTATATTCTATATTTGTAGTTATTTCTTTCTGTGTCTTGCTGACTCTGTCTCTGTCTGTCTCTGTCTCAGTCTGTCTCTCTCTCTGTCCCTCTCTGTCTCTGTCTCTCTCTCTCTGTCTCTCTCTCTCTCCCCCCATAGAGTGATATATGTAACGTACTACATTATCTATATCTATATATCTAGATATAGATATCATCAGATGATCTAGTTCTGTATCTAAATAAATACATCACCTTGTTGCTTGTCTTTTTGTCCTTTTTCTGAAGTAGTAGGAAAGAAACCCTGGGGCATTCTATGACTGATACATGCTCATTGGTTTTCATTTTAGTTTTTAGACAGAGTCTCCCTTAGTTGCCTCAGTCTGCTGAGTAGCTGGGATTACGTACTGGACCATGTGCGGACCTTGTTTTTCATACATAGCGTTTTATTAGAGGACACTGAGTGTCACTACCTTTAGATCTATTCTGTCTTTTAAAAGCTATACAGAATTTCATTTTACATAGGCACAACAATTTATCTAACTGCCCCATGTTGTTGACACAAGTTAGATTACAGACTTTTGTAATTATAAGTGATATTAATTTTCCTGTCCATAAATCTCTATGCATAATATCAATGCAGAAATATATAGAAGTATAGTGTGTTACATAATATGTAAATATATGCTATTAATAGAACACAAATATGAAATATATAATTGTGTTATTTTGTGTATTTTATTGGCATTTGTAAGCTAAATTCCTAGAAAATAAAGTGATAAGGTAAAGATGTGTTATTTTTTTAAAAGTGTGAGTACTGTCCCACAGAGACATGGCAGTTTATACCTCATTGCCATGAAGGAGCTGCATTTTTAATTCATCAGTTTCAGACCCTAAAATCACATATCACTGGGTTTGTTGATGTGTATCTTTTACCAAGTGAAATGGAAGTGAATGGACTATTTTCCTTCTTACTTTTTTTTTTTTTGTCATTGTCATTAGCCTGCCAATCTTGTGTGTATCCCCGTTCCTTGTATTCGACACACTACCCTAACTTCATCCATCTTCCAAGTTTGAGGCTCTGATTAAGGTGGTGGTGGCAGAAATGATGAACAGAGAAATATTGAACTGGTAAACTGAGATTAGTCAGCTACTTAGATGAGCATTGTCTTACCTTGGACAAATTCCTTCCAGTGACTACCACCTTCTTTGAGTGTCATTTCTCCTATCAGTAAAATGAAAATACTTTTAGGCCCTCTTTAGGGACATCTTGCCAGTCTCATCCTTCTAGTATTCTTTCTTTCTGAACACCCTCAGCCTTTAGTATCTCAAGCAGAGGGGCTCTTTGCATAGTATTCCCTCTTTTACAGGTCTTCATACCTTCTTTTCCCCCCAACGTGAAATGTTTTGTCCCCACTTCAGCATCCCAGAGGTGGCACCAAGATAATGAAGTAGGGAAGGAAAATCTCTAGTGTCATCTTTGTCAGAGACTTCGATGAACA
>NW_004524647.1:711966-713087 GCF_000260255.1 Octodon degus
GTCCTGTCACTGTCACCTTCTTTTTCACTCACTTTATGTAGAATTATTCCTTTGTCTTATAGTAGATAAACTTTGTCTCTTTAGAAACTTCATAGAATTATCCATTTGGATGGAGTCATGTAATAGGTGTTTGTGAATGAAACAGCAAGACAGACAGACAGACAGACAGACAGACAGACAGACAGACAGACAGACAGAGAATGAGAGACACAGAGAGGCAATTTGCTGGGAAAGGAAGATGTCTCATCTACTGTGACAGTCATATATGGTAAGAGTATATTGTGATACCTATCACAAAAGGTAGATTAAGAAGTGACAAGCACATAAATTTGCCAAATAATGGTATATAAAAAGAGAGCCTTCAGAAATGAAGAAACATGGAAACCTGTGTAATTTATGTCTCTAAGCAAAGACAGGGTCTGAGCTTATGACAATACACTGGAAGACTTGACCAACGCTCTGGGTTCAGATTTGTCTTTGTATTCCTGGCAGAGACAGTGCTTTTTGTATGGAGAGAGTACTTCTTCAGTGAAAGGCAAGAATGGCAGAAACTCAAGGTAACACTCATGATTTGGCTGTTTTCTCAAATGCCAAGTTTTGCTGTTTGGGAGAAGCATGTACTGACCCCCATCTGTGTATGTGTGCACATGCATGCACGTCCATGTGATTTATTGGACTCCACACAGTATTTTTTTAATATTTAGCACAGGGTCTGCAGGGTCTCACTATGTTGATCAGATTCATAGATAACATCCTGTTTTCAGCCTCCTAAATGCTGGGATTATAGGCAAATGCCACCACACCAAGGCTCAGTAGCCATCTCAGGGTGCCCCCAGGGCAGGGCCGCATGGCAGATTTGGGGATTGAACCCCCAGACCCTGAGTCTGCTTGCAGGCACTTTAATCCACTGATCTATTTGGTCGGCCCTATATTATTTGTTAACTGTAAAAAAAAACCTCCTACCAGCCTCAAAAGTTAATTAAATAATTATCCTTCCGAAATGTAATTTTTAAGTTGTTTATGGTCAGTATACCATTTTTTCTATCCTTGTACATCAAATCACAATGGAATAAAATTTTTCTTCCTATTTCATTGCAAATATTAATACCTGGATTTGTGGC
>NW_004524647.1:713187-714459 GCF_000260255.1 Octodon degus
TAGTAGCAATAAATACTTTTGGAACAATGAAAATCAAGAAACATATGTGTTTCCTCTAAAACATAATCTGCAAAGCAAAGAGGTCTGATGAGTAAATATAGCCCTCATGTTGATTCTCTTTTTACAAGATTTCAAACGTAGATGGAAAATTTGCAATTTTTTAGAATATTAACTTGAAATATTTGACCAAAAGTAGCACTGAGAAAATATTAGTATGTAGATTTTAAAACTAAGCTAAGTGCTAATTCAATCTTTGGCACTACCAATTTGGATTTTAGAAAAGAACAAAATATATTTTCTGAAATACTATTTTCAGGACACATAATTCATGTCTATTGTAAACCCACTGGAAAATAAAGAGAAATATGTTTGTTGCCATAACTTATTTTTAATTAAAGAATCTCTCAAGCAATAAATGGTAAATTGTCTCCCTTACATCCTGCAAATGTAGCACTCAGCAATAATGGCTCAGTGGCTCAGTGACTGCTTGGCAAGTACTAGGTCCTGAGTTAGAATCCTAGTACAAAAATTACTAATAAAACTTAGATGTAATACTTTCAATGATTTTTATATGTAGAATAAATATTACATTAATTTCATGCAAAACTCTTTACAGTTCACATTATATTCACTTTTTCCCTAAATGTTACACAACTTTATCATATTAATTTTAATAAGCCAAAACTTGCAAATAGTACATTAAATTCAGCTTTTGCTTTTATTTATGTCTGCTGTGTCTCATTCATTCTTTGGAATCTCCCTACATTTTCCGTGTTCTTCCAATCTCATCAATACTTCTTAATTTTCTTAATAGGAAATTATACTGCACACTGTAATATTATTTTATATTTTAATATGTATGTAGAAAGAAAGACACTACCAACAATTATTGACCAGTTGTCTATACGTAAGAATTTACAAAACTTTTTATTTGAATTTTCCATTCTAATAATACCTTGTAAAGAGCAAAGTAAATATATTCTTTATTTCTCTCTAATTTATGCTGTTATTTATTTAACTTTAGATAACAGTTTTGATAACATTTTGATTATTTTCTTTGAGCAAATTAGAAATCATTCCTAACTATAAGTCAAGAGCATCAGTATTTTATTGTGCTTTATATTTATGGAAATAAATATACACATTGAAATTATCATTAAGGGGCTTGCTGGTTAGCTCAGTTGCTTAAGCAACTCCCTGGGCAAACCCAGTCAGTCCTGCAGAACCGTGGTTTGATCCCCAGGCCCATGTGCCACACCATACCCATACATA
>NW_004524647.1:714559-716111 GCF_000260255.1 Octodon degus
TTTCATTCTATAGGTTCTTTGTACTCTGGATTGTTTCTTTCATGATACAGAACACATGGTATTTTAATAGGATAAATACCATGTGTTGATTTTTTTGTGTGTGTGTATGATTTTTCCTGCAATTGTGGTTCTGTTCAAAAAGTCTTTGCCCATGCCTGTATCATCCAGATTTTCCTATTTTATCTTACACCAGGCTATCTTAATATTTAGATTGTTGGTGCATTTAAATTTTATCTTAGTATGCTGTAAGAAATATAGTTCTAGATTCAATTTTCTGCATACGTATAGTCAGTTTTCTCAGCACTATGTATTAAAAAGGATTTCTTCCCATGTATGCTTTTGGCTCATTTTTCAAATTACATAGTTACATATTGCCTGTTCCTGGATCCTATATTCTGTTCCATTGATTCACATATCTTTTTCTATGTCAGTATCATGTTTTTATTATTGTAATTTTGTAGTACAACTTGCAATGCTTCTTCCTACACTCTTTTTACCCAGTATTGCTTTTGCAATTCCGAATCTCTTCTGATTCCATCTGAATTTTTGACAGTTTTCTCTATTTCTGTAGTGAATACTCTTGGCATTTTGATAGGGATTGTTTTAGCTCATTGCCAGGTTTAGAAGTGTAATCATTTTGACAGTATTGGTTTTACCTATCTGGAAACAGAGGCTATCTTCACATTTTCAGACATCTGCTTTGCTCTCCTTTTTTAGAGCACTACAGAGTACTTCATAGAGGTTTTATTACATTTTTGATTGCGTTAATTCTGAAGTACTTAATTTTCTTAAAAGTATTCATGAATAATGTCATTTTCCTAAATTTATATCTTGGTGGGTTCATTACTAGTGCACAAAAATTCTGCTCTTGTGCTGATTTTGTGTCCTCTAACTTTAATGAATTTCAATATCAGCTCTAGGAGTGATTTGATGGATTGTTTTGGTTGCTCTGTGTGAAGGGTCATGGTATCCGTGGCTGAGGATATCTGTGGATACAGATCTCATATTTCTTATTTCTTATCTGATTGCTCTAACTAAAGTTCAAGAACTATTTTGAATAGCAGTGGTGGTAGTAGACATCCTCCTCTTTTCTCAGTTTAGGAAAAACATTTACAGTATTTCCTCATTTAATAAGATGTTGGCAGTGAGTTTGTCATAAATAATCATCATCAGATTCAGTTAAGGTTTTTCTATATCTATTTTTTAAATCATTAACAGATGTTGGTTATTGTCTTGTTTTTCTGCATCTTATTGAAATGATTATGTGACTTTAAATCTTAGTTTCTATTTATGTAACTTATTTCATTTATAAATTTTATATGGTGAACCATCCTTAATCCTGGGATAAATTCTATATGGTCATAATGTATAATCTTTTTTATAATTTGTTGCATTCTAATTGCCAGTGCCTTATTGCGTCAATGTTCATTAAAGAGACTGAACTATAGTTTTCTTATTTTGGTTTAGTGCTTGTACTTAAAAAAAATATTTATTTATTTATTTATTTATTTATTTATTTATTTGGTACAGGGCCTTACTACACAGCTCAGAC
>NW_004524647.1:716211-722455 GCF_000260255.1 Octodon degus
TATATAATGGAATACTATTCAGCTATAAGAAAGGATAAACTTGAGTTATTTATTTATTTATTTATTTATTTATTTATGGTACTGGGGATTGAAATCAGAGCCTTGCACTTTCCAGGCAAGTGCTTATTCTACTGAGCTATCTCCCCAGCCCAATTTTAGGCATTTATAGGGAAACAGATGCAAATTGGGGATATGCTTATTAGGGTAATAAATCCGACTCACATATGTAAACAGTAGTGTCTCCCTAATGTGAGAAACTGAAAGAGTTAATAAGGTCTAAAATGTATAATTGATACTTTGAAATGGGAAGAAGTTGTTCAAAAGGAAAAAATGAACTAGGACTGGGGAAAGAGAAAAGAGAAAAAATATAAATTATACTTTTACTGTTTCTTAGTTGCTAGAAAAAGAAGGCTTGTACATATGAATTGGAGAAATTTTTTACCCATGTCTTGTATTCTGAGTAAACAAGGATAATAATATACAGTGTATTAATTATTATTGTATCACCTTGTCATGAAATTTTGTTTTACCTTTTTATCCATAAAATTAAAAAATAAAACAAATTTTAAATATAATACATACACTAAGCTACCTAAACTTTGTTCCTGGTCTTATTTGTGAAATATGCAGAGTTTACAATTTTAAAATTATTTATTTCAATCTTTTGTTTTCTTCTCTTGTTAGGCAGAATTTAATATAGATCTCTACTCTGCTCCCAACATCCTCCCACGTGATTTTTATTTTATAAAGATTACTGTTTATATACTTATAAGATAATCTGTAATTACTTATTTTTCTTATTTATATCCCTGCTGAAATCTCCATCACACCCTTTTAATTTACAGCTGTTAGTGTCATCTTAAGAATTAACACACACACAATTCCTTTTTTTGGATTCCAAGTGCTTTTCATTCTTGGTAGATTTTCCATATTCACAGAGCATGTACTCTAGTAACTTTTAAAAATGATAACTAGAATGTTTCTATGTTTAATGGGTAAAATTTTCTTGTTCTTCCTCCACACTTAATATTTCAAGTGTCAAAATGTTATTTAATATTCACTTTTGAGTACATCACACCTGGCACATAAATGACATAAGGCAGGCAGTGGTGGTGACCAATAATTGGAGGACTCTTAATGTGTGGGGCATATAAGATTCTAATGTAGCATGGAAAAATCTAGAAGACCAACTGGACAAATGCATATATCCTCGGCATCAGGATTCTTCATGTGTTAAATAACAGAATTTTAGAGTTTAAAATTATTTTTGTCAGAATTTTACAGTTATTGGATCATTGCTCCATTATTCTTCATCTATTTATTCATTTATTGCTCATGAGAGAATTATTTTTTTCATATTTTTCTGCATATGTCCTGTTTTTGCTTAAAAAGTTATTGTAATTATTTCCTGTAATTATGTGACAAAATATTGTTTCCATTATATATTGTCACATAATTTATTTCCACTCCCATTTTTAACTGAGTGTTCTTTTCAGCTTTGGAAATTCAGACTTTCAATTGTTTGGATTTTTCTTCATTGAAACAGTATTTGAAAAATTGTTATTTTCTCTGCATATGTGTGTTGAAAATATTTGTTGATTTTCCTGTATTCAGTCTTTAGCACTTTTGTTTATTTTCTAGCTTTTGATTATTTTAGTGTCTAGATAATTTCCTTAAAGATAACTATAAGTTCATCTTTTTAATAAGAACTATTTCATGTTACTTTTTTGATTTAACATATTCCAGTTTACTCAAAAGATAATTTACAAGTAAATGTATTGTTTGCTTTATTCTTTTTTATGTATATCTTCCCCACCCACAGCAGTTTCCTTTTTCTTATTAATTTTTCCCCTCCCACTGGAGATTTTCTATAATTTTAATTGATTTTTGGGAGCTCACAGTTGAGAAGGGCACTAAACCCTAACCAAGGGCAGCACTCACCACTGTAGGACTCTTGTGCTGGTCGCGCATCAAAGAGCCCATGCATTTGAAAACTTTATGTCAACTTGGAGGGTCTTTTTTTCTGGGGTGTTTTAGAACTTTCCAGAAATACTTTCTCTTCTTAGGGCATTATAACCCTGGTTTGCAGCATTTTTTAAGCAGAAGATTAATAATCCTGAATTGTATTAGGACTGTCATTTATCTACTGTACTGACTTTTAATCACTCTGACATTTAATCATTCCTTCCCATCTTGATCCCCATGTTTAACACATTCACATTTCATCTACTTTTTGTTTGGGTGTTCACAATACCAGAACAATTATTCCTTATAATTTTATTATATAATCACCATGTCATTTCCTGTCTAAGAGGAGAATAAAAGATGGGTTTGTCTTCTATATTATCTTTCAATCAATTTTCCTACATTTAGCTCTGTGCTTCTTTAATTTCTGGTAACTTCAAATACTTAGAAAAAAATCACTTCATCACTGATACCACCATTTAAAGGAATTTCAGTCTTAGATTTTTGTGTTTTACAAATGCAGTTATTTTTCATCTTTCTTCTCTTTGAAAACTACTAAGACAACTTTCCATTAATAACTAGAGTTTCCCTTATTCTTTCATTTGTTCTCATTGTTATTTACAAATGCTTTTCATCAATAAATATAGATTGTATCTTTCTTCAGTTTAATATAAACTTATGCTTATTTAAAAACTATTTTAGAGCTGGCCAAACAGCTCAGTGGATTAGGGGCTGCTCAGGCGCAGGGGCTGGGCGTTCGATCCCCGGGCCTGTCGTTCCAGGGGAGCAGTGAGAAGGCAATTGAGACTGGGCGTGGTGGTGCGTGCCTGTAATCACAGCTCTTGGGAGGCTGTAAACAGGCGGATCACTACAAGTCCGACCTAGCCATGAGACCCTGAATACCCTGTAGATCCTTCCCTAAAATAAATAAATAAGCCATATACATATATGGTTATTTATGATATATATATATATATCAAAAATCTTGATTTATATTGTCATATGGCTTTTAAGAAGTGATATTTATCACCAACTGTGAATGTTTGTGAACATTTCTCTAGCCTCAAGACAAAACTCTCAAAAAAAGAATAAATCAAATACTTCAACCAATAAGAGAAGTGAATTTTTTTGGAATTTTTGAACTTTTATGTATAAATTAATTCCATAACTACTCAACATAACAACAGAGAGAAGTGAACTTTGTATGTAGTTTTAATTTACATTCTCATTCTTTTTAATATATATGAACATGTACCTCTAGTTTAATGAGCATTTTATTTCTCCTCTTATCTCAAATTTAATGTTCAAGTTTAATGTAATGAAACAAGATTCTTTGACATTTCATTATGAGTTTCCAAAATCATTTTGCACATTAAGGATATGAATCCTTAGATTTACTTTGTTATAGTTTGATTGATTTCTTATTATGAACCAGTTTGCTTGCTTTCTACTTTATTTTACATGTTTTTATATAGTTTTTGTTCTTTATCATTAATATGTCTTTCATGTTCTTTCGGCAGGCAGATCCTTGCAGCAGCTAAAAGAGCCGACCAAGTGGGCCACTTCCTTTGGGTGGGATCTGACAGCTGGGGATCCAAAATAAACCCCCTGCATCAGCATGAAGATATCGCAGAGGGGGCCATCACCATCCAGCCCAAGCGAGCCACCGTGGAAGGTACCTGCTCTATCCGCAGTAGGATTTTCTAGGAGACATGCGGCACGCCATGGCCAAAGAATGTGCTTCAGAGGCTCTGGTGTTTACGCATAATTGATGCAGGGTAGTTTCAGACCTGTAGCCATAAAATATAAATGAAGCTCTATACCTGATCTGTTCTTTCAGCTAATATTCCTCTTTTGAAGAGATAGTGCTACAGTAGTTGCATAATAATATCAGAATTAGCATGCACTTTTTTATTCATGTCACAAGAGCTTCCTGAGACAAGAGCATCTCCATTAATAAGAAGTGAAATAATAACACATGGAGAGGGCTGGCCACATAGCTCAGCCAACTAAAGTGGCTGCTTAGGGTTAGCAGCTGGGTTTCAATCCCCAGCATGCCCTGCCGGCCCCGCCCCCAGGGTGTGCTGAGATGGTGATTGAGAATGGGTGTGGTGGCGCATGCATGTAATCCCAGCTCTTGGGAGGCTGAAAACAGGAGGCTCATTATGAATCCAATTTATCTAGTGAGAAATTATAGACCCTGTACCCGCCATACTAAAATACTAAAAAAGAAAACGAAAAAGAAGAACACATGGAAGTGTATGTGTTTTCTCATGGCTATTAAACCCAGGTGTTACATTTTAAGAACTTAGTAATTATCTCAAATGTTTTATAAGTACTTAGGAGGAAATAATACTTCATGAATAAATGAGATTACACATATTTACAGCATTAGACAAAAAAATGTGAACTGACTGAAAAATAAATAAAACCAACAGCCTCCGACCATGAAATAGAGAAAAGGGTTGTTCCTATTAAAAATGATCTTTGAGTAGTGCAACAACAAACATTCCTGCCAAACTCTACATTCCTACCTGGAGAAATGCGAAATTTCTCTTCCTGACATCTAGAATATGCTGTGACTTGAATCTAGCTCAGTTGTTGAAGTGCTTTGTTACAAAGAGACCCACACTCCTTTCACTCCTTTCCATTCAGACTGAGGCCTTTCCAGTGTCACTCCAAGGAAAGCAGAGGATCAAATGCATTCAGTTATGCTGAAGGTCCTGGCCAATGTTAGCTAAAACATAAGTTTCTAAAATAAAACTGTAAATGGAGTGTGTCCTAAGAGGGCAAGTGAGGTTTCTGTCTTACCTAGGATGATTTTGTTTATTACTTATTTTTCATTTCTGGTGAGTGCTCCTTGTTGACAATACTGAGTTATAATAAATATCCCACAATGATTCATATGATATCCTGGTGCCTTTGAGCTGTAACTTAGATATAAATAGGGAAAATACGGCTGGGGAAATAGCTCAGTAGAATAAGTGCTTGCCTGGCAAGCACAGAGTCCTGTGTTCAATCCCTGGTAGTGAAAAAAAAAATAGGGAAATTACTAATAAGCAGTATTCATCTTTTACTTACTTTTTTATAAGATTTTTTAAAAAGATATGGCCTGGCTATGCAGTTCAGGGTATCCTATGTAGCCCAGGTACCTACTTCAGCCACCAGCATTCTGGAATTGAAGTTCCTTGATGTTTGGCACATATATTAATTTTTATATTCATACTTTGCACATATTTAGTGAGCATCTGGAATTTTGGCTTTTATCTTCTATATGTGTCTAAACATAAAAATAAATTTTGGCTGAAGTTTTAGCAACTATGTGGTCTCTTAGAAAGCAACTCTTCATCTAATTTTACCTTCTACTTGTATTTCTTCTCCATTTATAGGAAAGAGAAGGTTCACTGGTGTTTAGTAAACAAGGTTGCGTCTTTCCCTTTCAGTTCAAAAATGATGACATCCTCATTGCAAATGGGCTGGTGATGGTGCTGCCTGATGCCCTACACCCATGGGTGGTGTGGGGAATGCTCCAGGACTTGGCACTCTCCTGTAGCTCCTGAGCCAAAAGACTTTTTCCTTTAATTTTAAGCTGCTTTTTGTTTTCTCATGAGCCAAGAAATTGCTGACAATATGCCCATTTGTATGTTACTCTGTTGACTAGGATGCTTTGGAATCCTGTCCACTTTTCGCAAGTCTTCAGATTAAAACATGCCCAAGTCACTTCCAACTTTTTTTCTTCTAAAATGTTGTGCTATTCTGAGAGCAGGATATCCTGAGCATCTTCTGAGAGCTAGCCAGGGTCACCGACCAGTGTCTTTTCCTTTTACCATAGCTATTAAAATTAGGAAACTAGTGTAATGAAGGTTGAGTTCACACAGTTAACACTCTTGGCTCTCACAATTGGTCATGATTTTCAAATGAGTGTCTAGAACAGCTTATTTCCTGAGTTAAATATTCAGTATGTATAGGCATAGTCTTACTACCCCAAAATACTCGAGATCTAGCATTTTAAAAGTCAGACACTTCTAAAAGGATTTCATGATTTTTCCTCAGTTGAATTCTTTATTTTTCATAAAAACTGAATGATCAAAGCTGTAAAGATCTGATCTAAAACCATTATAGTTCTAATTTAGATATGCCCTACTTTACCCGTCTTTGATTCTCTGGAATGTTCCACATATGTCACAGAGTTTTGTCAAAAGATCTGAAGAAAATTCTAAGAAATAAAATAATATTTTGACCTACAATATTGTTTCTAATCAATGTCTATTACTTTGGA
>NW_004524647.1:728205-769239 GCF_000260255.1 Octodon degus
ATTTGAATTCAGTCTTCTCTAAAGTTCTCATAGTCTACACTGATAAATTAATCATATCCTAGACATTTTTAGCTGTAGTCAAAATAGATATACTTCTAAAACTAATGATAGAGTGAATGCAATCCCAATCAAACTCTTTCTCTGATGTGCACATTCACAACTGTAAAATTCAGAGTTCTTTCACTGTGTCCTATAGGTTCTGATATCTTTCACTGGCATTATTATTTGATTATAGGAATTGTCTAATTTCTTTTTTTTTAAATTTGCTGTACCATGCTGGTGTGTTGTTTAATCTCCATGTGTTTGAATAATTTGCATGGTTTCTTTTGAAGTTAATTTCTACTTTTATTGCATTGTGATCTGATAATACACACAGGATAATTTTGACCCCTTTGTTTTATTGTGACTATTATTATTATTTGGTATTGGGAATTGAACTCAGGGCTTTGTACCTACTAGGCAGGCACTGCACCACTGAGCTACTTCTCTAGTCCCCTTTGATTTAAGCACGCTTTATTTGCTGGTCTTGGTTTATTTTTGAGTTCCATCTGCTGCTGAGAAAAATGTGCATTGTTGTTGGATGGTATACTTCGTTGATTTTGATTAAGTTCATTTATTCAAAGATACAGTTCATCTCTGATATTTCTTAGTCGATTCTTTTGTCTGGTTGATTTTTCTATTCGTAGTAATGAGTTATTAGGTCCCCCCTGTTACTGTGTTGATGCTTATCTGATCTTTAATTTTCAATAGACTAATATAGTCTTATCCCACCCATATAAAATCATCTTGTTTTAATACTTGTGTTGGATTTACAACTGGTGATCGACTTGTAACATTCAGCTGAAGTAAACCAGCACGGTGCTGGGTGTTGGAGGCACACCTGACCAGTGTTACTGGCAGCATAAGATTCATAACTGGAGAAGAAGGAGAGAAGCTGTTAGGAAAATGTAGGAAGCTCTGAGGAGCTGTCAATTTCCTGGAGGAACTTATCATGCTGGCTTTTCTGATGAACTCAGCTGTTCTCATTGTCAGAGAAGCTTGAAATCTTGTCACTGAGAATGGCTGAGGTTCTCTTTCCCGGGAGCTCTAGTCCTAATTGATCATTGTTCAGTCTTCTAGAGAAGCTTACTGTGCTGGATTTCCTGATATAGACTCAACTGTTATCATCAGAGGAACTCAGAACCTTATTGTCACTAAGGATGGTTGTGGTACTTTTAGGGGAGCTCTGGTTCCTACTTTTAGCACTGCTTCCTGGCTCCAGTGCAGCTCCCTCAGCCTGCTAGCACAGATCCTTCATCCTGCTGGCACAGACTTCCTAGCACCCACCACTGACCTTTGGACCTTCCCAGTGCAGATCTGTGAACAGGCCTGCATAAGACGTTGCAGGATCTTGGCCTCCAGAAGGACTTGGTGGGGGCATTGTTATGGGCTCTAGGCCTTCAGTTGGATTCATGGAGAAAATTATTGTGGGATTCAAGCCCTTGGAACTGGATTCATTGGTCTTCAGTGTGTGGACAGATTTCCTGTACTCTCCCTGTGTTTGACCTTTTGGGTGACTATTATAAATTAATTCTATAAATTTTGGGTCTTGTACTGTTGCCCTTGTGAATCCTGAGTAGGACAATACTGTTTTATTTTTATTATTAGAGAAAGAAAAATCTAACTTGCTAGATGATACTGCCACATAATATGTGTGGGCTTGTACCACACATTGACTTTGTTAATGTGCTTTATATGGGATGTCACACCAGAGTCAGCAGCTCTAGATTGAGCTACCAATTTCTTTAGTTCACAGAAGTTCACTAACATCTGCCATGATTAGGCTTGTTTTTTGCAAAGATCAAACTAATAGAATAAATATAGAATGATACATCCACCATTCCTGCTTCCTTAAATCCTTGGGACTGAGATTTTCTTGTATGTAACCCCAAATGTTCAATTTAGTTCACTTAAATCATACAATAGGTATCAAGGAAAGCACCACTATGCAGATCTATGGATGCCTACGTGCTGGGCTACAGCTGTATAACTCCCTAATGCATGTCTTCGCTTTCTGTGTGGTTCACAGAGGTGACTTCATCCTGGAGATAATATTCATCCTTGAGTATGAACTCAAGGTAAGCACTGCATAAATAAGACCATGTATGATCTAGCTGCTCTCCTTTCCCTAATGTATATTTTCCTCTGTGGAGGAAATAAGCAAATAATTTTTGTATTCACATGTAAAATTAAATGTTCCTACCTTGTGGGTAACTTTGGTCAGTAAGTTTTGAATCTGGTAAATGGGAAAGGACTTGTGAATTTTCACCGAGGCAGTTGATTTCAGTCACACAATTGTTGCATGATAGGATCTTCAATCAGTCTCAGTTAACAAAGAATAGACACAACTGACCTTCTCAGTGAGTGCGATTCGCCTTAGCTGACTGTCACTAGGGCAACGTGTTTGCTGTGCAGGTGGCCTCAATGAATATACTCTATCATTGTGCATCTTCTCTTAGATAATAGACATATTAAAGTCACGTTTTCATTCGAACATTTTTATCCCATCTTCTACATTTTGCTATGGAATTTTGGCATCTCTAATTTATTAAAATTCATTTCACTACAGGTTTCCAGGAACCAATGTAGCACTCAGTCCCTAGAATCTATGTTAAGATGTTACATTTAAAGTCAAGCTAGGATGCCATATCAGCACATTATGCTATGTATTCTGTTCCTAAACCCTTGACTCAGGATCTACTTTTAAACATATTAAGGATTCATTTTAAACTTATTCCTCTAAGTCCTCATAGTATACATCTCATAGGATCCATTTTAAAATATCCTTTTCTGTGTCTTCACAGTATTGAACCTATATTTTTTTCTGACATATATAATTCACCTTTCTTGGCCAACCCAAATAGGGCTGGATCACATGCAAAGCTATACCAGGATATAAGAAGAGTCAAATCCTGTGGAGACTAAGCATTGTCATGCAAGTCACCTGCCTCATCATAAGAATCCTGAGACTATCTTTCCAGGCCACTGCCTTCACCTTATTATCCTCTAACAGGGGCATGTGACCAGTGGATTCAAATAAATCTGATAATTAAAAGTTCTGGAATATATGTATTAGACATTGCCACACTCAATTCTAGTAGCATGAGAGAGAAGTGTTTACTACTTTTTCTAGATGTTTCAGTTACTTTTCTCATCACTAAGACAAAAATACCCAAAGTTAAGGAGGAAAGGTTTACTTTACCTTGTAGTATGTAGAGGTTTCCTTCATCACCCTGGCTCCAAGGCAGGGCAGTATGGCCGAGGAGCCTCACAGAGGAGAAGAAGTCCATTCCAAATCCAGAGATCCCAGAGGTAGCAAAACAATAAATTAGCAGTAGAAGCAACAGCAGCAGTAAGCCTTTATTCTTTTCTTTATGTTCCATCCAAGGTACCACTATTAGGGAAGTTAACACACCCATGATTTAGCACCCTTACCCTTAATCCTAGCAGTGAGCACCCTTAATCCTAGTATCACATTCTTAATCCCAGTATCAGACACCCCAGATGTATCCACATCTGAATACCCCCACCTATAACTACATGAGGCTTGAGAAAGACATCCAGAAACAAGCCATAGTACTGGGTTCCATCTTAACTTAAAAAATGTCTTTTGTGATACAAAACAAGTATTTTTGACCAAAATGAAATCTCTAGAACAAAGTTTGTCAAAATACTGCACTTGTCCCCTGGAGAACTAATGACAACAGATTTCTGGACCTCAGTTCAGAGTTCTTATTTGGTAGCTCTGAGTTTGCACTTGAAATTCCCAAGAGATGTTGACATAGCTGGTTTGGGAGCCAAACATGAATAATCACTGCTCTGCAGAAAACAAAATGCTAAGTCACTAGCAGCCAGGATGCTCAACAGGGGAATGTCTATATACTTGGTGAAAACACAAAGGACCCCAAATCACCCAAACGTCATATCAGTCAGTGCTTACTAGACAAAATTTGAAGCAAAATATATAAATACCTAAAAATTTATAAGATTACATTACAGTGACCACTCCACCAGATAAGTGTGAAAAAATGCAAAGGGGCTGTTGGTGTGATAGAGCTTTGCCAGAGGCCTGGAGCTCACTGTAGTGTCCTGTAGAGTCTGTATCAGGAGGATGAAGGGTGTGCTCTGGAAAGCTGATGCCTATGCACTGGAAAATTGAAGGGTCTGTGCAGGAAGCCAAGGGATATCAGTGCAAGGTGAAGATGAAGACTGGCCCTTTTCCAAAGAAGAGGAAGCAAGCCTTGCTTCTTCATGTCCCCTTCATACTGCTCAGGTGACAAGCTGCCTTGGGCAGGTCTTCTGTCTTTGATAGATCCCCTTAACCACACCCAGATCAAGGCTAATCCATTTTTGTTGGGCATGTGATACTCAAGTTGGCAGAATCACTTAACTATCACACAAGGTGCTGACATAACCATTCCAAGTGAATGTGATTTAAAGTGGTACCACAATCCAGGAACTTAATTCATTCCATGATTCTGGAAAGGATGGCCATCTTTTTATTGATGTGGGAAAGATTGCCTCAGTAGTGCTTGTCATCTGCTGCAGTGTATGAACAGAAACAATGTATCTCCAAGTGCTTCTGTTTATGAACCAAATTGTTCCTAACAAAAGCATTCATGATCAAGGTACCATCTCAGGACAGCACTTCCACAAGAATCTCTACACACTCATCTTTTTTCTGGCATTTCCAGGATCAATAAAATTACTTTGGATACTTCTTCCAAGAAACGCAACTTATGGTCCTCTCCCATTGCTTAGTTGACAATGTTTATTCATCTCTCTTGTCAATGAAGAAATACTTAGCTAAACCAGATCATGAATAAGAAACAACAACAAAGCCATGCTTGAGCTTGTCAGCAATCTCAACTCACCATTGTAAAAATAAAACCAAATTTTCCAAGAATTTAACCCCTCCTACCTCACAAAAACATGAGTGCTTCCTAATTCTTCAGAGGGCGAAAAGAGCTTTGAAATTAGAATTAAGTGGAAACCACAGTAATTGAATTTACCAACATTTGTTGAACAACAAGGAATAAATAAATAAGTAAACAAGCAAATAAATAAACTAACTTAGAAAAGAAAACAACATCCTAGAAAGCTGTGGCTTCTTATGAGGTCTCCTCAGAAATTCAGTGATAGTTATTGGATAGGAGTCTCATTCCTGTCAGTGTTGGGTTAATTTTGCTTTGAGAACTTACGAAATGTAACTGTAGGTGAGTTACTATTACACTCTTCTTAACTGAAAACATAAACATCATAGTAACTAACTTTGTAGCATTTTATCAGTCAGTGTCTCACTAAAGAAAAAGATATAATACAAGATATAGAAATGTATGAGAAATTCCAAGATGAGCCCATGATGGTCACCTACAGAGTCAGGTGAGGAAGTGTGCAAAGGGCAACTGCACACCGGAGACTGAAGGACTCAATCCAAGGCAGAGTTCAGTGCAGTGTTTTGTGCAAGTCCGTATCAGGGTCAGCAATGTCAACTGAAGAGTCAGAGCTGTAAGTCAGGAGATGACACACAAGCTGAAGAGTAAGGCCTGAGCTACTCTAAGAACAGAAGCAAGTCTGTCCTTCCACATCTCCCCTTTATATCATCCAGATGAAGACTTGCCCTATAGTGAGCCTTTTGCACCCCAGGTTGTAGAATCACTGAGCCAATTTAGCTAAGCTTCTAAACCTCTCAAGTTGACACAGTCAACCATTAAAACATTTTTCCTTTAAACAGTTCCAAGCTACAGATATTTCTAGACTATATTTTTTGTTAATTAACGGCCATATCCTTAGGCAGGTTTAGTTAAGTACTCTGTGAATCAAAAGAGAAAGAAAAATATATGAAGGTGAAGTAAAGGCCAATTAGAGGCAGAGATCAAGAGTGATGTCCAGGAGATGTGTTGACTGAGGGGGCTTAAAAGAGGTAGACAAGTTGGATAGAGGTCTGATGTTGAAATGCCAGGACCAGCTACTGAGAGGAGAGGAGAGGAGAGGAGAGAAAGTTGATGACAGGAAGAAGAGAAAGAACTGTGATAAGGATGAGAGAGAGGAGCCATAGGCACAGGTGAAAAAGTAAATACAAGGTCAACAGGTGGTAGCGAAGGGGACCAGGAAGCACTGTGTAAGCGTATATATTTTGAAAGGATGAGCAAACTTTCTGTGTGGATTTTCACCATAAATCCAGTTATACAGCAACTTAATCCACAATGATTAACTGCTCTTTTGAAAGAGAAATAACAGTCATTTTGTTTTTAAAATTTGAGTTTCAGATCTCTTTGTTAATATGGGACTTGAGTAGAGGTCCTGGGACCTTAATGAGTAACCCCTCAAGAAGCTCCCACTTTGGCTTTGTACTGTTGCATCCTGCAGATCTTCAGAGTTTATGCAGAGAGATGGATTGCTCCAAGAAGCATTCTAAAAATCCTACTGTGATCAGTTCTATCAAGGCAAAGAAGGGATGTAAGAAGTATTAAGTTAGCAGTTTTACTTTCCTATGGTAATAATCCATTGCATGTAGCATTTTAGATTAGTGTAAATTATTACCTGCATATAGTTCACATATGCAACATGCTTAGGTCAGTATCTAGGAAATAATGAACATTTAAAATTCATTTTTGTTGCCACAGGCAGCATCATTTTTACCAATATTTTCTCTGACACTTACTTAGCACCCACCAATGCATGTGCCAGTTTATTCCTCTAAATTCATTTTCACTTATTTGCTCAGCGACAGAATAATGGAAGAAGGAAGTGTACTACTGTTTTATCTCAATTTTAATATAATTGAAAGTTGCAAGATTCAGTCTAATCTCTATGAAGAAATATTGATTCTAAATTCTGAAATTGCATATTCACTGCATTTTAATTTATATAACTACAATTTTCACCTATGGAATACCTAAGCACAAGTTTGTCTTACTGCTATTCCATTGTAGTAAATGTTTCTGAACACAAAGGCAATTAGGTGTCTTGATTTTTTACATCAAGATTTGCACTTTAGCTGCAAAAAAGGCTTATTAAAGAATTAATATTTTTAAACCCTAAAACCTAAATTTCTGACCAACAAAGGCTAAAGGATGTCATAGTATTTGCATTTTTAGCAAATCCCCCAGGAGACCAGTGCTTATATTCAACTTATTTTATTTTATTTATTTATCTATTTATTTATTTTTATTTTATGTTTTTGTATTTTAAGGAAGGGTTTACAGGGTGTTCAGCATCTCACCACTAGATCAGATTTGTAGTGATTCTCCTATTTACAGTCTCCCAAGTGCTGGGATTTCAGGCATGCACTACCATGACCAGTCTCAATTGCCGTCTCAGCATGCCCCAGGGGCGGGACCAGCATGACAGGCCCAACAATGGAATCCCTGGCCTCTGCACCTGCTTGCAGGTGTTGTAATCCATTAAGCTATTTGGCCAGTCCTCACCTTATCTAATTTTAGAAACAACCATTATTTATTGACCTCTGCTTTCAACTGGAAACTATTTTAAGTAATAAATAAGAATATTAAATGCCATATAAACACTGAATTACTAGATTATATAGACAAAGACATAGGATTTGCAGAAGGATATTTGGCCAGGGCTTTCATGCCCAGGTTAAAGCATGGGATTTGAACCTGGGGTTCATATAATGCAACCTCTTTCTTACATTTTTACTCTAGAGCTACTGTCTAAGCTTCAATGACTATGAATTCTCTAAACTCACCAAAATTCACAACTGTTTGCCTATGAAAGTTGAATTGTACCTAACTGATGCACCACAGATAACACATTAAGAAAACTTTCCAACTCACTGCCATGGTTTCTATCTCATGCACTATTTGAGTAAAAATTGATTATGACACTCTACATACTCAAACAGTGTGCCCTAGTTGAGAAGTCATTGGGAAAAGATTTGATGTAATAGAAACTGTGCCTTTGTATGTACGCAAAGATATCTAATCTTTGAATTCTATATGATGACCCAGTCGTACAAATGCTGCTTAGAGGTGGGCAGCTGACTGAGCTCTGGTTCCCAGAAGGGGAGAAATACCACAGCCCTTAGCAACTCTGTCTTCAGAGCATGGTCTATAGATAGACATGCCTGTGCCTGGGTCAGCCTTGTCTGTGAGTCAGTAAGCCACCTGGGAGACAATGGAGTGGAAATTTAGACTGTATTCTCCGAGGCTCAGCACCCTCCATCATTTTGCTTTAAGAAAATATGCAATGAAAAATGCTCACCTAATGAATTAGGATCCCATGAGTAATTAATTCTATCAATTTTATCTAAGGTAATAAATTCTGATATGACTTTTGGTAGATACAACAGGTACAATGCAAACCTCACAGGGTTCTGAGTTATCACTTATACTTGCTATGCTTAGAAATGAGTTTTGCAGACAGCAGAAATGTAAGGAAGTTTTTGGGGGGATGAGCATGTGTTGTATGTGTTTTGTACTGCAGTGTGTGTGCCTTTTACTTTATAGGAACTATTGGTGGCTTTGCAAGTCCTAATCCCTCTAAACATAAATTGAAGTTCTCTTAGAGTAAGGTTTCATAAAAATAAAATTAAAGTAGACCTCAGGCCACCTTAAATTTATAACCTGGACTGGGTTAAGAATGTTAGCTCTGTGACATTACTATTAATTATAACCTGCTTTCAGCCATCAAAGAGATTATCAAAGCATTCAAACCAAAGCTTCAAGGTCATGAGAGAAATATTCTTGTGACAAATTCACTCTTCCACTTTGCTGCAATTTCCAATAGAATAGAGATAGGTTCCCAAGATACTCATTGGAAGTAGTAACACTATAGTGAAAACTACTACATCCAGCATTCAGCATTCAGAGTCTTCTCAGCTAACACCAGAAGTTGCTTTACTCTGCCACCCACTCACAGAGGACCTTGGAGAAGCCGCCTAGCCCACAGTGAGCAAGACTGTATTGCCCATAATCAAAAAGTTGCAGGCTTATTTATTCTTTCTCACCGGGTGGGTACAACCACCCATGGGCTGCTATTTTTCTGTTCTGCTGTGAGGAGCTGAGACTCAGCATTCCAGAACAATCTAGTTCATTCTAGTGAAACAATTAGATTGCAGTCAATAAGGTGACGGATTTTGTTTGTTTATTTGCTTTAGCTTTTTGAGTCAGGGTTTCATCACACAGATCAGGCTGGCCTTGAATTCACTTTAACTCAGGTTGGTCTTGAACTTGCAGGTATCCTTCTGCCTCAGCTTCCTAAGTGCTGGACATGTAGGCATATGTTAAAACACATGGCCAATGAGGTGTTTTTAAAACTATACATAAATTAACAATTAAATTTTTAAAATCTCATATTTTTTCTATATTTATAAAAATGTAAATATTTAGCTTGTCATATTCAGAATTTCATGGATTTTCATTAATGATATATGAACATACATGTGTCTATGCTTTAGCTTTGTTTTAACTTGTTTATGACATGCACATGTACAAAGTATACATGTATATGTTATCCTATGAATACACATAGTTGAGTATAAAATGTTTTACATAGGGATTTATTGACTAGCCTAATGAATAGATGATGAAGGCATTCAGCAAAAATTTTGAAACAAATACATGAATTACTAGTGCTGGAGGAAAACTCTATATACCATGTGTTAAACTCTTTAACTAGCACTTGGGAAGAAGAAATACAACTAAACATTCCTGAATATAATGTCAACATCATGTTATCATAGAGATTTAAATATGGAGTATTCATTTTGGACAGAAGGAATGTTTCCTATATGAACTTTAAAAGGTCTCATTAAAATGTACTTCACGGGCTGGGGAGATAGCTCAGTACAGTAAACGCTTGCCTGGCAAGTGCAAGGTCCTGAGTTCAATCCCCAATTCCATAAAAAAAAAAAGAAAATATACTTCACAGTTACTTACCAAGTATAGATGAGAGAGAGACAGACAGACAGACAGACAGAGACAGACAGACATAGACAGACAGACAGACAGACACAGACAGACAGACAGACAGACAGACAGACAGACAGAGACAGACAGAGAGACAGAGAGACAGACAGAGACGGACAGAGAGACAGACAGACAGACAGAGACAGAGAGACAGACAGACAGACAGACCCTTTTTATTTACAAAGCTGTGTTTCCATGTTATCCTTTTTTATCATCTGGAATCTTTTTTCCACCTGTTTTCATAGTACTGACTTTTCGCTGTCATTCATATCATAGTTGTGTAAACTTCCATGGTTTTTGTGAAGAACTTCCATACTGAGCCCATGTATAAACTTTTCATCTATTTTATTTATATGGCTGATTATCCTTACTATTTACCTTATCTGTAAATAATACATATTTGTGTAATTGTTACCTGTCTCCCATATAAGAACAAAACTGCACAAGGTCAGAACTCTGGTCTCTTTGTTAACAGCATATTTCTTTGAACTAAGATGTTAATAAACTCCTGGCATATTCTGAAGTGTTAAAAACAAGACCTGCCATATGAAGCACTCAATAATTATGTTTAAGTGAATTTCATGCAAAGCTGGCATGGTGATCTATTTTGAAACTACAAAAATAATTGTGGAGTAGGGTGATCTTGTCTGATGGGGATGTCAGAATACCTTCATGATGTGGAAGGAATTTGGCATAATTTCAAAAGGAAACATTGGAAGAGGGTGATATTTGTTCTGCAAAGGAGAATATAATCAGCCAAAGATTAAAGAAAGAATCGGGTAAATTGGTCAGAAACTGCAGCAGAGACAGGGGATCCAAGTAGATACACCATTAGTTAATTTAATGTGTCAAAAGACAAAATATTTCATTGTGAGAGGATAATCCTTTTTCCCTTTTAGTTATCAAACCAGCTCTGTGAGATGGCAGTAGTTCTATCACTAGAATCCCAGAATCTCTCGAGCGTGAATTTTAAGTGTGCCAGCCTCATCATTCTACATTTTCCTGTAACTTGTATTGTAGTTCTATTTTGTGCTTTTCAATTGTATGACATGGCAAGAGTCTTGTGTCTCATCGAACTTTAGTTTTCCCATGTATAAAATATGCAAAGGCAGCCTTATAGGAGTTTCGCCAGGTCTGAAATTTAAGAATTAGGGAAGGATCAAGGATGCAGACACCAAGAATATCTTTACGTGCTCCTATGTAGTTCAGTGGACAGATTTGAACCCACTGTTAACCAGTGTGTCCAGAAAAGAACACTGAAGAAGAGAGGTGATGGTAACCCACAGCAGTGATGATGGGCTGTGATCAGATTGCATAGATATTTTAAACGTGTATTCAATAAGAATTTACCTTTGCATACAGTAGATTACATGTTTTTTTGACAGTAAAATAACCATGATGTTACATTGGAAGGTATTGTGAGATGGAACAGAAGATGAAAAGGAAGGTTCACTCACATCACTGTGGGTGAATGTTTCTCTGAGTTTACACGAATGTTCAGAGTTTTGATAGCGCTTCCCCATCTATTATATCACGTATTCACCTATATAGCATCACGTGGTCATAGGAGATTGGGCATTATTCAGTTTATCCAATTTACAAAGAAAGAGTAGAATTAATACCACACACCTGAATATTAGGGTTGAGCTGAACCTGCAACCTTCGATTCCTTTGTATTCTCTTGGGACAAAAGGAATTAATGTATAATCAATGGCAACCGATCATGAGACAAGTAATAAAATATCTTCGCAGTAGGAAAGTTGCATAAGTACACATTACATCAAAGAATTACATCATTGTCTAATCCAACCCAGGTATACAGGAATCTATAACACAATTCCATAGCAGCCAAGGTTGGAAAGATCTCTTCCTTGATTCAATATAAGCCACATTTGCCTTTATGTATCTGAATTGTGCCAAGCAACTGTCGGTGACACTTGGAGAGTGTGAACATCATTTTATGGTCACATAGAGAACATCTTTTCTTTGATTATCACTCTAAAGGGTGTTCTGTAAAAATATCTATATCACTTAAGACTCTAGTCTTGGGGGCTTGCAGGTTAGCTTAGTTGTTTAAAGCACATGCTTGGGCAAACTTCATCAGGCGCAGGAGACCATAGTTCAATGCTGCACCAGGCCTGTCCTTAAGACAGCCTGAGACCACCAAAAAGAAAAAAAAAAGAAAAATCTGGTCTTATACAATTAACACTAGAAAATTGTCTTCATTGGATTCCAAGAGTATAAATGCAAACGTAGATGATTATTTTCTGAACAAGCATGTCAGGTGGGTATTTACTGGAATCAAAAACCAAAACTTTCAGTTTAATATTTTGGTTCAAGAAATATGTATAGTACCATAAATTTGGCCTTTTATCAGTTGAACTCTGTATTTTCTGTAATTGCTTAAATTCCTTGCCACGTCAGAAAAATCCAACCTTTATTTACTTTTTTTTCTCCTAGAGCCTCACAGCTTTATTTTTTTTATTAATTTTATTGAGAAACAATAATGAGACAGTTTCAAAAGCGATTAGTGGGAAAGTTTCAATAATTAATACAATGCATATTGTTGTCTTCATAATGATTATTCGTAGTACAAGATACGATATGACATCCTGTCAAAACACTATTAGTACAAATCTTTCTTCTCATTGAACTAAGAAAAAGAAGCTGTATATCTATCCTATTTTGTATATACAGGTACAAAATGGTCCTTCATTTGTATCCCTTTTTTGTTTAGCTTTGTCAGACATCGTATTCCATTGCCATTTAAATATTGCATGTAAGTGTGTGAACACAGCAAAATAATCCAATATAGTCCAGTAGTCCACAATAGTAGTGGTTATCCATAGGGTTGGCAATGTCACAAGTTGTTGACTTGAACCTTTTACAGCTCAGCATATTATGGCTTTAATTTTTAAACCTCATTTTTATATCTTTTTGCTGGATGGTTAAGACCAAGATAAAGCAAGACCTATAGAACAAGAAATGTAACTTTTGTATCTTCAAGGTCTGTCAAGTCCCTTCAGGATTTATCCTGAAACCCTGTATCACAGTTTGTAGATCCTTTGTCAGTGTCAGCCGTGTGGATGAGTCACGGACATTGCTTGACCATTTTGCTCTCTGTGAAAGCCTGAGAGAATGTTTTCTCTCCATGTGACTCTTCTTAGGCATACTCTACATCATCGATAACTTTCCTCTGTGGCTTCATAATTTCATTGATCAGTAAATTTGGTATACATCTTCTACCTAGCATCAGAATCCCACAATATCTTTTAAAACTATATCCTTGGGGAAAATATAAGAATGTACAATATGATGCCTGAAATCCAAAAAACCATGAGTCCTTGTTAAGTGAAATACATGAAACACATAGGCTTAAATATCATTTATGCTTTCTCTTCATGAGAAACCCAAAATATAAATAAAGAGCAAAATAAAAGATACTTGGAAAAAAGAGATGGAGGAAATGGGAAGGAACTTAATGAAAAATGCATCTGAGAAGGAAAGTAGGGGAAGTAAAAAGAATTAAGATGTGTTATGAAATTTATCAGCTTCTCACAATGAATGTAATCTTTATGTGCCATAACTCTGTACTAATAAAAACAAAAATTAAAAGAAACAAACAAAATTATCCTCAAGCCACACAGAATTGCATTGAGATATAACCTTACATACAAGGATTATTTTAGAAATGTGTGCTAGGCTAGGATATAGTTACACATTTGGACTCTCTTACATGAAAAGCCCTGAAGAAATCCTTTTTCATTCTTCATGAATTGCCAAAGTAGTAATTATTATTTACAGTCCGCTTGGAAGGCATGTAGAATTATATCAAAAAGGAATCAAAAGGAAAAAAATCAAGATGGTTTAATATGTCCCAAGTCCTGTGTTCCACTTCTAGCTTGCCATCCATTCCCTTTTTCAAGTAGTCTGCATCATATAGGAACATATGTGTTAAAGTTTTACAGTATTTGGTCACAGGTTTAAATTTTCAACTGAAATGGGCATTCTGTTTAAATTTACTATCATGTGTAAGCATTCTGACCTCTGATAGAATGTGCAGTTTTATAGTTAAGAGACTGTTCCCTTTTCACTGGCCCTTTTCACTGGTTCATTCCAGGAGCCTTTCACAGAAGGCTCCTGGAATGTCCGGGCACCACCATCCTTAATCTCCTACAGTCATGTTTAAGCAGAAGGTGCTGGGAAGATCAACATGGCTAATGTGAAGATTCTGTGTTTAAAGGAATTGACTCAACAGAAATATCTTCTCCATGGCAAGGGAGAGATTAATTTTATCTCACAAGGATAGAAGGTATGAATTGAAGAGATTTGCTGAGTGCTCTCTAGGTATTTGGAAGAATGGAGAATGAGTAACTGGGTGGTTTGATTTGTTCAGCTACCTCAAAGAATGCCCTCTACAAAGCGGAGAATGACTTCAGCTACTGCTGACTGCACCCATTTGAATGGCAGCAGGAGGAACATAATAGGAAATAATATATTCTTACCTCTAGAAATTGATTCCTAAAACCTGGATCCTTGTGGAGCTAAAAAATACTTTCCTAAAGTTATTAAATTATGATATTTATTACTTATATTAAATCTATTATTGTATTAAATTATTTCCTAAATTATTTTAAATATTCAAGGAAAGATACAATGACTATGCTTCTCTAACATGCAAACGTTCAAAGAACTTTCTATTTTGAATAAGTTGTCTTATATTATAGTCATGAGAACAGACTATCAATCTCATAAAATAATAAGGCTTTTCTGGGTAAGAACTGGCATTTTCATTCTTTGAAGTCCTCACCATATTCTGGGTTCATGTACTCTTGGATGTATGATGCTTCCATTAAACATTTATGCTTGTGTTTTCTTGAAATTTACTCCTGGTTAGGAAAACATTCACAGAAATAAGAGGAGATATCTTCAACTATGATATTATGTCAGCTTCTTGTCAATTACTTAGATCATTTTACTATGGGGAAGGAACAAATATATACCCATGATAAGCAAGAGAATTAATAACTGGAAATCTCTGACCAAGAGCTTTCAATTAAGTCAAATTTTTGCAACAAAATCCAACCTGAATTATCTCCCCAGTGTGATCAAGCACCTTGGTGAGGGCAAAGTATGTGTCTGCCTCAATCCTAGCGCAGCCACCTTGGGTGGGATATTTACTGCTTCTCCTACCTGTGCCTGACACCAGTAGAAAGCCAGGCTGCAAGTCTCACAGCTTTCTGTGGCTTAGAGGAGGCATATTCAAATTCTTCCAAAAGCTGAAAATAAAGAAAGATTATGTCAACAGATATTTCTCTATTTTCTTCAGCATGGTTAATTTTGACACAAATTCTGTTCTGGGGAAGAGAACATCAGAAAAGAATCATTAACTAAGATATAAAATACTTGAGTGAAAGTCAAAGACTACTCTATATTGAAAAGAACATTTTCTCAGATTGGGACGACTTCTGGAGATGACAGTGGCATGAAGATCTCATAACTTTTAATGATGCTTTTAGCAGCAATAGGATAATGTCACTTAAAGGACATGGTATATGTGTACGTGTAGACTTGTGGAGACAATATTATAAAAATCTGTACATTTCATGTCACATTTTCTTGTTTTACAAAACATTGTTAAATGTTTATTGTAAGTAAAGTTATGGCCTGAGACAGCAAAGGCCTATAAAATGTTGTCATATTCGTATACCACCTTGTAAATTACTTAATAGAAGTAAACTCCCTACATGCTGTATGTGCCACATATTGATTATATGAGCATAAAGTATGTTGGTTTAATGACTTTTGTGTCTTTTAATCCATTCTATTCAAGAGCACTTTGTTGGATATATAATATAATTTGACCCCCCAAAAAACTCTAGTATCATCTAATATTCATTGAGTACTATGCATTTTACATGCACTTAATTTTTACAGAAACCTTTTGGATAGGATCTCAGATTGAAATTAAACCTTCAAGGAAGTTTAATATGCTTGAATTTGAACAGTTAAATTCAAATAAGACCTGAGATTGAAATTCATTCTGAGTCTATAACAAAGTTCCAAACTATTACACTACTACCTGTGTTTTTAAGAAAAGGATATATGAATAAAATTAAAGTTAAATTTACATAGATTTTAGAATCACTTAAGTACAGTGATTTTATTTTTTATTTTTTGAGTTAGTGATGGAATTTTACGAGGTTTCAGAAATTGCCATGTTTTAAGTCCGTGAGGAAGATAAGCTAAGCAACTTTTTTCCTCTACCTTGTAAACCAAGATCTGAAATATTGAGGAAAGCCCACACACTGCATGGGGACTGTAGTGTGTTGTCTGCATCGTGCTCTGCTTCTCACCATCTTTCATGTGCTCTGAGAGTTTTCCTGGGCATCTTAGCCGGCAATTGTATGTGGGACGTGGGGAATTTGATTGTCAGGAGTTTGGTGCTGCAACACCAAATCCAATCCTAACAGTTTGCTTATTTGTCTAAATCCAAAATCAGAACACTGCAATTAGCAAAGATTTCTTATCTCTGACATGCAGCATTAGTCACAACAAAAAGATGTGCACAGACACTTTTAGCTATTTTACACCGTAAGAAAATATCTCACACAGGATACTTATTTTGGCTAATAGTTCTGAAGACCAATGGCTACCGCTGAGCAGCCCTCTTTCTTTGGGCTCCTGGTGAGAGTGGCACATCACGGGGGAGCATTCATTGGAGGGAGCAGTCCCATGTAGAACCAGGGAACAGAGAGAGGGCTGGTGAGGTCATGTAGTCCCCTTCCAGGATGCACTGCCCAGTGCCTGGGGACCATTCACTCAGCTCCAGTTCTAAAAGTTTCACTAACTCCCAGGACTTACACCCTGACAACTAAGCTTTGTATTTTAGTTTTTAAAAGTTATATCATTTCTCACTAGGATAATTGTACTGTTCATTGCCGCCTATCTATGTAAAGGAGCAGGTAATGCTGAAGTAATTTTTCCTTTTTAAATTGTCTAAAGTAATTTTTTTACCTATTGCAGATGCTTATGTCTGGTAATCTGAACAACCAATTTGAAGATAAAATACATTATACAACAACCATTGTTGAATTCCCATCATTTTGTTTAGTGAAATTCTGTATTGTCTCCAATGCTTTTATAATTTTTTTTTACTATTTTTGTATTCTCTTTAAAATTAAGAATTAAAAAAATTTAGTTAGTTTTTTTGTTAGTATATGTTTATGGTACAAAATTTATTCATTTTGAGGAATTTATACATGTAAAGATACTTGTAAAAACCATAGCAGTTGCATCTTAGCTAAATCATATTTACTGAAAATAAGAAAAATACGTACAACAATGAAGTGAAGAAAATTTCATAATATGTAATTTTTTAGAAGGAAGTCTACTTGTTATTTTAAAAAGTCACTTGAATATTCTGTTATAAATATCCTTATCTGAATTTGACCTAAACACAGACTATTTGGAGTTGCCTATACCATGAGGACAATGATATTTTGTCATCTGTGGATTCTGTCTCAGGTCATAATGACAATCTGATTGCAGATGGCTGATGGAACATTTTTGTAGCCTATTGTAGACTAAGTGCTTACTGGATTTTACTCAGAATATTCAGTATATTCAAATGTAAACTGATTGTAGCATATGGTTAGTCACTGGAGCTAGTCACCATCATATTCTAGTGGATAAACACAGACCCTTATATCAAATAGCTACTGCTTTTGATTCCCAGTTGAATGCTGCAGACAGATGGGTAAAATGTATTCATTCAGAGAGAGCCTTAGAAAGTAAGCCACAGGCAAAAGAAATTTGCTTTTAAAACTAAAATATGTTAGTGGATTCATGTAGGCTCTAGTTGCTGTTTTTAAGAAGACTATCAAGGCATTATGATGAAAATATTATTCAGGAAACCTAATAACATACTTACACAAAATCGTATTTCTTTCCCCCAGATATAATGACCACACACTTCAAAAGCTATAAGTAAATAGTTATTAATTCAGCCATTGCTGTATATAGCTCACAGGTGGCAGAGTTAGCCTTGTATCTAATTTGAGTTAGGTGGCAAGAGCCACAGTGGAGGGAAAATGCTTTTAATGTGGTTTTATTCTTCATGAGCTCCTACCACCTATGTGCCCAGGGGATTTCAGTCCAATAGAAGTGCTGATTTAAAGTTTTAACACGCTAATCTGACAGCGGTCTTCATCATACAAATTTTAACACATTTCACATAAGGACAGCAGTTCTAATAACTTCCTTTAGTTTTCTGAATGCTTACTTGTTTGTGCCTCTCTTCCTCTACCTTTTAAGCCAAGAACTAAAATATTGAAGGAAATCCATACATTTTTGGGGGGACTGCTTGTTTGACTTCTACAGTGAACCATTTCATTGTAGGAAGAGTCATATTCCATGTAGGTGCCACTAGAACAGTTGCTCCTGGGAATGTCTGGAGAGAATTACAGTAGTGTGGGAGTAAAGAGAGAAGCATGTTTCCATTCATTTCTCCTCTGGAAATGGATGATTATAAGATTTGTGTTTCCCATATTCTCTCTATTCCTTGAATAATGTTGAGCAATGAAAAATCCCACTGGTAACTGCATCGGCAGTGAGTTTAAGGCACAGAATATATTTCCCTTTAAAAATACCTCTATCATGCCAGGCATGGACTGCAACCTGAGTTTCAGACCAGCCTGAACTGCATAATGAGACCATGTCTCAGAAAGACTATATGTAGTCTCACATACATGTGTGTGTGTCTGTGTGACCTGTGTTATCACAAAAATACCCCCAGAATTCTAGAACATAAATTCTGAGAGTTACTACACAGCCCCTAACACCTATTCAACGGTTTTTGGTATGAGTTAAGATCAACCAAGGAAGATCTTGTGTTATACCTGGATTGCATTAAAGAAACAAGACAGATAAAAAGGTTTAGCAGATTGGATATGGAAGGAAAACACTATTAAAAATAGATAAGGGACAGAGAGATAGCTTAGTGGACTAAGTACCTGCTTAGGCAAGTACAGGGACCAGGATTTGATCCCCAGTGCCACATGCCCCCCTGGCCCCACCCCTGGGCATCCGGAGCCTGCCAAGTCTGGGTGTCGTAGTGCACATCTGTAATCCTAGTGCTGGGGAGACTGAAAACAGGAGGACCACTACAAATCGAGCTGTATAGTGAGACCCTGCACAAAAGACAAAAAAAATATAAAAAGACAACATTCACAATAGAAAAATGCTCTTGAGGAATTTTTAGTGTCTTAGGCTTCCCTACATTTCCAATTAATCCAGGTCACTCAGTGAAATCGATAAAATGTCATTGCTCTATCAGAAAGCCTGTGAATGTGTTTAGAGAGGCTAGCTCTGTAATTTAACGAATGCTGTTACTATAGTGCTATCACCATATTTTGAAAATATTTAAGGGATGCTACTTACAGGACCTTAAACTTCAGGACCACATGCCTCATTCTGATAGTTTTTCCATTTTCTCATATAAATGGATACTGCTAGTGTAGTAGACAGCCATAAGTGATCTCATGGGGCTCAGTTTGTGAACTCTTTTTGGTTTACCTATGACATTTATAATATGCTTCAGAGTGAGGAACTTTAACTTGGTAAGTATTTTCTTTAGTATTACTAGTTAAATTTGGAGAATATTTAGGGCCCATGTTTTCAAACCCTGAGTTCTCTCAAATAAGTATTTCAGTCATGTCGCACATTTCCCTAAATTATGGAGATACACAGTATCCAAATATCCTAACAGACCTTTTTTTTTTTTTTTTTTTTTTTTTTTTTTTTTTTCCAAATACTTCAGTTCTATTTTTGGTCAAATGTAAACCAAACACAAAGAGGTTACAAATGAAAATTTCATTGTTTTGTTATATTATTCCATCTTCTTCATTAGATAGATAGATAGATAGATAGATAGATAGATAGATAGATAGATAGATTATATAGATTTTTTTAAAAACAAGGATCCTATTTAACTCTTTTTCAGACATGAAGTTCTGTTTCCTTCTTCAACATAAGTATAACTGGTAACAGAGTCCTAAGATATCTCTTTGACATTGAACCCGGACTTATTATTTCCTTTTTTTTTTAATTTTAGGGAAGGGCCTTACAGTTTGTTCAGAGTCTCACTACTAGATTGGACTCATAGTGATCCACATGTTTTCAGCCTCCAAGAGCTGGGATTACAGGCAGGTGCCACTATACCCAGTCTCAATTGCTGTCTCAATGCACGCCAGGGGCAGGGTCGGCACTGCAGGCCTGGGGATTGAGCCCCAGCCCTTGTGCCTGCTTGCAGGTGCTTTAATCTGCTGAGCTATTTGGCTGGCCCAAAATTGTTATCTTTGGACTGGCATAAAAAATGAAAAGGTCTCTACAGAGTTCTCCAAACACAGCTTCTCCAACTACAACGGAACACCCATCATCTACATAACAAAACAGTAAAGGTAGAGATTCGGGGAGCCATTGAAGCTGGAAATTGGTCATATGTCTGAGGGCAGGACAAGGCTACCATGCCTAGAGTGGTCAAGCTACTTCAGTCTTGGGAAAAAAAAATTCTGCCTGGACAACTTTATTCGTCAGTTGCTAGATAGCCTTGTGTCTTGTGATACTAACTTTTCAAAGGTATAAATAAATACCCCTGCTCTTGTTCTTTGGTCCTTTACCAATCAGGCAAACAGGCTAACAATAAATAAATAAATAAATAAATAAATAAATAAATAAATAGCTTTGCTACAAGTCTCAGAACCTGGAATCTAGCCTATGTATTACAGACCTGAAGACGTTTTTTTAATGACAGGTTTATATAAGCTTATATAAAGGCTGGAGTAAATAACAGAAAATGCATAGCATAATAGTAGCAAAGCTTCATAATCAGAATGATTATGATGCAGTTTATTCTATAGTGCACTTATGCAAGAAGCCATACCTATACCTCAGGGGTCCTTCAAAATATAGTAAAATAATTGTAATATACCAGGACAGGCTAAAGTACATACTTTTGGAAGAGCTAATGGGACTGGCAATTGTCATTTCTCATGACTATAAGCTAAATTGTTTTTGGTGCAGCTGAAGACTTCCAGTAGCAGTATTTGGAGCCCTTTTTACATCCAATCTGACTTTTTGCATATTATCATTAGTTATTCCTCTTCTGATTATATTTTCTTTCTGAATATTTAAGACCAAATCAAAATAAGGCCTGTCTTAAATAAAATTCATCTATCTGTATTTGTCAAAGTCAGTTAGATCTCCTTTGGGGCTACCTTTGGGACATTGTGAGGAGCCTCTTTGTTCCTCTAGATCTTCCTTTTACCAGCAGTGTCACTTGGCAGGATGGATCATGGACTTGCTTAACTATCTTTCTTTCCTTGAATGCCCTGGACATCGTCTTCTTTTGTGAAAAAAATGCACGTTGGCTGGTCCCGTCCTCAGAATCCAATGATCCCTTCCCTCAGGAGGTTGGGTGACTCATGTGAGTTGCAGGTCCCCTTTTGAGGAGTCTCCCTTATGACCTGGGTCCTGGCTGAAGTGCAGGGAAAGTATCACAATATCAGCTGTCATTTCAGGGCTTTTGTTGAGACTTGTTTTCCAAATTTTGGTTCTTAAACTTTCCAAAGTCCATTTATACCAGTCTTGAAATGAAAGCAGTAAGTCTTAATCTTAACTGTTTACTTTTTTAAAAAATGTGTTTGGTTGTTACAAGTTCTCACTATCCAGCTCAAACTCAGAGTATTCATCCTGTTTTCAGCTTCCCTGGC
Organism: Octodon degus; assembly: GCF_000260255.1. Classification (NCBI taxonomy): domain Eukaryota; kingdom Metazoa; phylum Chordata; class Mammalia; order Rodentia; family Octodontidae; genus Octodon; species Octodon degus. The sequence continues at coordinate 749,948 of NW_004524647.1, forward strand.
TCTGGAATTGTAGGTGTATGCCACTATTTCCAGACTCTGTGACCAGTTCAACCCTCCCAGGGGCAGGACTGGGGTAGCATGAATGCCAGGGATCAAAATGTGGTCTCTGTGCTTCCCAAAGCTTGCCTAAGCAGACACTTCAGTTTGCTGAGCTATCTCACAAGCCCAATCCTAACATTTTAAATCATTTATGGGTATCAAGCATGTTGTATTATGAAGTATGACTCACAAATTTTTTCATTTTTCTCATAAATAATGACTTTATAATCATGGGTTGTCTCATTTTGCAACTTCCTTTAGAGACATATTTTTTCCCCAAATCTGGCACTCTAGACTATGTAGCTATAAATTCAGTTCTGTGTTGAGACTCACGCCCTAGTATTTGCTAATGCAGGTCATGTCCTCATGTCCTCAATATTTGCTAGTGCAAATTCCTTTGTCTAGCTGAATCTGTTTCTGTATTTACACGTCTCTAATGTGTCAGGATCCCAATTTCTACTTTCTTGTCTAATTCTCTCTTTCTCCCTTCCACTTGTTCACTGATTATATTTTTTCTTCACGTTTTCTCAGAGCATCTCTTCTATATTCCTCTAAGTCTCTGTTAAATGCTCACACTATCCTAGAGTATTCTTTACTTATTTTATCTATTGTTGCAGTAATGACAGTTGTTCTAACAAGCAGACTGTAAAACGTGTAAAGTTACTAATGTAGTAGAAGTTCACTTATGATTAGTAGGTGGCATTCCAACAGTGGCTTAAAGACACAAATTTCTCTGGTCATATGGCTTCATCATCCCTCAGAATAGTCTACAGAACAGCCACCCAGCATCACTCTGGAACTCACCAGAGTGTAGATGACAAGACTGTACTCCAGACCTGTTGAATCAGAAATGTGGAAGTAGTGCTCAGCAATCCGTTCTTATGTGAGTCTTCCCGGTAATTTTGATGGACACTAAAGTTTGAGAATAATTATTCAATTGAATTATGGTCATTTATATTGAACTTGTGGAAATTTAAAAAGAGTTCCTTTAAAACTCACCTCGGGAAGGATAAATACCACTGCCACTTATATCTTGTTGGTTGTGTTAATTAAATGAGCATGCCGAAATGCAAGAGAGGAGAGAGCATGAAATGTGGTCCCGAAGGTCCTTCTGTTAATATATAAGCGTTATCCTCCTAAGAAGTTGTCTTCCACCCCTGACTTGTGTCTTCTCTAGAATGCAGACTGAAAGGCTCTTACAGTCTATTTCTGTGCTTCTGTCAGCTTAGTTCCTCACAGTGAACATTTTTATTACTTTTTTCCTCTTTGCTATAGTTTTATTTTCTTCATTACTTTGCTTGGTTACAGCTTGACATAAATTTCTTTCTCTATTCATTAAGAGACTGGCCATTGCAAACTTTCAGTTTCAGGTTGCTGTAACATGTCAGCTTATTTTCTATTAGCATAAAGTGGTCCAGCTGATGGTTTTGTCATGCAGAACTCAGGGCATAATGACTAGCTGCTCCCCAAGCACAATGTGAACATTTCTAATTTGGAATTTGTCTCTTCAACATATATTCTGCACTGCTAATCATTGGTGAAGTCCTGAAGGTATTCTCAGACAGTAAGTTCTATTTATTAACTCATTGTATTGAAGTGGGGGCGCTGCAAGTACTGTCTGTAATTTAATGTCAATGTCATTATTATGATGAAGCACAGACACTAGGGACCATAGAGTAGTATAGATCACTGATGGGAAACCTATAGCTTGCATGCTGCAGTGGGCACACAGAGCCCTCTTTGTTGGCACAGATGTCAAGTAGTCCCAGAAGATGAGCATCAGATAACAGCTGAATTTTTTTTCTGAACAAATCCTCTGTAGGGAGTGGCAAGATAGCTCATTGGTCAAAAACGCCCACTTAGGCAAGCTTAGGCAAGTGAGGGACCACGGCTCAATCACTGGCACCACATGCTGTGCCAGCCCCTTCAGGATGGGCTGAGCCAGCTATGAATAATAAATAAATAAATCCTCATTATTGAGGTTAAATTAAAGTGTTGCCACTTTGTGATAAATAAGTGCACTTTGGGTTTCAGTCTATGCACTTGGTATCTAAAAGCTTTGCTATCCCTGAATAGCATATGGCTAAGTCAGTGTAGAGTTCACTGTGTTACCTGTCCTTTAATATGAGAAAATCTTCCAGTTTTAAAATAAGATTTAGATAACTTTATATTTAGGAAATTGAATATGTGATTATTATGTGTATTGGTAAAATAATCAAGTATCTCTTTATAAACCTCAAACTGTTAATATTTTTATTTTTTAAAAACAGTGGGGACAGGGAGATGGCTCAGTGGAATAAGCGCTTCCCTGGCAAGCTCAAGGGCTTGAGTTCATTCCCTGGTTCCGCCAAAAAATAAAATAAAATGGGGCTGGTGAGATGGCTCAGTGGTCTAAAGCACCTACTTAGAACAAGCTTAGCAAACACAGGGACCGCGGTTCAATCCCCCAGCACCACATGCCAGCCAGCCCCGCCCCCTGGTGGGCTGAGCTGGCCACACACACACACACACACACACACACACACACATAAATAAATAAATTTAAAAAAAATAAAAAATAAAATAAAAAGAGCACAAATTAGAATTAAAACATAAAAATATACAAGTGATATAGAATTTCACTTAACAAAGTAGTATGAATTTCACATGATTTGTTGTAATACAGTATTGTCTTCTAAACAGTAATTCATATTACATATATGCATGTAAAATTGGAAGAAAAAAAGAAAGAAATGTATAAGGAATTAATAAGCTGAAAAGTACAAACAATTGAAGAAAAGGAGATGAGACAAATTAAAGCATTAACTACTTCTTTCCATAGACCACCAGAAATGCACAGTACAGTTGTCCAAATTATCCTGCTTACATCCATAGATAAATCTCTTTCCTCCACTCCCTTTCCTATCCTTCTCTTCAACTCAGTAACTGTATGTATTTAACTTATGTGGTAGCTTTCTATCCTTATGACAAGACACTCAAGAGAAAACCCTTAAAGGAGGAAAGGTTTATTTTGGCTTACTGTTATGGTCACTGTTCAGCTGCCTTAACTGCTTTTAGTTTTGTTGCAAGGGAGAAATTTCATAAAAGAAGCATACGTGCGTATGACAGCCAGAAAGCAGAGATGAGGGCATGAGGTGGGTACTAAGACTACAGTACAGCCTTAATTTAGAGACTTAGTTTCTTTCCCTAGGCCCCACTTTCTAGAGAGTGCCACAGGCTGGTGACCAAGCCTTTAGAACATGGCCTCTGGGGAATATTAAGATCCAAACCATAACAACTTATGTGTGCAATGACACAGTAAAAGAAAAAAAAAACGTTTTAATACATTTGGTTGATGCAGGGTCTTCCTGCACATCTTGGACTCATGGTGATCCTCCTGCTTTCAGCCTCCCTGGTGGGGGAATCACAGGCCTGTGTCACCACCCCCAGACTCTAGTTGGCTCAGCTGACTCAGCCTGTCCCAGGGGTGGGGCTGGCACAGCACGTAGTCCCAGGGATCAAACCTTGGTCCCCGAGCTTGACAAACCTTGCCTAAGCAGGCACTTTAGTCCACTGAGCTATCTCACTGACCCAGCCGAGTAAAATTAATGTCCTATTTCTTTTTATAGACCAGTTATATCCAGATGTTCACAAGCATCTTTAAACTCAATTGTTTTGTTACCTCTAGCACCACCTTTTGAATCACCCTGTAGCTTTTCAAAATGTATTTTCTTTCTTTTCACTTACAAAGTAAGATACTGGCCTTATTCAGTCTATGTATGAGTCTATCATCAGAATTTTTGGTCCTTGTATGAACTGCCAATCATAAGACGTAAGAGCAATGCAGTTTTGTAATGTGTCATGTTTTCCTTCATTCTTTAGGAGTGTGCATTGCTTGTCCAATATAACCATGTTTTATTTTGTTTCCTAAAATGCTTTAGAAAAGGTTATTCTTGAGCTTGCTTATAGTTGTAAGCCTTAGGTTATACCACCAAAAGCAATTCATGACTATATTTCTTTGTCCTTTGTTTTCAGGTTTTAATACAATGTTGTTATATCCCCAAATAGCATTAACTGAGGGTTTTTTTAAGCTTAGTGTCTTTGCTAATAACCTCATATTCCAGAATCCACATTTATATCAACAATTTCATATGAATAATCATAAACTCACTTTGTGTAAGAAAATATATAAATAAATAATGATCATTAAGCAATAACATGAGGTCTTTCAAAGATAAGATATGGACATAAAATAAAATACGAAAGGTTAGTATAATTTCTCATCTTTGGGTATTTGTAACCTTGTGTTTTTTTCATGTGAATCTCGTGAAAAGGATATTTGTCGTCCTAGTTGTCATGAGCATTCTGAAAATCTGAAACTTCAGTGATTTTTGTAAAAGTTCCTGTTAGTAAATAATAAGGCAGAACTGAAGTCCAGGTTGGTCACACTCTAAATTTCCTGACATGTAACTCTCCTTACAGAAAGGGGATCTTGTTTAAGTTGTTATTTTTAGTGGAACATATTAATAGGACATGATGACCACATTCCTCATAAGGACTTGGAACATGTGTATAACATAGCACAACTCTCTCCCTAGCCTCTTACTCTTATTTTCCTGTCCTCTCTCTGTTCTTTCTGTCTCTCCATCCCTTCCCATATGCTAAAGGTCAGTCTTGCTTTGTTCTATTGTCTATTGTTTTACTTTACCCTTTACTCATATTTTATGTTCCTCATATAAGAGGACCCATGTGATTTTTAAGCTTGTGTGTCAGATATATTTCACTTAACAATATGGTCTCAAGATACACCATCATAATAGAAATGACTCATATTTTTCCCTATTGCAAGTAGGTTCCTTTCTGTCATCAGAGAAATGGATGTTTCCTGTGGCTGCCCTTGGTCATAATGGATATAGAAGACAGACACCTTAGATCCCAGGACATGAAAGGGTACCATGTGCTACTGCTCTCCCCCAACTACAGTCACTTTTCCCTGAACATCTGTTATGGTTTGTGTCTAGCTGTCCCCCAAAGCCTCATGCAGTCATGGGACAGACTTCTAGAGTGTGATTAACTCATGATCCACTGGGATTATGGGTGTGAGTGCTACTCTTGGCCTATAGCAGATAGCCTGAATGTGACTTAAGGGAGACAGACTTTCTCTTTTCAGCCATTGTTGCTATGATTCCTCCCTTTTACTCTTGTTCTTTTGCTGCCTTCTGCCACCCACCAAGAACTTCTGCCCTCTGCATATTCCAGTCTTCCTTGGAGCCAGCTGAGCATGAACTGAAACCTCCACAAACTGTGAGCTGAATGAACCTTTCCTTCCTTCATTTTGAGTGTCAGGTATTTGTCCCAGGCAAGGGAGAAGAGTATCTGAGACAACATCCGTTTGGTTGCCTTATTCCTATAGGTGAGAAACTGACTTTAATTCAACCCCTTCCACTGTCATAAGCATAACATCTTTATATTTATGTAATGCTATTCTTGAAATCAGAGATACATTTACTGATAATGGCAATGAAGAGCAACTATACACATTAACAGGTGACAACGATGTTTTGTCACAGGTATACGCCATGTAGTATCTTAAAAAGTTAAACATATCTATCTTCTCAAACAATTATCATTTATTTATAGAGAAAACTTTCACAATCATTTCTCCCAGCTTTAAAAAGTGTACAGTATGTTATTGTTATCTAGATTCACCCTACTGTGCAATACCACCTCAGGGCTTATGCTTATATCTAATTATATCTTATTTTGTAGAGTAGGTAGTAACTTAAATGTGAGCTGGAAATGAGAGGCTTGAGACTAGGGAGGAAATTCTGCACAACATCCATGATCTAAATTCCCTGAGTTAATGGTCCTCAGACTTTCTGAGAAAAACACATCAACTTCAACTCAAATTTTCCCACCTCCCCAGCCTCTTAACTGTGAGGCACTCACTGTTACATCTAAGGAGATCCCAAATTCCATATTGCCCCACTCAGACCCAGCAGCCTTACTTAATACATCTGGATGATGATTTTGACCCCATTGTAGGGCTTTGACCACATTCTTGTTCCAATAGACACTCTATAAGTCCAAAAACTGCCCCCTGCCGATGTGAGGGTAGAGACTTTTGAGTTGGTTGGGGAAAAGCCCCTTCAGTCACAGACCTCCATCACTCCCTGGATGGTAAATCCACAACAAAGAGATCCACCTTAGTGCACAGTGCAGTTGCCACCTCTAGTCTGCTCCCTTGCAAACTTCCCAAGAGTGCTTTCCTCTTCAGTAGAGCTCCTTTGCATTATATTCAGTAAAGCACAATATTTGCTAAAATACTTTCTGACCTTAAGTCCTTTGTGTGCAACTTGCCATTCATCTCAGGGAGAGTATAAGAGCCAAAGCCATCACACAGCACAGGTCATCACAGCTCGTGGTGATCCCAAACTCTGGTGATCTAACTTAATCCTTACTGTTGAACTAATCCCCCAAACCGCTGTCCTTGGCCTCTGATAACCAGCATGTTAATCTTAACATCTGCTACCCCACAATTTGAAGTTAACACACAAATATGAGATCATATAGTATTTGTATGTTGTGTCTTGCTTGCTTTACTTAACGTGTTGATTGTTGTTTCCATCCTTGTCATAGATGACAGGATTTTATGCTTTTTTAGCTAAAAAAAAATCCCAATAAAATGCACATATATCACATTTTATACATTTATCCCTTAGTATACTTAAGCTGCCTCTTTGCTTGGTTACAGTGAATAATTATATGATAGACTTACCAATGCATATATGGTTATAAGATACTTATTTTGTCTCTTTTTACATACCCAGAAGTGGGATGCCTGGATGACATGGTAGATGTATTTGTAGTGACTCTGCTAACTCACTTTCCCACCAACACTGTGCCCTGATACGCTTTTCTCTTCCTTGCTAAGATTCATTCTCCTTAGTGTTTCTGATAACAGTCGTTCTTTTTGGAATACAGTGATCTCTTGCTGTAGTTTAGATTTTTCATTTCCCTGGTGGTTAGTAGTGCTGAGAAGTCTTCATGTACTTGTCAGCCATTTGTATCTCTTTTTCTAAAAAAATGTCTATTTAGGTTTATTGCCCAATTTTTAATGTTTCTTCATTTGTTTTATTTTATTGTATTTTTGTTTGTTTGTTTTGCTTTTGTTTTGTGCTTACAACCCCATCGACGATGATTTATTTGATACAAATAAGAAAAAATAAATAATGCGGCATTGTGGGGATTTTTGTGGATGTTCCCGCCCCTGAAAGATATTCAAGAATATGCAAGTTATGAAGCCCTCTAACACTACCCATGTTTACCAGTTTTCTTTTATGTCAAACAGTTCAGAATTTCCTAAGTACAAAAACAAGTACATCCTGCCTAGCCCTTGTAGTTCTTGTCTTCTCCTCTTCAGCGTACACACCAGAAGTACCAAACTTAAAGTCACTCTGAATTTGTTTTCTTTCCCAAGTTATTACCAAAGTATTGAGATAATACTTAAAAGTAAGACATTTTTCAGAATGTCTGAATACTTGTTATCTTTTAAAACACAAGCAGAGGGCCGGGGAGATGGCTCAGTAGAATAAGCTCTTCCCTGCTAAGCATAAGGGCCTGAGTTCAAACCCCAGTTCGTCAAAATAAATAAATAAATAAATAAATAAATAAATAAATAAAAGCAGAATGTCTCATCATTACACTGGCTGTCTTCCTGGATGGTGACAGTAACACTGTGCAGAGTTGGCCACAATGAATACCATCCTTGGGCAGGCTGCACCTCCCTGCTCCCCATGGTATGTGTCCTGCGGCACTGCCCACATGCTCAACAAGAAGGTCAGTTTGTATCATTTACATTCTTATTTTTTCCCATTATAAGAAAACTGTTTTCCTGTGATAATGTTTTACCAAAAATGAGAAATAGGAAGACTGAGAGGATATAGATAATCAGAAGCTGTTATGTTAAGAAACAATATCAGAGCCAGCAAGATATCTCAGTTGCATAAGCACCTGCCAGGCAAGTGCAAGGCCTTGAGTTTGATCCCTAGTACAAAAAAAGAATAAAAGGGTTTGAGGATGTAGCTCAGTGTGAAGTCCCTGAGCTCAGTCCCAGTACTACCTACAACTAAATAAACAACTAAACAAACAACTAAATAATAGCTGAGAACCAGAGTTAGAGGTGTCCTAGAAGCATTTCTGCTGATTCTAATGGTGTAGAATATCTCAATGTCTACTCATCAGGTGTATCTCATACCTATGTTTGACAAGTAGATTGTTCAAGTGTTAAATCCAACTCTTGTCTGTAGCACTATGTGGTAATATTTTGGCTTTATACTGACCTGGAGAATGAAAATTCAAAGCTAGAAATGTGGGATGATATCATTTTATTCTATATGATACATCTGCTTGCGATATTTTTTGAGTCACTTGAAATAGTATGATTAATGTGCATGGGGACATGGATGAAAGTTAAAAGTGTATTGTCAATACTCCAGTTGGAGGCAAAGAACAAAGCAATGATAATTGCTTTGAGTATTTTTAAATACAATAAAGGAGGTTACCATCATTATAGCTTTTTAAAAGTTTGCTGTCAGATTTTAAGGGGAAAAATGAACATGACTTTTGTTAAAAACCAAAATGAGGTAAAATGCCAATGTTTGAAAATATTTATTTGGTCATTATTTCAGGAAAATTATCAAGCAATATTGATACAAGCTATAAGAATCTTAGCAAACATTTGAGAAACATTTCTTTCTGTGTCTACAATCAATTATTTTAAATTCAGTATAAATCCTTCCATGAGCTGCCCCTCATGTGCTAGCTTTTTCTTCCTAGTTTACTTGAAAGATATTAGGGACATCCATGGCTACTGACCTATTATAGCTGCCGTTAAGTTGTCCAAGCAATTAGGAAAATAGTTAATGAGTGCTACTTTTGACACTTTGTTGGGTGTAATATCAAAATGTGCAGTAGCCCAGGGCTTTTCTTCCCAAGATTATGTGTGTCATAATGAACACATATGTTAGTTCAGATATCATCTATTGCTTGATAAATGGGGAACATTGGGTCACTTATTTTGAGTTTCAATTTCTTATATTTAAAATATGGATAATGATAAAATATAACTTGCAAAACTGTGGCAAATTTTAAATAGTTTATGGAAGTTATAAAAGCTAAGCTCACTGTGTTGTCTTATTTGTATGACTTGTCCTACATTAGCCCATTAGGGAGTTCATGACACCACAAAAGATCAGTGTGAAGACCCTAAGTTCAACCCCCAGTATTGTTAGAAATAATATTTCCCAAGCAACAGGCAGGGTAGAAAGAGATCAATATTGGGAAAATAAAAGGTAGAAATAAGCTATTATTTCCAGTTTGGCTAGCTTGACAAAAAGAACAAACGAAGTAGCACAGTGAGTACTATTCAACAGCCGAAGTCAGGACAGACCTTAGGAAATCCAGCCATCTCCACACTTCTTCTTTGTGTAAATAGCAAAAGTTCTCCATAAGCCCCGGTAGGACAGCACCAGCTGCATCTAACAAAGTACGTTATTCTTTACACAAGGGTAGTAGGCATGTAAAGAAAATCTTTTCTCCCATTCATACCCTTTTTTTTTAGTAATAGCACTTATGTTTTAAGAAAATGATTTCCCAAAGGTAATCACTGTTGTTACTGGTCCTTGGTACATACTAGTTCATCTTTATACATCAACATTTGGTGAAATCTCAAAAAGTTTAAAGCTTACCTTTTTATTCAACTATACACATCACACCCTCACTTATACTTTCATCTAGCATTATTTGCAAGGGAAACATGATTCAATGTTAAATAATTTATTTTTGTTTGTTTTAGTTATTGCTTTTTTGTATTCAGGACAGGGTGCACAGAGTGTGCAGGGTCTCACTATTTTTTTTTTAATTTTTATTTATTTATTTATTTATTTGAGAGAGAGAGAGAGAGAGAGAGAGAGAGAGAGAGAGAGAGAGACCAGCTCAGCCCACCAGGGGGCGGGCTGGCTGGCATGTGGTGCTGGGGGATCGAACCGCGGTCCCTGATGCTTTTGCTAAGCTTGTTCCAAGTAGGTGCTTTAGACCACTGAGCCATCTCTCCAGCCTAGGGTCTCACTATGTTGATTGGATTCATAATGATTCTTCTTTTTACAGTCTCCCAAGTGCTGGGATTATAGGCTCTCACCACTATGCCCAGTCTCAATTGCCATTTCAACGTGCCCCAGGGACAGTGCTGGCACAGCCTGGGATCGAACCCAGCCCCTGCTCCAGCTTGCAGGCACTTTAATCCACTTAGCTATTTGGCCGGCCCTTACCATTTTCTTAACATTCCTCTTATTCAAAGCAGCTACTCTAATTTTTCCATTGATGAATTAGCTACTCACAATTATACAAAAAAATTTCCCAAATGTTAATAATTAGGTAGTAAATACATGGTAGGTAAAATGTGTTGTGTCCCTAAAACTTCCTTTAGCCTTAATTGACAGCACACTATATATTTTTGGAAAAAGTAACATACTTATGTTTTTATTATGTGCTCATTTATGTTTTCATTTATGCGTTTGTTATGTGTTTTTATTATGTATGTATTTTTATGCACTTATTTATGTTTTATTATGCTTATTTTTTATTTTATCTCTCCATTTAATCCTATCATTCTGGGATGAGGCTAGGAGACAAAGAGATTGAGTTTTCTTTGCTAGGTGCCCTGAGGACTGATAAGATCATGGTAAAGTCATCATGCTTACCCTGCCCAGTCCCTCCAAGGTGAGTGCAGCTGCAGGCGCATAGGCCAGGATGCTGCAGAGCCGCAGTGGGAGCATCTGGGGTGGTGAACAATAGCTCTTCAAGTCTGCAGTAGAAAATAGCTTCCAATAAGACCACACAGCAAATCTGGGAAAGAAACAAAATGGGAAAAGTAGAAAAGGTTAAGGAAGCAGAGCCTGAAGAATTGATGGTCGAAGAAATACTGGGTTGACATATAGTGAAAGGAAAGACAGAGTGTTTTCTGAAGTGGAAGGGACTTAGAGATGCTGACAGCACACTGGGACCTGAAGGAAATTCGGATCACCCGGAGTTACTTGAAGCACTTCTTAATTCTCAAAAACCTTGAAAGAAAAAGATCTTACAAAAAGAAAATCTTTATGTGACAGAGAATCCGATGACAATGAATCAAAAAGAGAAGAGATGCTGCTAACAACCTAGAGGCTGTGCTAGAGGTCTTGTTCCCAGACAATAATTGGTGCCACATACAGCCGTGGAAAGCGGATGCTTCTCATGAATAGCAAGATTTGGATGAGGATGACCTGGTGCTGGCAAAAGAGGCAAATCTGAAATGTCCCGAAATTGTCATTGCTTCACTGCTTTTTATAAAGAGAGAGTAACAGTCATCTTGTCCAGAAGATGAATCTCAGTAATTATATATATATATATATATATATATATATATATATATATATATTCAAATACTATTTTGAAAATAGTACTTGAGACAGATGTCTTGTTTTGTTTTGCATCTATAGCACTGTTTACTTTGAACAAATGAAAGCTTTTGTAGCTGCTTCCTTTATCAGAAAAGAGCATTCAATAGGCAGATATATACATCCTCTGCTCTTCTAAATGTTGGGGGTCCGTAGAAAAACTCAATCAGAATTCATTTTAGCTCACCAGCTTAAGGACCATTTTGAGTTTTTTTGTTTGAGTGTGTATAAATAAAATATTTTATAAAGGGTTTTTGTTCTGTTTTTAAAATAAAAACTGGCTAATAAACTCATTTGAGGTGCCATCATTCTGAGCAACCTAAGACATAAATCACTTCCATTAAATTGGAAGTTTTCTTGGAGCTATAACCTTGAGTTAAAAGATAATCTTGCGGTTAACTGGACAATTTAAAGTGGATCTTTTCAAAGCAACCTTATCTGAATCCATATCTGTCTTTAGTCACAAAGAGGGAGCTGGTTACTTGCAAAATTCCTGAAAAGAAGAACTATATTAGTACCCACTATCCCACCCAAATGAGGTAACTACTTAGAACCTGGCTTATCTTTACTAGCTAATGCAAGTCTGATAAGGGAACATTAAAGATTCCTCATGACCCACTTCTTTACAGTAAACTGATCACTGTCCTAAAAAGTCAGGATTTGTGTGCATCTAAGACTTGGTTCGTGGAAATCTGCTGTTCGGGCTTGTGTCTAGATGTTCCTCAGCCTCATGAAGTTATGAGGAGTGGACTTTTTTCAGAAGTGGCTGAAGCTAGCATGTACCATTGATTCACAGCACTGTGCAGGGATTAAGGTTGAGCAATTGCCGAGGCAGCCCGCTGAATGGAGTAGCACCACCCTAATCTGAGCATAGTGGATACAAAATAAGGGGCAGAAAGAGGTTTGGTTTTAGCCCTCCCTTGTCCTTTTTGCTGTCTTCCACTGCCATGTAAAGTAGTCCCTCTACCGTGTGCCACCCTGCCTTAGAGCCGACTATGGACTGCAACCTCTACAAACTGCGAGCTGAATAAACCATTCCTCCTTTAACTTCGGGTGTCAGATATGCTTTACTTATCTGATTTAATCGTTTTCTTTTTTAGTGTATTTGGTTTCAAGGTCTCACTATGGTAATCCTCCTGCTTTCAGCCTCCTCAGTGCTGGGTGTCAGATATTTTGTCCCAGCAAAGAAAAAAGTAATTAAAATACCTACCAAGTGGCTAGAGAGGCACAAAACATAGGACCTGCTAGAAGAAAAGTGTGAACAAGCTTGTAATCTAAATTATTGATGTCCATGTTTTTCTTGACCTCCAACTTGCCCTTAATTGGCTCAGTCTTTTCAGTATTACAAATATTGTTTCTGCAGAAGTCAAAGAAATAACTTTGTAGTAGTCAGAATGTTACCCCACAATATATTTTTTATTTTATCTTAAAATGTAGTGAACAGTGGCAAACAAAGTCTTATATATTTAAATAATCATCATACTTGATCTTTTCCTAGAGAGACTTTATTTCGTAATGTTTTAATGACTTTGCCCCATTATTGATTTTTTCTTAAATTATGTTTTATGTTGTAGTTAGGATTTTTCAGTTTTGTTTATTTCTCAATATTTTTATTGTTATTAGATTTATAGTGGATTTTCTCTGTATTTCTATGATTTTTGTCTGCCTTTTCTTCATCTTCCTATTGCATTGAAGTTTTCATTTTTTCCCCTTTATTAGGAAGCTACATGTTCATTTCTACTTTTTTTTTACTGGTAATTCTGAAACAATACCATTAGCAGTTTAAAAAATAAAAGTGGGTATGTTTTCCTCCCTCTCAAAGAATACCCAATTTTGTAAGGACTGCAGCACTACATAGTTACATGTTCCATAATTAAATTTATTTCAGTGTTAGTGCTTATAATCCCTTCATAATATTTATCTTTATAAGCTGAGTGTTGTGGTTTATGTCTGTAACCCCAATACTCTGCAGACTGAGGCCAACCTGGGCTAATATTTAGTTCAAGTCCAGCCTAGAATAAATAGTAAGACCATATCTGAAAAAACAAAACAGAACAAAACAAAACAAAACTGTCTTTACAGCAATTAGTGTTGTTCATTGCTACATTTTATTTCAATTAACTCACAAGATAATGGGTTTCTTTACCCCTTTATTTCTGATCTCTTCTTTTTATTTTTGAACCGTTTTTTTCTTCATTTTGGGATATTGAACTCCAGGGCCTCACATGTGGGGCAAGCATTTTATCACTGAGCTACATACCTTTCCAGCCCTTGCTATTTCTTTTTGCATCTACTTTGCTCATCTGATTTAATCTTTTTGTTTTTTTCTTCTTTATTTGGTTGTTACAGGGTCTCACTATGCAGCTCAGAATCATGGCGATCCTCCTGCTTTCAGCCTCCCTAGCACTGGGATTACAGGCTTGTGCCTCTACACCCCAGGACTCTGGCCAGCTCAACCTGCCCTGGGGGTGGGGCTGGCACGAAGTATGGTTCCTGCAACTTGACTAAGCAGGTGCTTTAGTCTGCTGAGCTATCTCACCAGTGCCTGATATACTCTTATTTCTTCCCAAGTACAGTCATTAGCATTCATGTCAATAAAAGTAAAGAAGTGGCAATCTTTGATTAAAATTATTTGATCTTGATGAACTACAGTTAGGCATAGAAATCTGTATTGAAAGTTAATAGTGTTTGCTTTTTTTTTTTTTTTTTTTTTTTTGTATTTTAGCAACTGGTCTACAGGGGGTTCAGGATCTTACTACTAGATTGGACTCATAGTGATCCACCTGTTTACAGCCTCCCAAGAGCTGGGATTACAGGCGCGTGCCACCACGCCCAGTCTTAATTGCCCTCTCAGCACACCCCAGAGGTGAGGTCAGTAAGGCAGGCTCAGGGATCAATACCCCCCTCATCCTTCCACCCCCAGGCCCTGTACTTGTTTGCAAGTGCTTTAATCCCTTAAGGTATTTGGCCAACCCTGGTGTTTGCCACTGACTACATAGAAGATACTATTTTATAGTTTTCTGGTTCATTCATAGCCAATGACTGCTTCACTTTAAATAAACTTTTTTATACTAAACTTATCAACTAGGCTTTCTGATTGTTTTGAAGGTATTCTGTATTCTCTTTAGTTTCTTGTTTGTAATTTCCCTAGGATAAGGAAATGTATAATTTATTATTTATTTCTTTATTTTTATGCATTTAATACAGGATCTCATTGTGCATAGCTTGGAGTCCTAGTGATCCTCCTGTTTTCAGCCTTCCTAGTGCTGGGTCTACAGGTGTGTGCCACCATGCCTGGTGTTGTCCTCAGTCTCAGTGGGCTCGGGGTGGGGGCTGCGGGGTTAGGATTTCCAGTCCCTGCACTTGCCTAAGGAGGCACTTAGTCCGCTGAGCTATCTTGCTGACCCTAGGACACAAATAATTTATAAGTAAGTTCCATTTTAAATTTAAATTGATATCCTCCATGAATCCAAGAAGGGTCTTAGCTATTTTCTCTTTGAATGTTAATGCATAACAGTTCTCTCTAGTTAACTGGTGAACTACTTACAGGTTCCCTATGTCCACACCTAATGACATACCTTTGGCTATATCCTCCATTCATCTTTGGGATAAAATTTGTAAAAATTCTGACTCGGTAGTCTAGGAGTCAGAAGACAATAAACTCTATGAAGCTTGCTAAAAATCTCTCGCAGTTCAATGACTGCTTTTTCACCTAAGCCAATCTGATTTTAAAATCTTTTTAATGTTTCATTCATTTCCATAAATTTTCTGAATCATATTTGTCATTTTAGATAAATAATTTTGATATATAGATTTGTTTAATATATCAATTTGACCCCCATAGTAGACTGATTTCTAAATTTCTTACCTATATTTTCTTCATTTCTTTTTTTATTCCTTTGCTCTGTCATATATATTTAAAGAAAATACAAAAACTTAAAAAAATAACCGTTGGAAATGATACAGAATTTCACCAAACAAAATGATAGGAATTCAACAATGGTTGTCATATTGTATATTATTGTTTTCAAATTAGTTGTTCAGATTATCACATAGGTTTATTATTTGAATCATGGGAGGTGAATCTAACTGTTTGCTCCCTTATTCTTATTCTTATTCTTATTCTTATTCTTATTCTTATTCTTATTCTTATTCATGCAGCTTAAGAATTATGCTTTCAGCATTTTTATGGGTATTTTTCTTTTATATAATCTGGACCCCTGTTAAGTAGATAAATGAGAATAGAAAAGACTAATATTTAGCTTATTTGGGAGACTGAGAGTTTCACCTGGCTGTATGTTAAAGGTTCAGTATGATTGTCTTACACTATATCAGTAAAATTATTCTAGAGTAGAAAAAATTATATGATGCCAACCTGAGATTATTTTTTTCATGTTACTTTTCTGGATAGAGGAGTAAAATTGTTTCATTGTAGTAAAACTACTCTTTCTTTCTGACTTCCATCTTTTTTCAATGGTTCCCATCCCCCCTATATACCCAACATCCTGTTTTCCAACTGGAGAAGGACTTTAACAGCAACCTCTACTTGTTTTCTGGATCAATTCTTCCTCAGCTCCTCCACTCTGGTCTTTATACCACTAAGATTTGTTGTTAAGTTTCTCTTTATTTTTGACATTTAGACACTTTTACTCATAGGTATTTCTTAGAGATATTGTATGTGGATTTGCTGTCCACCACGGTAAGCAAATATTGTAATAAAATAAGGAGCATGAATTTTTAGCTTCCCAGTACATCTAAATATTCAGTTATACTGTTCTTAATTTTGTAAGTATTCAATAGCATTATACCTAAAAGCAATGTATAGACCTCAATTTTAAAGGCTTTATTGCTAGCACTGCTAATGATCACGTGCAACATCAGTGAGTCCTGGTCACGCTGCTGGCGGCAGCTCTTTCCCCTATGCTGAGGGTTGCCGATTGATCAAGGTGGTGGTGGGTGCTGGAGGTCGAATGCTGTGGTTATTTCTTAAGATAACAATGAATTCTGACACATGTTTTAACTCTTCCTTTCACAAAAAATTTCTCTGTGGTTTTCAGTGCTATGTAATAGCATTTTACAGAATTTAGCTTTCAAAAATGGAATCAATTATCTAAAATACTGCCTGTTTTTTAGCACCTAAGTTTATATAATACTATCTCAAGTACTTTCTTTTCCTTACAAAAATATTCATCCAATGTTCACCATGGGGAGGTTCCATCAAAAGAAATGACCTTTTTGCTTGTTTATATACATTATTTATCATGAAACTGTAGCAATTTAGTCCATTTCCAGGCTCCATGTCTAATTCTAGTTCTCTAATTCTAGTTCTACTTCAAACACATATGCAGTTAGTTCCTCCACTGACATCTTGAACACCTAAGGTCACCTATGAGGTTGAAATTATCTTCTTCCTAACTCCTGCCATGTTGATACTTTAATTTCCTTCCATGAAACATGAGTATTCTTTTGGTATCTGTAATGATGAATGCTTCGCAAAAGACTTTCAATTTACATTTCCCAGTTCTACCAGAGGAATTGCTATTTATTGTTAGCTATTGTCTTATGAAACAAATCTCTTAAATAGTAAGATTTGGCAGTTGAAATTGTCCCTAGTGTCATGGGCTGCATAATGGATGATGTCTTCACAAATGTGAAAAGAGTATTAATCCTCTCGAATGTCTCTATGAGAGCACATAGTGGCCAGGTACAATGTCAGTGAACAATCGTGTTCTAAAAGGAATGCTTGAGAAGAATAGGTCTCAAGAGTGGGCTTAACTATTTAGTAAACTAAATTATGAACAGATGTGTTTCCCTGTAGGTTCTCTGTTTCATTTACAGGGCATAGAAAATGTAGATTTGGTATAATCTGCAAGAATTCTTCAACTTTGAGAGTCACTAGTTGCATCAGTACCCACAAGAGTCAGCCTGTCCTTTGCAGCTTTAAAACAGGTGCTAACTTTTCCTCTCTAGTTGTGAAACTCCCAGATAACATCTTTTTTCCAATATAAGGTTGTTGGTCTATGTTAAAAACTTGTTGTTTATTGTAGTTACCTCCATTCATTATCTCCACCTGACCTTCTGGATAACTTGCTGCAGGTTTTACATCAGAACTTGCTGCTTCTCCTTGTAAAGAGGTCAGCTTCTCATAAATCTCTAGAATCAACTTATTATCTCCAAATTTTTTTCCAAAGTTTTCTCACCTCTCTCAGTTTTCATAGAAAAGAAGAGCTATCCTTTTTCTAGCTTAGCTTCAGACTAAAAGGAATGTTATTCCTGGTTCAGTCTCCCATTCAGAACATTAAAATTTCCGCTTATTAGCAATAAGGCTATTTCCTTGCTTACTATTTCACCGCCTGACTGTTGGGTACAAGAGGACCAGTGTTGAGACTCTCTGCTTCACACACTCCTTACTCAGCAGGCTCACTAATTTTGCTTCGATTTAAAGCAAGAAATGAGCAAGTCTTTTCTGCACTTGAACACATGAAGTCCATGGAGTCCATTGTAGGATTATTGATTAGCCTAATTTCAGCACTGTGTGTTAAGAACTAGGGAGTGCAAAGGAGGAGAGTGACTGGTGGAGCACTCAGGACACACACAGGGTTTATCCACAAAGTTTGCTGTGCTACATGGATGCAACTTGTGGTGCATCCATAAACACAGTGTCATGAAAGGTCACTGACCACCAATCATGATATTATGATAGTGAAAATGCTTGAGATATTGGAAAAATAACAAAAATGCAATAGAGTGGGAACAGAGTTCATGATGTTGGGAAGTTCATACGAGTAGTTTGATTTCTTGAAAGGTACCCAGAAAACTTTAACATGTAAAGAACAAGTGTTCACTTACCTGTGAAGCACAATGAAGCAAAGCATAATGGATGAGGAATTCTTCTGTTGTGTGTCAAAGGAGTGTTAGGTATTTTATCATCCATGCTTCCTGTGTGGCTTTGTATGCAATTGTGGGGATGTCTGCCTTCCTTAGTGGATCATACTGTTGACATAGAAGCACAGGTGTTTTCAGTGTCTTCGTCCTTTTCTGAGTGGACATGTTTAAGACTTAAGAAATTAATTTTGGAAATGATATTATAATTTCTGATATGATCTCTACTTGTAAATTATTAAAATGATTATTTCTACTTTTTGTAACTTCAAAACATTTTAGAAGTCCAAACCTTCCTATGGTATTATTGAAGGTACTTACAGTGTCTTAACTATACCATTTCAAAAAAAATTCTGTATTTTAAAAAAGGAAGTAAAGACTGAGAAAACTATGTGAGATATGGGTCCATGGGTTTCAAATCAGAGTAACTAGAATTTCTCTGTCTTTTTCTGAGACTAAATGTTGAAGTCAAGGCACTTGCACTGAACTGCAAACCCATCCATTCACCTATGCACGTGTGCATGCATGTATTCACTTGCTTAGAGGCTAGACTCAAAGTACGGTCCTTCTGCCTCAACCCCTCAGGTTGCTGGGATTAGTAGTGCTTGCCAGCAGGCTGGGATACAATCTCAGTATACTGCAGTATGTGGCATTTTCTTGCTCTCATGTCATTTGAATTTTTATTTTGAAATGAATATATTAGCAAATGTCATGTTTAATTGAGACTTCTTATTAATTAAACTATAAAGTATAGTGTAAATCTTGATTATCTCATACTTTTTTATATTTGCATTTCTTTTTTCTCATAATTTTATTGAGAAACAAATAGCAATGAGACAGTTTCAAACCAAATTGGTAGGACAGTTTCAATAATTAACACATTGCATACATTCTTCCTAG
>NW_004524647.1:769359-770110 GCF_000260255.1 Octodon degus
GATTTTCCTATTCTTAATTTGAATCACTCTCTAGTTCTTATAGGAATATATAATGCTCCATTTGGCTAGGCCACCTCTGTAGTTGTGCTACTTAAGATTTTCTTGGGATTAGTTTCTTGTTTCTTTATGTCAAAAGTGTTGACATTTTTATTTCATGTGTTTTCTAGATAAGAATCCTAAAAGCTGACTGAAGAAGGGTTGAGAATATAATTTTTTTCTCCTTCATAACTATTTTAAACCTATTTTTTCTGCATGTGCAATAGCATCAATATATTTCTAGTGATGTTTGTTGTTTAAAACTCACCTTGAAAAATTAATATTGGTATCATTGTTTTTTGTGGTAGAGTAAATTGATTTGTAAGAATGTTAATAATATAAAATCTGAATAAATCTAACATGACTCAAAATCCTTTATATACCAGCTGCCCTGCTAGCTAAGATTAATAGGAAATTTTAACCATAGCAGAAAGAATGATTTTAGGTTTCATGTAAAATATGCATATTATTTATCTTCATTCTCTTTCTTTTGTAATTTCTTTATAGCTATAGCAGAACAAGAGTGCAGGGGTGAGAGCCCCATATAATAACTACATTCGGGGTCCCATGGCCAAGGCTTTCCTCTCTTCAGGAAACATTATATTTTCACAGTGTAGTTTGGAATGGCATGTGTACAGACAGAGAAGGTGAAAGTAGTGTTGTGGTTTAAAACTTTAGAAATGAATCCACATATAAAACAAGGTGGTCTTTTTTT
>NW_004524647.1:770440-778367 GCF_000260255.1 Octodon degus
TAGAAGGAAGGATGGAAGTGCCCACAGCAAGAGGCGTGCAGTTCTGGTTTTTCCCAGAAAAGTGAATCTCACCTCTCGTACTCTTTTAGCCAGAACTTCACTATGCAGCCACAGACAAATAAAAAGGGAACTGCAAAATGCACTTTTTAGTTGGTTAGCCATGGCAGGAGCTAAGACTTGGGAGTTTTATAATTACTTCATTATCAAAACAGGGAAAATGGATGTTAGAATACAATTAGTCAATATTGTCCTTTGAATTTTTATAATTCTGCCTTAAATCACTGTTCTCCTTAAAGAGAAGTTATTGATTCCTTTTGTTCTATTTTTTTTTTCCATTAGAGTTTTGAAGACAGGAGATATGTTTTGTTTTTTATTGTACTGTTGCTGCTGCTGGTCCCTGACACAATGTAGATTCTTACATAATAATGACTAAATACGTGCACAACCCCAGAATTCATTGGATGAATTTGTGATATGTGATAAAAGAAATTCAGGAAGGGGAATAGCATAACTGTGTTTTTGTTTAAAATTTGTTTTTTCCCACTTTCCTTATCTTTATTCTGAATTAACCAAAAATCTCATAGATAAAATAGCCAAGAATATGTGTGCATCCCTCAAAGGAAATTTTTCTGGGACAAACAAAATCCATATCAGGATTAGATTGCACTGGCTCTAAACTGCACTGAACGACATGATAGGAGGAAAGTGTATAATATATGAAATGATTGCTATTAGAAGCCATTACTTTCTAAGTTTAAAAATAAAAATGTCTGATATCTCTCTCAAAAAACTAAAAAGTCTTTTCCTATATGAAGCCTAGGCTTCAATACCAGATACTATGACCAAAAAGGATTTACATCTTTTTGGGCCTTCATACTGCCCCTTCCCTTGAAGAGAAAATTGTGTATCAACAGTAGAGTTAACACTTCAATAATTGGTATTAGAGATATCTGGACATGGTGGTGCACACCTCTAATCCCAGCACTCAGGAGGCTGAGGCAGGAGGATTACTGTGAGTTCAAAGCCAATCTGCACTGCAGAACTTGACCTGGTCTCAAAATATTAAAATAAAAATAAATAACTGGGTGTCACAAAAATTAAAACTTAGATTTCTTGTTGCCTCTTGGGCCAATGAGATCGCTCAAAGGACTAAAGCACCTGCTTAGACAAGCTTCAGCAAGGGCAGGGACCACAGTTCACTCATGGCACCACGTGCCACACCTGCCCGACCCTGCAGGTATACTGAGCTGGCCACAGAGTCCAGGCATAGTGGCGCATGACTGTAATCTCAGTGCTGGGGAGGCTGAAGACAGGAGGATCACTGTTAGTCTGAGCTGTGTAATGAGACTCTGTAACAACCAAATACATTAAAAAGAATTTTTAAGAAGACAGTTTTTGTTGCCTCTTGATATTCCTGTGACTAGTGTTACAGAAAGGTAGCAAAACAATTCTTAAAATTATTCTTTTAAGTTTGTGAAATTTAGGACTCAATAAATTAATCTTTGTTTAAGTTTCTTCACTTCTTGAAGTTTGGTATATCACTATCTAAAGATGCTGCTAATCTAAGCAGCATTACTAAATTCCCAGTCTAACACTTTTGGAGCATTTTTTTTTCATTCATAGCCTATTAAATAGTCAGTTAACATGCATAATCTATTTCCTGGAATATCTATTCCAGATTAGTATAATTTTAAAAAATGACTTAAAAATTTATCTATGGCAGACAAAGATAGAATGAAAGTATTGCAGCCCTTATGCATTGCTATGGAAGCCCATGGAAGCTGACTGAGGTTCTGAGGCTGTCCTGCTGTGGACGCGGATAGCACACAGTTGCCAGACAAACTATACTTAGTACTAACCTAGGAGATTTTAAAAAATTAACAAGCATTTTTCCTTTAAAAAATCTTACAAATTAATGGCCAACCAAATAGCTCAGTGGATTAAAGCGCCTGTAAGCAGATGCATGAGCCCAGGGTTCGATCCCCTGATGTAATGTGCCAGCCACACCCTCAGGGCATGCTGAGACAGAGATTGAGACTGGGTGTGTTGGTGCATGCCTGTAATCCCAGTACTACCGAGGCTGTAGACAGGAGAATCACTACGAGTCC
The DNA here is from genome assembly GCF_000260255.1 of Octodon degus. Taxonomy (NCBI): domain Eukaryota; kingdom Metazoa; phylum Chordata; class Mammalia; order Rodentia; family Octodontidae; genus Octodon; species Octodon degus. The sequence goes on from NW_004524647.1 coordinate 772,549, forward strand.
AATCTAGTAGTGAGACCCTGAATACTCTGTAAACTCTTTCCTAAAATATAGGGAAAAAAAGAAAGCTTACAAATTAGGCAGAATGGATTCATAACTAAAATGAATCATGATGATAATAAATGGTTTATTACACAATTAAAGCAAGGATGAGATGAAAGAAGTCAGCAAAATAGAGGCTTGTGAAGCTAAAAGTTAATGGTACTAATAGTTAACAATCTTTAATTGCTTATGATATGCTAAAGACCATATTGAAGTGATTCTATATGTATGAAGTGATTTAACTGTCAACAATGCACAATGATGGGGATACTACAGATAATGCAGTTATGAACATTTTCTAATGAGGTGCACAAACAGGATTGAGAGGTGAGGACCTTCTCCTCATCTCTCTTGTCTGTCTTTATATCTCTGTCTCTCTGCCCCTCTGATTTCCCTCCCTATTGTACATATAGTGGTAGATGGTAGAGCTGCTACTTGAATTCAGGTCTGTAAGTGTCAAACAACCCATAGATAGAACCTCTTTCTTTTGCAATGTTTTAAAGAAAAAAATCAAACTTTGCAATGGGAAGACTGTTCCAGCAGGCTTAGCAAACATAATAAGCAGAAATGTGGCTCATGGAGTGAGTAGGCTTGTGGGTCTATATGGGTGTTCAGGAAAGCTAGGGATGTAGCTGGAGATAATCTTAAAGAACAAAGAGATGTGGAGAGGGAGACAGAAACTGGGTTATGGCAGAGAAGGAACCTGTGCAGAAATGGAGTCACACGTACTCGCTGAAGGTCAGGACTCAGTAATTACTACAGAAGCTAAAGTGCCCTGGGAGCTGGGGGAAGGTGGACATCCTTGAGGGAAGAAGGTGCTGTGAGCCAAGTAAGGGTTGGCTAGACAAGGAGGAGTGGCTTGGCAAAAGATGCAGTCCCATCGGGATTTATGGAGTTTCAAATGTTAGCACTACCATCAAATAAAAATGTATGCTTGGACTTGTTCATGCCTGAATGATGCCAGACACTGTGGGGAACCAGAAATATCCATCTTGTGTCCTCCAGTCATACACTGTCTAATAATGTTTAGCAAATGCTGGGGAATTCAAGTGTGAAATCAAGAGCAAAGGCTTATATTCATGATAAACTGGCCCTCAGAACCAGAATTGTAGTAAGTAATCTGCATTCTTGTTCTCCCAATTAACCTTGGGGCTACAAGACTGCAGAATGCTTTGTACACTTTAATTGTATGCCCTAAACTTTGGACACAAGTTAGACTGTGCAATGTTTCAACACATAAATATGCTAGTATGGGGAAAACTCAGAATAAAGATTCCCCAGAGGTCCTAATCTATGTTAGAATTCTGTATTTTGTCCCAAAAAAAGTAACATTCATACTTGTCATTTTTTTGCCAAGGACAATGGCTTCATTTTATTTAAGATTATGTTATAATATTTTCACCTACATTTGATTTTTTATGTAGTGTGCATGAGAGATATGTGCAAAGGAAGTGGAAAACTAGCAGGAACTCATACTACAGAAGCCACTGATTTATTTATTTTTATTCCTTGTACTCATAGGAAACTTGTCCTTGGCAGTTTTATGAGATATTGTCTCATTTTATTTAACACAATTTTTCTTGAAATAATAAAACCTTATGTAATTTACCAGAAAACCAGCACAAGTCAAATAGCCATTTAGAAAGCATAAGCAGAACAACATCTCTGAAATCTTAATGAAATTTGGAATTATAAAACAATCATTGAAAACATCTGAAGGGACTCACCCTGTCTTATTCTCTTTCAAGAACACCCTGCATCATTTAAGCAAAACTGCTAGCATCTGCTCAATGCCTTAGTTATGTGTGATACCTAAGCTTGGTTACCACCAAAAGAGAGTTTTGTAAATCCTCTTTGCCCATTTTTTGTTTTTATGCTCTTAGGTTACTTTTATGGTTTGTGTCCAGCAATTATTAGTTTGGTCATTAATGTTTCAGAACCATAGAATTTGATTTGCCAGCCCAAGTTTATTTGTGACTTTATCCCAAGTAATTTCAGTCTTGGCTTTTTTGAGTTCTATAAATGTGTATGCATGAAGAAATCAGATTATATACGAGTATTTGGAGTAAGTGTTAAGCCCCTTATGGTGCCTGTTAGATATGCTTTCTTTGTTGGTTAAGTCCAGTTCCATTAAATTACATTAATACGTGGGCACCAAGCAATCAGTCCTTCAGAAGAAAAGCCTAGAGCGTCTTCTCCTAAGCTTTTCTTTATTACTCATATCATATATTCACTTTCATTTTCAGTGAATTCAGGGTGAAAAGTAATGACATAAGCTTTCTGAATGTGTCTAATAACCTCAAACTGATCTGTAACAAATATTAAGGGATAAAGGCAAAGAAAATAAAGTTATAGCTGATCCTTATTTTCTGTGAGCTTGTAAATTAAAAACTCTGCTCTCAGTGTTCTCCTGCAACAGTTTGGGAATGTGGCAAACTTCTCAGTAATTTAGGACACCGAAGTACCCACAGTGCCCTGTGAATCTTTCTGAGCTCATCTACACGAGGTACATCTGTTCTGTGAGATGCTGTGGCACCCAGCCATGTGTGGTCACACAAACCTTGCACTACTGATTGTGTGACATGAGTACTGCATTTTCTATTTTATTTTATTTCACTTCAATTTTACTTAATAGAAATTGAAGTATAAAAGTAACCACATATGATTAGTAGCTGTGATGCTGAGGAAATGTAGGTATGGAAAGTGGTCATCTCAGCACTGGATCCTTTGAAAGAGGCCATGTATTGTGGTGGAACTAAATCTCTTCTATTATTAGCTGAGTCCTTCCCCCTGTTACATAAATCCCTGCTTGTTAATCTCACCTCTAGTTCATTTAAAACTACTTTGATGAAGTAAGTATTTCTGTTATGGCTTGTGTCTATGTATCCCCACAGAGCCTTAGGTGGTCATAGGGTTTGTTTAGGAGTGGCTGAATCCAGAGTGTCTGATGCTGGGAGGAAGGCTGTGTGATTAGTATGTCACTCCCCTGCCTGGCTTGGCATAGTTCTGGCTAGGACTGAGGGCTGAAGCAAGGCAGGTAGCATACAACCAGGGCTGGAGTCTTGTTGGTCCCTTCATGCTTTGCTATGGTCTGTCCACCACGAAGGGCTCTCCTCTGCCATGCCTTCCTGCCTTGGATCCAACCTATTATGGACAGAAACCTCCACAAACCTTGAGAGAAATTACCCTTTTTCTTTAAACTTGGGTGTTCAGTGTTTTGTCTTAGCAATGTGAAAAGTAATTAACACAGTTTAAATTTTTTTTTTGTTTGTATTTTAGGAAAGGGTGTATAGCGTTTTCAGGGTCTCATTACTAGATCGGACTCTTAGTAATCCTTCTGTTTACAGCCTCCCAAGAGCTGGGATTACCAGCACATGTCACCACACCCAGTCTCATTTGCCATCTCAGGGTACCCTGGGGGTGGGGCCAGCACAGTAGACCCAGGGATCAAACCCCCTGCCCCTGCACCTACTTGTAAAGACAGTTTATAATATTTGTTATTGTTTGAAATTAGGTTTCTTGAGATCTTCCACTCTGTGAAAATTTATTAGAATAAGTATACATACAAATATACATACATGCACATAAACATGTACAGTGAGATAGAGGAGTTAAGAGTATATCTGGACTTTCATACTTGCAGCAATTTTTTCTGAGAATTTCACATCATGACTTAAATTTTGTTGTTTTTTAAAAATTCATTTTAATGAGAAAAAATAACAATGAAACAGTTTCAAAGCAGGTTAGTATGACAATTACAATAATTGATATATTGCATATTGTTGTCTTCCTAGTAGTTATTCAGAGGACAGGATGCAAATATGATATCTTGTCTGAAACAATATTACTACAAACCTTTCTTCTCAATGAATGAACTAAGAGAAAATAGCTGTATATTTATCCTAACTCTGTGTGTGTGTATGTATAACATATATATATATATATATATATATATATATATATATAACAAAAGGGTCTTTTATTTATATCTCCCTTTTTTGTTTTGTTTTGTCAGAGGTGGGTGTTGCCCTGCAGTTAGAGAAGCTGTATTTTGAGAAGCCTTTAAAGGACCTTTGCATTCTTGATGCCAGACCAAAGACTGAGGGTACTTGAATTCAGCAAACTAACCCAATATAGTCCAATATTCCACAATAGTAGTGAGGGTTTTTTTTTTTTTTCTTTTTTTTTGGTAGGGGGGAACCGGAGATTGAACTCAGGCCCTTGTGCTTGACAGGCAAGTTCTTATTCTACTGAACTAGCTCCCCAGGCCCCTGTCAGAAGTTGTTGACTTGAGCCTTTTATAGCTCAGTATATTAATATAACTTTACTTTTAGTACCTCGTGGTTACATGTTTCTGCTGGATGGTTAAGAACAAGTTAAAGTAAGATCTATATAACTAAACATATAACTTTTGCTATCTGACAAGGTCATTCAAATCTCCTAAGAATTTACCCTGGAACCATGTACAACACTTGTAGACCATTCATCAGTATGACTTACAGACTTACATTTTGGAAACGTGATGTCTATTTTCTCAGCTGCATAAAGAACCACAGAAGAACAAACATGACCAGAGCGCCCTTTAAACCTCTCCTTCCTTAAGTTTCCTACTCCAAATCGAGTCTTAGATCTCCCTGGATATTTTGCCATTTCCCCATCATGCCGCCATGCTGTTTTTCAGCTCCTTGTGCCTGCAGAGTCCTTGTCTTCACCTTACCTCACCTCTTGCTGCACTGGCATGTTCTTCATGTGCCTCCTCTGCCGACTCTGGCTCCAGATGACTCTTCAATTCCTCATTATTTCAGCACTCAATTGAAGCAACATCACCTCAGGGACATGGCCATGCCTTCTGCTCGCATTCTCCTTCAACAGGCTTCATCCTTACCCTGTTCCAGGGGCAACTCTTTCAATAAACATGGTGGTATTCTGTGTCTTCCCAGCTGTATTCCCTAATAACTGAATTCTTGAAAGGAAAACTCTAGGCTTATGCACCTTTGCATTGCAAATGCCTTGTAGCTGTGCCTCAGAGAGGCATACTGCCTAGATGAGGCTATCCCCAAGATCCCATGTAATAATGTGGGTGAAAGCATTTTGCAATTACCAAGTGCTCTGCAGGTATCAGGTGATATCATTTCATTAAATTTTTCTGCTGACCTGCTATCTGCATCATGCTGGTTAGGTTTATGGGAAGCAACGAGCCCCATGGCTCTCACTACCTGGCCATTTCTCCACAGGTGGGCCAGACAACTTTATTTCACGTGGGACATATCCTTCTCCATGCTGTTTTCTTACTAGCTAGTTTATAGTATGTGGCTACAAGCTCTGTACTGATGGTCCACTTGCAAACACAGTTATCTTTAAACAAGCGATTATATTCATGTGGCTTTGAGTTCCACAAGGAAAATGCAGATGAGGGCTTCAGGTTAGCTTGGGTCCTCTGATCTCCAATGAGCAGATAGCTCCTTACTTGAGAGTACTCTTCCCAGGAATACTCACAGTGTAGTGTTCTGAAGCTTTGAGGCTGAGCTTAGGAACACTGGGGGACACTCTGCACTGAAGATTGGTGATGTATGAGTATATACACAGGATAACCGAGGTAATTGTATTTCTAGTTTCTATTGGTTTGCGAGGGAGGCAATTAATGCTTAAAATTTTTACTTTCTCCAATTTTATATGCTCATATCTATAGCTAAGCAACTACACTCAAGACAGCAGTGTGAAATATAACAACTGTTGTCGAATGCCTATTACCTTTTTATACTGTATATCATTTCTACTAT
>NW_004524647.1:779072-780046 GCF_000260255.1 Octodon degus
TGTTCTTTCTCCTACTGGTCTATGTGCAGCTTCTTTTTGTCTGTTTACTTGTCCTTTATCTACCTTCTTAGGCCTTATCTTCAGAGTAGGTGGTTAGTTGGCTAGGAGGAACCTTATTCATGGTTAGCTTAGAGTTAGAGTGTGGGTATGGGGCTCCCTATACTCTTTAATGACCTTAGAGTAAAAAATAGTGACTCTAGAGTAGATATGTGTGTATGTACATGTATAAGTTAGAGCATACATATGAGTATCTACTGCCTTCCATTTAGACTCCCTTCCTTTGTTTACCCTATATTTTATTAGAGGTGGGAATGGCCTACAGTTTGTACACCTCGCTTCTTTCTCTCTGTGCTCAGCTTGTGAGCTCTGTTTTCAGTAATTTGATGCACATCCAAGGCTGTTTGGTGCCTTTCTTTATCTGTTTCCTCCTCCTCCTTCTATTTATTCCTCCTCCTCCTCCTCCTCCTCCTTCTCCTGCTCCTCCTCCTTCTCCTGCTCCTCCTCCTTCTCCTGCTTCTCCTTCTTCTTCTTCTGTTCCTCCTTCTTCTGCTCCTCCTCCTCCTCCTCCTCTTTCTCCTTCTGTTTTTTGTATCTCTGCTCTTGACTTACTTTCCAGGCAATCTCTCTAGCAATATTTGTTTTTAACTCTTTCTAATCAGGATTAGCTAGAAGACATAAGGAGGCTCGTATTTTATTTTCTTGTCCATAGACCCTGTCCACACACTTAGAACTGTGGCACTTGGTACAGGAGGGCTGTTTGATGTGGAAGGCTTTCCTGAGCAGCGTGGGCTGTGGAAAAGCATCTAACCCATCTCTATCCACTGGATGAGAATAATGCCATCTTCCTTTATTACAACAACAAAAACTGTCTTTATACGACCCAGATGTGTCTTCAGGGGCCCTAGGGGTTCCACTGTCACCTAAAAACATTGCATAAGACACAGTAGATCCAAGTATATTTTGGAAGGAAACAA
>NW_004524647.1:781581-788184 GCF_000260255.1 Octodon degus
GTCTGACAAGGTCAGTCAAATCCCCTCAGGATTTACTCTGAAACCATGTGAAGCAGCTTATAGATCTTTTGTCAGTGTTAGCCACATGGAAGAGTCACGGCCATTGCTTGACCAATTTGCTCTCTGTGAAAGCCTGAGAGAATTTTTTTCTCTCTAGGTGACTCTCCTTGGGAACATTATACATCATCGATCACTTTCCTTTTTGATCCAATAAACTCCTTGATCAGAAAATTTGGGACACCACTGAGTTACAAGATGTCACAGCAGAGGTTCTCTTGTGTCCTTAGTCCTCCCTGAAGTTGATTGGATAGGGCCAAAATGTTGGCTGTCCTTGCAGCCCTTCTTTTTCTCTAATTTTTGGTTTACAGACTTAAGTTGTTAACCCTCCAGAAGACAAGCTTAATGACATTATTACCCTATAACATAGGAAGTTGAGCTTAACATCAGTGTCTGAGCATAGTCTGGTATAACCACTATGGAAACCAGTGAATAGGTTCCTTAAAAAGCTATGATTGGAGATCCCATTCAAGCCAGCTATTCCTCTTCTGAGTATTTTCCAAAATGACCTGAAAATATCATACCATAACAATATATGTGCACCCATGTTTATAGCAGTGCAATTTGTCATAGATAAATGTTGGAAACTTCCCTAATAATATCAACTGAGAAATTGATAAAAAAGGTGTAACATCTTTATACAATGGAGTAGTAGTCAGCCATAAAACAGATAAACTCAAGGCTTGTATAGGTAAATTGATCAACTACATGCCATACTCCTAAGTGAAATAAATCACATCTGCATGTATAAACATCATATTGTCACCATAATGTAAGAACCTGAAAGAGTGGATAAAATCTGAAAGGTATAATAATACTGCAAAAGGGAAAGAAACTGTTCAAAATCAAAGAACAACTGAAAGGAGGGAAAGAAGAAAGGAAATAAAAAACAAGAATAAACACTTACATATTTTTACACAAGAAATTTAGAAATCTAACCATACACAGCATTGCAGCAGAACAGTCCTGTGGCTTTTTTCTTATCTCTTGTTTTCATTTATTACCTTTTTTAAACATTTACTTGAGAGACAGTATAGCAGTAATTGATATGACATGAGAAGCAGTACATATTTAGAAGACCAGAATGACAAACATGGCAAGCATGGCCCTAGTATTATTAAGCATTTCTATCTTCTGTGCAGTTGCCTAGTTCACAGGCATCAGCATGTATAGTCAGTCAGGGTGAAAATCCTACCAATTAACTGCTAGTTTCAAAAACCTGCTGAAGAGTCTCAGGGTCATTGCCTTACCTATCTTTTTCATATAAATATATGGTTCTGCTCCTGTCATGTTTCCTAACTTTTCTCCTTGTCCTCTCTTGGTTATTTAATTCTTAAGTTCTCACTTTACTTTTACAATATTTAAATGGCAATGGAATATCCATCTCTGACAAAACTAAAAAAAATGGGATATAAGTAAGGGACCATTCTGCATCTATATATATTAAAAATAGGATAGATATATGTCTACTTTCTCTTAATTCAAAGAGAAGAAAGATTTGTACTAATCATGTTTGGACAAGATATCATGTCCGCTTTTTGTACTATGAATAACTACTACAAAGACAACAATATGCAATAAATCAATTGTAACTGTCTTACTAACCTGTTTTGAAACTGTCTCATTGCTATTTGTTTCTCAATAAAATTAATATAAAATCACCAGAAATAAAGAAGGAAGGAGAAATTATCTATCTATCTATCTATCTATCTATCTATCTATCTATCTATCTATCTATCTACAAAATAGCTTGGATAACTGTACTGCCAATTTCTACTGAAATGTTGAAAGGAATAGTGAATGCTTAATTTTTTTCTTCATATTTTAAATTTCTTATAACATTTTCCCACCAGTTGTGTGTGTTTATTTCTGGTAATATGAACAACTAATTTAAAGACAACAATATGCAATATAACAACCATTGTTGAATTCCTAGTTTTTTTTAGTGAAATTCTGTATTGTTTCTAATGTTTTGTTGTTGTTGTATTGTTTTGTACTTTTTAAAATTCTCTTTATAAAATGGAAACAGAAAAGAAACATGGCCTTGAGCAAGCTGAGGAAGGACATCCTGCACCATCCGACGGGGCTGAGGTTATGTCTGAGCCTTGTCAGTTAGCTCCAAACATTTGGGCAAACTTTTTGTCTCTTTGAACTTGAGTTTCCTCTTTTGTGAGCTATCAGGAGGATGCTGTGTGATCATGTTGCATAAAGCAGTTGAGCCAGGAACACCCACTGAGGCCTGGTGAGGTGGCAATGATGCCACGCTGGTGGTGCAGGGAGGAAAGAGGAGAAGAAAGGGGATAGTGGCAAGAACCCAAAGGAGGTAAAACCTGGTACTCAGAACATAGCCTTTGGAGTGATATAAAGAAGCATTAAAACCACCATGTGTTTAGTGTTAAGAAAACTTGAAAGAGACCTCAGATGTGTGAACCCCTGCCATGCTTACAAGGTTGAAGATAGGCCTTATATCCCCTGAAACTTGTGAACTAGGTCTTGGGATGAAAGACATGGTTCTATTCTTAAATTGTGAACTGAAGACTGAATATAAATGGTTACATAACAAGAAATTGTGTAAGGAGAGTTAAAAATACTGAATACCAGTTGTGCTAATAGAACATAAAAGTCTTACACTGAAAGTCTCAGAATCATGAAGTGTTGTCTTAGAGTTATCACATTAGTACTAATGTTTCATTACAATTAAAACAAAACCCTGTGATGTGTTTAAATGTGGAGGCTACAATGATTACTCTCAGTCATATTTGTTTTTATTTTTGAAGGAGAACAAAAAATAGTAAAAAAAAATTAGAAACAATAGTTTCATTAAACATGATTATAAGAACCCAATAATGGTTGTTATGGTACATATTGCTGTCAATAAAGTAGTTGTTCATATTACCAGATGTAAGCAAACAAAATTGGTCAAAAATTACAAAAAAATTTGAAAAGGTAAAAAAAAAATAAGCATTAACTGTTCCATTCATTAGACCAGCACAAATCAGCAGTACAATTATCCAAAATATCCTATATATGCACAAATGTATCTTTTTCCTGTCTTTCTTTCTTTCCTTTGTCCTTTTCCTCATCCTGAGTTTTCAGTTCCTTAAAAAGCCATTGATTTCACTTCTCAGACTCCAGTCCCTTATATCTGTCTCCTCTGAGAAGACCTCCTTTCACCAACCCCACATCAATCCATATTCTTTCAGTGAAGCTGACTCTCATCTCAACACTTTACACATCTCAGGGCTTCGCGAGTTACCTTCTAACACAACCTTCTATTTTCTGAGATGATAAGGGCTGAGCAGCCCCAGTATAGCCAGTAGAATAAGAACTTGCCAGAAATCTGGACCTTCTTCATTTAGTCTTAAAACATAAGGGGATCTAAAGGCTGATGAGGTCATTGCCAACTTGTTATACCATGTGAAATATGAGTCTATTATTTCAAAGTAAAACACAGATTAGAAAACACAAGCTTAACTTTACATATTTTATGCCCTAGATCCAACAAGCCTAGAAGTCGACACCTGGATGTGTATACTTACATGAGGTAAAAAACAAATTATATTTGCTTAAGTTAGTCTGAGTTGGAGTTTTGGTACTTGAAAAAAAAATGTCATGAGGATTACAGAAGTCTTGGGATTTAAGTGATTCTTCTGCACACAAACTTATCAGGTGCACAGATGAATCTGTTACTTCCTGTACTCCTCGTGATAGAAAATGCCAAGATCAAATTCATACTGTGTTAGAACCATACATGCGGCCAGGAGATGTTTCTTATTTCAGGGAGTTTCAAAAAGCAGCTGTGACATTTAGTTATAGTGTATTTACTAATGTTAACTATTAATAAAATATATAACAGAATATAATATATTAACTACTAAATGTCTAAATATTTAAATAGTTTTATTTATTTAATTTCTGTGCCTCTAGAGATGGAACCCAGGGCCTCATGCATGCCAGGCAGTTCATTTCCCAGATTCAATTTTTTTTCTTCAACGCAAAAGGGTCTTTATTATAAAGGGAAAGGGGCTTCATTATCTTGGATGACACAGAAAGAATTTGGGAAGATAAGGAATTCTCTGGATTGGAACAAAGAGAGGCTGAGGCTTTTATGGTCTTTTTCCAGGGGAGGACTTTGAGGGGGATGTTTTGATATACCTGAGGAGCTGATTGGGGCCTTCCCTGAGGTGGTGGGAAAGGTGAAAAGAAATTGCACCATGGGATGAGTTAGAGAAGAAGTGGGGAGATGGTCTCTGGGAAGATAAGCTTTTGTTTTTAAGGACTTCAGCCATATTGGATGACCACCATAATAATTCAACAATTCATACTAGGGCCATAACCTATCATTACCATCGTTTGGTTGTTATAAATGGGGCGATGTGTCTCTTAGACTGCTTCCTGCTGATCTGGGTCTTCATCTTAGGGATAAGGGGAGTTGACAGGATGATGGCTCATGCCCATGTAAGTGTTAGTGCCAGCTATCTCAGCTAGGACTAGAAGTTTATCATTTGTGACGGCTCACATCAGAAAATGAAGAAACCTTGAAAAATATTTCAAAAGATAGCACGTTATGAGTACATGTCATCATGATTAAAAGACACAGGAGGTCTATGATCTGACTGTGTCATTTTACCATGACCATGTTGAAGAGGAGGAGTATTGATCTTTAGAAACTAAAGATCAATTTTTTTCTTTTAAACAAGATCTTACAAAATTGACTCCAAGTTCACGCATCACCTTCCTACACAGCCTTCTATTTTCTGAGATGAGAAGGGCTGAACAGACCCAGGACAGCCTGCAGACTAAGAACTGCTTATGATTAGGCTCCAAGTTCTGATTAGGCTCCAAGTTCTGTTTCTTCTTACCTTAGGTTCCTGAGTAGCTAAGATCCATACAAACTCAAAAGTAGAGGCAGCAATAAAGTCCAGTATCTATGTCTATATCTGTATCTATATCTATATCTATATCTATATCTGTATCTGTATCTGTATCTGTATCTGTACCTGTATCTGTATCTATATCTATATCTATATCTATCTATGTATTTCTTTTAACAGTTTTCAGGATTTTTCACATCTGGTTTATTTTATTACAATTTGAGAAAATTCCACACCTTTAAATGTATTACAATAAGAATTGTCTTTAAAGATGATGAAGACTTGCTTAAATACTACTGAACTAGGGGGCCAGTGAGATACTTCAGTGCTCTAAAGCACTTTATTAGGCAAAAGCGCAGGGACTGCGGTTCAAACCCCAGCACCACATGCCACTAGCCCCCACACCCAGGGTGGGCTGAGCTGCTGGCCACAAAAAAAAAAAAAAAAAAAAACCTACAGAACTCAATATTCCAAAATCTAATGCTAATTTAATATTTTTTCTTAAACATATATTAGTTATTTTTTATGATTTCTTAAAAATTCTGATATAGGGCTGGGATAATACTTGCTCAGGGCTCATTGGTAAAACCTGCCTAACAAGCTGAAGGTCTGAGGTTTGATACTCAACGCTGAAATTATTTTTTACAAAATTAAAATAATGATGCAGTTCAATTACTTTGTTTCTTCTGTATGTTCATGCTTGTCTTTCTATTAGGAAGTTAATCCCATGTCTTGAAAATTTATCCAAGATTCAAGAATCTTACATTTCAGGCTGTAAATGATTCATTGGTGGAGATTTTATATTAAAGCAAAACATTTTGGGGAACGGACTATACACACGTTCCTTCTGTAGCAAAGCACATGCTACCTAAATCTTTGGCACTTCTAGTCGCTGCCTGATCATTTCTGCATTTTCAGTTGCACACGGAACTGTACTCCATAGAGATGGAAGCATGTTTTCTACCTTATCTTCTTCCTGAGTGCAACTTCTAACACTTCTGCCACCCTTTCTGTCATCTATCTGGGTCTTCAGTTTTCGGAACCTTCTTCCTGCCCTTCTTTATTTCTACTGACAAACAACCTGTGCAGAAGAAATTGACATCGGGTTTTCATTCTACTCTAGCTATAAAATGCATTGCAAAAATTAATCAAAGCCATGGGAGAGACAAACAGGGAAGCCTGGTATGGCTTTGAATGGGGGAGGTCCCTGTTCTCTCAAAGAAAACTAAATGTGGTCACATATTAGAATAGATAAAGACTTTTGAGAGAATTCCTGAATGTATCCCACACAAATATATGAAATCATTTGAATGACCTAGTTTGAACACAGCCTTAAGCAGTTTTAATTTGGAAGATCTGTGTTATTAAGGCCAGCAGGTTCATTTCGAACAACAGGAAGAAAAAAGATTTATACCCTGAAGATTGCATTTAGTTGAGAACACATTATAGTCTGCTTTAGAAGATATTTTGTATCAAATATGGAGTTACTGACAGAGATTAAATGTGTGTAGCCTCAGGTTGATCCTGTGCACACTTCTTCTCATTTTTCTCTTTTGTAGGAGGCAGAACACATTGACAGAATAAACAACTGTTTTGTAAATTAATGAACAAACGATTTGACTTTCAGACACTGCACCAAGATTAGAAAGAATGAGGTGATTAGGGTGGCCCC
>NW_004524647.1:788939-789912 GCF_000260255.1 Octodon degus
TTGAGCTTGCATTGGTGAATGAAACTCATTAAAGTTGGTTTGGAGAGTTTATGGCTCATTTAGAAAAGTGAGTATTAATCATGACAAGGTGTCAATAAGTATAAACTCAGGAAATTCTCTAAAAAAATGAAAGAAAAAGATAAATCTATTGGTTGTTTGGTGAAATGTGTCCAAAGAGCCTGACCCCATTGAATTATGGTATTTCTTGATCTCTAAGCCCCCATTTCTTTCTTCATAAAATAAAAATACCTAGAGTGACTACAGTGGTGGTTTGTTGTGAGGATTAAATGTGATTGCATAAGGTGCTTAGGCAATGCCTGAAAGGTAGACAGATCCCACTGATCTGAATATTCACTACTCTTTTAACTTTATGTCCTACTAATAATTTGAAGCAATTCTTATGTGATAAATACAAGCCTGGGAGATAGCTCAGTAGAATAGGTGCTTGCCTGGCAAAAGCAAGGTCCTGAGTTCAATCCCTGGCACTGCTAATGTGATAAATACAATCATTTTAGAATTAGAAGACTGGCAAAATAACTCAGCAGGTTAAAGCACCTGCAAGCAGGCATAGAGGCTGGGTTTGATCCCCAGGCCTGCAGTGCCCCCCCCCCGGGGCATACTGAGATTGCAATTGAGACTGGGCATGGTGAAACGTGCCTGTAATCCCAGCTCTTGGGAAGCTGTAAACAGGCAGATCACTGTGAGTCCAATCTAGTAGTGAGACCCTGTAGACCCTTCCATAAAATAAAAAAAAAGAAGAATGATGTGTAAGTATGTTACCTATTTCAGGATAAGTGGGCTTTTTGAGCCAGGCAGAGCACTGCAGTGTTTCACACATGTAGGATATGTATCCTTATAGGATAATGCGACATAGATTATCCCCAAATCTTGTGTGTTTGAAGGTTCACAGCTCAAAATGAGTTAAGAATTATTCTCAAATTTTTGTTTGCTTTGGCAACACATACAATGAAAT
>NW_004524647.1:790257-791524 GCF_000260255.1 Octodon degus
CAGTTAGTTCCTAGTTATTTCCTTTTATAGTTGTGATTTAGGTCTTTTGGGGTAGGGGCCTATACAAGCTTTTTTCTGAGATGAAAGATGCTGCTTTCCATACCAATTTTTTTTCAACAAATCACATGAATTTCTATAATTTCCAGATTATCATGAAATTTCTACTTTTACACTCTTGCTAGATACGAACTTAGAGGATTTATCTTTTCCTTTCCAATCCATGTGCCTTGAGCTACTTTTCCTTATTATGGTAGGAAAGTTCTTCATTATGGTGGAGAATAGGGTTGTTATTGTTTTAATTTTACTGTGACCATCAGAGTCTTATCACCAAAATCTTATTATAAGCAACAACACCAGTTTCTGACTCATTGAAGATAGCATAAATTGCACAGAGAAGAAATGTTCATATTTTTACTCACTAAAGATTGAGTTCTCTTTGAATAATGACTAGGGCATGGAAGATAATCAATGACAGTTTATTGGACAAAAAGAGAAAGCACAAAGCAAAAATAGATACTGAAACCTAAAACCTATCTAATGTAAAAGTGTATGTGTCTATGTTTATTCTTAGTATGGACATGAATTAAGGTAATATTTGCTGAAAACTGTATATAAGTGTCCCCTAACTCGAAGGAAAACTTCAAGTTAGAAAATTTGAAGTTGGAAAAAATTTTATTAGGTCAACTACAATGCACAATCTTAGTTTGCTCAGGAACTTTGAGGCAGGCTGTTTATATTTTACTTCATATATTCTACTTTCGCATACTCGATGCCTTGCTCTTCTGTTCAAAAATTATATGTTCAGAGCCAGAAACCTGTCTGACATTTGTAACTATGTTAGCAGAAAATGTTTTGCATTGATTTGTCTGTGCTGCTTATGAGTGGTCTTGAATATGAGTATAACTAGGTCCAGGCAAAACCTACTCCTGCTCCCCTCAAGTTTCAGAATAAAGCCATTGGCCCTGAGAGAGATATTATGTGTTCTTCTTTCTAGAAAGTAGTTAATGAAGTTTTACTTAGCTATATTAAAAATTGTGAGGTTTCAATGGCTGGTACAATTCCTGATGTCTCAGAGGGACTCAAGATGCTCCTCCTTTATCTGCCTTTTTGATTTGTTTATAGAGTTGTGTAAGCTGAGGGGACACAGGGAAAGCAAAGAAGAATGTGAAGATGGTTTATGAAGACATAGATACTGGCAAGCTCTCTATCTACATAGACAAAAAAGAGAATCAACTCTTAGAAGGTTCCCATTTTATTAAATAATAAT
>NW_004524647.1:791844-801603 GCF_000260255.1 Octodon degus
ACATGAAACTGCTAATTTTAGTATTTAGTTTTAAGTGTTACTGTAATTTCCCTATTCTCTTTAGCTTTATATGTCTTGCTTTTTGCACTTAAGTATATTATTAAATCCCTGTCAGAGTAAATAAGCTACATGGACCTTGCTTTAAGTATTACTAAGAAATGTTTTATGACAGTAAGGCCCCCCAGAAATGCCCATTGGTGGGATAGCATGAAATAATTACTTACATCGTTGAAAAATAATCTATAAACTCTTTCTAAAGCTTGATATTGTTTAAGTAGGTACCAATGCTTTCCAGTACATGTATACTGTAAACGTGTGTAATTTTTTATTCTCAACTAACCACATTTTGAAAAAGTAAAGATAATCAGGGCATGGTAATACATGCTTAAAACCCATCACTCTGAAGGCTGAGGCAGGAGGATCACAATCTCAAGTCTGCTTAGGTTACTCAGTCAATTAGCAAGATATTTTCTCAAAATAAAATAAAGAATAAGGATATTCCCTAGTCTGAGGGCTCTACATTTAATTTATAGTATTACTCAAAAATTTTAACTAAGAAGTTTATGATTTAAAAATATACCTTATTGAATATGTATAAAGTATGATCACAATGTAGAATTAATACAAAACTTATTAAGGAGACGTTGTACACTGTTTTTCAACTAAATCTTTCACGTCCTGGGGTCTCTGTCACATGTACAGCACATCTAAGTTTCTCACTGTGTTCCAAGTTCAGCATCCACATGGGGTAATGGAGACCAGGCTGGACAGTGCAGGGGTACACATACCTAGAGAACATCGTAACTCTTACCACCCTGAGGAGCACCAGGAGGGACGCTGTCATCCCTGACAGATCAAAAGCTTGTAGCTGTCCACCAGGCCCTTTCTCTTTTTATCCAGAAAGCATCAGAAAATCAAGAAATGTAATATGGAGATCAAGTTTTTAGCAAACATACTTTAAACAAGAGCTGTCATTGTGAAGAAGAAAACCAAGAGAACACGACCCTCCTTTGTAAATTTCTTTTATGTGGAAACTACTTAATATTCATATAATACTACTCGTATTCAGTGTTCACATTTCTCTCAGGGCTAACGAAAGTAATTACAGTCTCATTTAAATTATGCAAACAATGTCCTGAAAAGCATGTCTCAAAATAAAGAAATAGTGTACTTTCAGGAAACTATACTAGATTTCACCATATAGAATCTTATTCATTTATTTTTAAAGAAATGCATTAGGTAGGCATATTGATTACAAAAAACATTTATGTATGGTTCAGATCCATTGCTGAAACTTAAGTCACACAAAAGAGATTCAGCTATAAGCATAAAATGATGATGATCATTACTTAAAGTGTAAGTATATATGCATATATATCACATTATAATGTGTCATAATATTTAATTTTGTGATTTTATGTATCTGATTTTTCAAAGAAATGAAAAAATGGTGGCAGGTTACATTTCACCTGTAGGCCATAGTTCACTAACTTCTGCTTTAAAATTATGCAAATTCTGTCATTGCAAATTCATGCTTCTCAAATAAAAAATCTACTGGGGAGGAAAAATCAAGTTTCATGTATCTTGTTTCTTCACATGTTTTTAAATACAAGAGTTCAGAACAACAGATTTAGTAAATTAGATTATTCTTGTATGTATTTGTCAATGGAATATGATAAAACATCTTAAATATTAGTAATTTTACTTTTGACAAATAGTTATTAATGTGTCCTCAAATGCACTGTAAGACTTGAATAAAAAAAATTCACAGCAGCTTTTCTGGCATAATCAATACAATGGCAGAATCTTACCCATTAATAATAGAATAGATTAAAACACTTTGGTATATTCATATCCTGCAAACTCTCAGCGATGAAAGTGAATAACTACAATGGAAAGCATTCATAAAAATGCCTCTTCATGTTGAAAGAGGCTTGTTAGCTGCCACAGCTGCTGCTCCTCCCTTTGTACTTTGCTGTTTTCCACCACCATGAACAGCTGACCTCTGCCATGTGCCACTCTGCCTTGGAGCCAGCCGAATATGGACTGAAATCTCCACCTACTAATAGCTAAATAATCCTTTCCTTCATTTATTTTGGGTGTCGGGTATTTTGTCTAAGCAGCAAGAGAAAAGTAACCAAGATACACACTTAATTGCAGGTATTTCTCCTAGCTCAGCCCATCACAGATTATTCTTTTGTTTTTTAATTGTAATTTTCTTTTATTTTGAAGAGTAAAAATAAGAGCAAGAAAAACAAAAGCAAAAACAGAAACAGGTTAACATGTAACAATACATACATTACAGACTTCCAAAACAAAAATATCTGATTAACTGTGATTGATATATTATCTATTTTTATCATCAAAACTGTTGCTCAGATTAACAGATATAGTTATGGAAGATAGGACATATGATTAAATATTACCAAATGCTTTCAAGAAATCTAAAATTTTTGTCCTTGACTCTTCATTTTCTATTACCTTTTTGTAAAAAAAATTACTTTAAAGAGAGTATAGTAATAACTGATATGACATTAGAAATGGTACACATTAATGTAAATTTTTAGGACTATTGCCTTACCCAACATATATATATATGCTTGGTTTTGCCCTTACCTTATTTCCCGACTTTTCTCCTTTCTCCCTCTTTATTGTTCAATTCTTTAGTTCTGTTTCTTTCCACTTAACTGTATCTGTTACACCTTTCAGTTTTTCTTTCTTCTTTTGAGTTCTTACACAAGGAAGACAATATAATATTTACATGTGTCTCGTTTATTTCACCTATGAGCATAGCCTCAAGTTACAATCAATTACCTAAGAAGGTTGTGAGTTTGTTTTTCTTTATAGCTGAATAATACTCCTTTGTATAAAAATATCACATCTTTTTCATCCATTCCTCAGGTGATGGGCATATTGGTTGTTTCCAAGATTTGGCTATCACAAATTGTGCTGCAATAAACTTGGGCGTACATAAATCAATCTGATATGATGTTTTGTTGTTTGGGTAAAATTCCCAGAAGAGGGATAGCTGGATTGAATAGGATTTCCAGTCTTAAGTTTTTGAGGAGTTGCCACATTGATCTCCATAATGATTGTACCAGTCTACATTCCCACCATCAGTGGAGAAGGGTATCTTTTTCCCCACAGCCTCTCCAACATTAGTTATTGGTTGATTTCTATATGATAGCCATTCTTTCCATGGTGAGATGGCATCTCAGTGTTGTTTTAATTTGCATTTCTCAAATGGACAATGATGTGGAAAATTTTTTTCATGTATTTATTAATCTCTTATATTTCTTCCTCTGAGAAATGTGTTTTTGAATTGGGCCTTTAAGGTTTTGGGTCATAATGTTTTTTTAGTTCTTTACATATTCTACATAGAAGACCTCTGTCTGAGTGATTTTTAGATAAGACTTTTTTCCAAATTTGTGAGGTGTCCTTTCGCTCTGTTGGTAATTTCTTCTGATGTGAAGAAGCTTCTCAATAACAGGAGGTCTGAATTATTGATTATTTCAACAATTATTTCCTGTGCAGAGTGATTTTTGTTCATGAAATGTTTGTTTACCCCTAAGTCTTCAAGATTTCCATCTACTTTCTATTCCAAGAGATGTAGAATTGCTGTTTTAATGTTTACATCTTTAATCCAATTTGACTTTAGTTTAGTACATGGTGATAGATCTGGGTCTGGTTTTAGTTTTTGGCTTATAGAGAGCCAGATTTTTCAGCACTATTTGTTAAAGAGGCTATCTTTCTTCCAGTGAACATGTTTGGACCCTTTATTGATGATAAACCAGATGAGTGTGTTTGTAGTTGTATCTTCATCTTTTAATATGCTCTATTGGTCCTCATGCCTGTGTTTTACAATGCTATGCTGTTTTCATAATAGTAGCTTTGTAGTATAATTACAAGTCAAGGATTATAATGCCTCCTGCCCTGACTTTGCCCAAGATTGCCTTTCCTATTCTAGGTCTTTTCTGGTTCCAAATAAATTTTAGGAATGATTTTTCTAGATCTGTGAAGTAAATTGGTAGTACTTTGATAGCGATTACAGGAAATCTGTATAACAGTTTTTGGAGTATGGCCATTTTCACAATGTTGGTTCTTCCTATCCAGGAGCAAGGAATATCTTTAAATTTTCTGAAATCCTCTTCAGTCTTTGTTTATGAGAGTACTGTAATTTTTGTTGAATAGATCTTTTACTTCTTTATTTAGATTAATTCCCAAGTATTTCATTTTCTGCAGTGCTATTGTAAAAGATATTGTTTCTGTAATATATCTCTCAGTGTGTTCGTTATCTGTGTAGAGATTGACTTCTGGGTATTAAATTTGTAACCTGCTGTGATACTAAATTTGTGTATGAATTATAGGAACTTCACAATAGAGTTTTTTGGGTATTCCAAGTAGAGTATCATGTCATCTGCAAACAATGACAGTTTAAGTTCTGATTTTCCTATTCTTATTCCTTTTATTTCTTTCTCTTGTCTAATGGGTCTAGCTAATGATTCCAGAATTAGATCGAATAGGAGTGATGATAAAGGACATCCTTGTCTTGTGCTCATATTTGTAGGGCCTTGACCATGAATGAGTGTCGGACTTTGTCAAAAGCCTTTTCTGCATCTTTTTCTTGGCAGAACAGGGGATTGAACTCAGGTCCTTGCACTTATCAGGGAAGTGCTTATTCCATTGAGCCATCTCCCCAGCCCCATTCTTCTTGATGATTTGCTGTATTCTATTTGCTAGGATTTTATTGAGGATTTTTGCATCTATGTTCATGAGGGAGGCTGGCCTGTAATTCTTCTTTAGTTGAATCTCTCTCTCTGATTTTGGTATCAGTATAATGCTTGCCTCCAGAAATTATTTTGGCAGTATTGCTTCCTTTGCAATTTCATGTAAGAGTTTGAAGAGTGTAGGGTTCATATCTTCTTTAAATTTCTTGTAGAATTCAGCTGTAAATACACCAGGACCTTGGCTTTTATTTATCAGTTAGTTTTGTATTTCATTTTGAATTTCATTTACTGATACCAAGTTATTCAGAGTCCTTATCTCTTCTTGATTCAGCTTTGTTAATTTATACCTTTCTAGAGATCTACTGCCATGCGGGCCCCACCCCTAGAGTATGCTGTGATGGAAATTGAGACTGGGCTTGGCGATGCACACCTGTTATCCCAGCTCCTGGGAGCCTGTAAACAAGCAGATCACTGTGAGGCCTGATCTAGTAGTATGGCCTCCAACACCCTGTAGACTCTTCCCAAAAATACAAAAACAAAAACAAAAAACAGTAGAAATCTGTCCATTTTTTCTGTGTCTTTGATTTTGCGAGAGTAAAGGTTTTCAAAATAGCTATTGATGATCTTCTGAATTTCCAAAAGGTCTGTGGTAATTTCACCTTTTTCATTCCTTGAATTTGAATTTTTCTTTCCTCTTTTTTGATGAGATTAGCTAAGGGCTTTAATCTCTCAAAGAACCAGCTTTTTTGATTTGTTCATTCTTTGTATTGCTTTCTTTGTCTCAATTGCATTAATTTCTGTGCTACTCTTTATAATTTCCTCCCTTCTTTGATGTTTAGGATTGGTTTGCTCTTTTTCTGGACACTTGTGGTGCAGAATTAGTGAACTTATTTGTTCCCATTCTGTTTTCCTAATGTGTGAGTGCATAGCTATAAATTTCCCTCTAAGAACTGCTTTCATTGCATCCCACAAGTTCCAATAAGTTGTGACTGAATTTTCATTGTATTGTACATATTTTTTAATTTCTTTAATTTCATCTGTAACCCATTGTTTGCTGTGGAGAGTGTTACTTAATTTCCATGCATATATGTTTTATTTCTGGTTCTTTTGTCATTTATTTCCAGTTTCATTGAACTTTGGTGAGATAATATGCGTAGGATAATTTCTGTTTTCTTTCCTATAACTAAGTATGATCTATGGAATAGTATGTGTTCTATTTAGAAAATGTCCCATATGTAGCTGAAAAGAATGTGTATTCAGATGTGGTTGGGTGAAACAATCTGTATATGTCCTCTAAGTCCATTTGTTCAAAGGTTTGGTTCAGTTCTTCTACCTCTATGTTAATGTTTTGTCTCCTTGATCTATCTTCTGGGGATAAGGAGATGTTAAGGTTTCCTGTTAAGATTGTGCTATTGTATATTAGATTTTTCATGTCCATTAAGATTCAAAGAGATATACAGGAAATTAAAATCTAAATCACAAACTGGCAAAACTATTTGAGTGAAAGTGAAGGTAGACTTTCAGACCTTTAAGACACCATTGAAACTAGTGAAAAGGCTTTTCATTTCTTGTGAAATGTATCTGTAAATCTGAGGCTTACAGACCATGGGGATAGGCACTGGGGCCAGTCTGTGTGAAATCTTATCTTTTCCTGACATGGACAAATGATACATTTCCATCTGTGTCTCACTTTCTTACCTATGAGATATATCAAAAATCATGATCAGTGTTTAAATGTTTTAAAAGATTATTATAGTAGGAGACAGATTGCCTTATCCCATGATTCTATTCTCTAAAGCAGTTCTGGAGATTTCGTTCATGTCTTTCACTGCACTGTTAGAACTATCTCAATGCCCTGAATTGATTCAGAATGTTTTCCTTCATGCTCATTTTGACTTCGGAGAAGAGCTAGAAATTGTTTTCATGACATGAGGTCTTGTGAATCAGAGGATGTATGAAGACAGTCTGTAAAGCCTTTTGGAAACCTGAATTTTCATGGATGGCATTCTGCATCAGCAGTCACTGAACTTTAGATTAGATCTTGTAAAGGCACTCATGAAAGAGAACTTTTAGAAATGCTTCAGTAAGTGGAAAGTAGGATGGGACAAGTAAGTTTCAAGTACTTGAAAATAAATTAGTGGAAATATTTCCTTTATTTTACTATTTAAATTTTTTAATATCCATCATCTTTTGTGATCATCTGCTGTATAAAATCAAAGTATTGTAGTATTATTCTCAGGGCTATATGGCTTAACTAAGTTCTTGCATGTAAATCACTTAAATATAGAAATAACAAAAGTGTGGAGCTGGCAAGATAGCTCTGCAGACTAAAGCACCTGCTTAGGCAAGTGTAGGTGAACACAGGAATCGAGGTTTGATCCCTGGCACCACACACCAGCCCTGCCCCTAGGCATGCTAAGCCAGCCAGAGTCCAGGCATAATAGCACACACCTATAATCCCAGTGCTGGGGAAGCTGAAAACAGAAGGATCACCATGAGTCCAAGCTTCATAGTGAGACCCTGTAACAACCAAATACATTGAAGAAGGAGGAGGAGGAGAGGAATTGATTCAAGGAGGAGGAGGAGTAGAAGGAGGAAGAGGAGGAGGAGGAGGAAGAGGAGGAGGAGGAAGAAAGAAAGAAAGAAACAAAGAAAGAGTGAAGAAAGTGTTAGCTATTGTTATTTTATTATAGTTTTGCAATAACTCTTTTGCTTCTAATGGTGTTCAACTGAACCGTTAAGTGGCTGGATTATGAAGTAAACAGTCTAGGCAGGACTTAGGTATTTTGTCCATCTTTTCTATCTGGTGAAATTGAAAGAAGTATCTTTCTTAATAGCACTCTAGTTTAAAATGCATGGGAGACAGAGTCCAAACTCTTAAGGCTGCAGAGCCTTGATCATCTGGTCCAGTTATACCTGTCCTCTGCAACACAGTTTCATTGTACCCAACTCAACCCATCAATCATGCAGAAAAACATGTGCTACAACCTTGTCTCCTTTTATGTATGTTACCTTTTATCATTTTTTCCAGTTATTCTTGCTTCTGTGAACTTTATTTTCAAAGCTGAGCTGAGGTCAAAGCCCTTTTATTACAGTTTGGATCCACCATGTCTCACAAAGCCTCATGTCTTGAATAGTGGTGTATTAGGAGACAGTAGTGTGCTGAGGAAATAAAGAGGAAAGTGAGATCACTACGAATGGGGCTTGGAAGACCTACTGAGAACCCAGCCCTTCTTCCTTTTCTCCACTTCCCCAGTCCCATAAGGTAAAGCATCTGTTTCTTTTGTGACACACCACTTTATGATGCCTGCAAGGGAACAGGGACTAAAGCCATGAGCCCCAAACTTTCTTCCTTTAAGTTATTTATCTCAAGTATTTTGTCTCAGAAATGGAAAACTAGCACACCTGTGTGTAATAAAAGGGTATCATTCCAGCCTGACCTTTCCCCCCCTTTTTTTCTTATAACTGTACACTTTATAAACTACCTGTAGCATGTTTGTATGCTTTGACTTTCTCATTACTTGCTGGACTGTGATTAAAAGCTTCCCCTTTGGAATCAAATGGCCTATGTTCAAATTGTGCTTCCTAACAAATTATTTACCTTATAAGTAGCCTATGTAAGTAGTTTACATATTCAATAATTAGAGCTAATAATAATGATAATACATGGAATATTTGCAATTATTTAAATAGCATACTCTTATCACAGTACAGTATTTAAATAAAACAAATTTTTCCGATAAACAGTGTTCAAAATTATTATTGATATTTTCTTTTCTACAACTAAACACTGAGAATGTCAAGGAGCAGTCATGTGTACTATATGCTTTCAGAACCTCTATTGTAATTCCTCTTCATTTAATTAATTGCTGTGATAATTAGGCTCCCTCAATCTATTTTCTGCTTGTGTTCAAGGCACATTTGAAATGGGTATAAGCATGAAACAATCTCTGCTGGCTCAAATGAGCCTATATTTTGTCTGGGTAATATTCTGACCCAAGTGCTGAGTTTAGATCCTGCCAGTGTCTATCATAAAACTTTGATGGGATGTTTCATAGAATTTGTTGCCTGCTTCTTAAAGGCATATCAACAATGCCAACCATGTTTTTTTTTAAAAAAATAACACCATATCCTGGGAAGGATCGTACTTATTATGTCTCTGTAAGCTTTGAATGTCAAGCCGATCCTGTTGCTCACACCAAAAGAGCATGTGAAGTCCCCACCAGAAGCATTTCACTTTAAGAGATACACAAAGATTTCTGTGTGTGCCCTGTGTGGCAGTAGACTGAATTTCCTCTCCTATGACACCAGCTACTTAGAGAAAAAAAATAAAGAACTGTTAATCATTCTATACATTTCCAAATACAATTACAGGCCTCTACTCCAAAAATCTTTTTGGCCCACCTTGTTCAGACTTCCTAATGTTTGCTTATTCCTATGAAAACTAACATTTTACCTCTGTAACTTCCGAATCTTCCTCCCTTCTGTTAAAATTCTCTGATTATGTCCTTCTTGCTTCAGTCACCTTAAGAATAGGATCTGTATCTGTCCTATCCCCACGTCAATGTAAGTTACAACTGTGTCTAATGTCAGTACCAGATGCGCACTGGGATGTGCCTAAGAGGAAAGGTAAGGGTGGTACAGGGATAGAAGAAGTCTTATGGGACATAAGGACAAGTGATACTCAGGGTCTTAGACACAGAGTGGAAGAGGGATTTGAACAGTTTAAAAAAATGCAACATCTAATTTCCACTCCATGTCATTTTTCTCTGGGCCTCTAACTCATTCATTCATTTTTATTCTTAAAGCAAATGACTTTTGCTTTTTTCCAGCCTAGATAACTGCTGCCAACAAATCCTGAGTGTATATTCCTCTATAAAGTTACCAGGTTCCTAAGGAATGAGATTTGAGTAGCCTACGTGAGGTTAAATGCTCACCCCAATCTGGCCAATTAGTGTTCTTCACAATCTCATTAATCTCTGCACAGAATCCCATAAAACAGGAGGTAGTTATGTTAAAATAAATAAATAAT
>NW_004524647.1:801783-853677 GCF_000260255.1 Octodon degus
TTTGGCAGAACTGGGGACTGAACTCAGGCCCTCGCCCTTGCCAGGCAAGCACTTGTTCTACTGAGCTATCTCCCCAGCCCCTAAATTTGTTTCTTGATCTTTACATGAAAATATTTATTTGCAAGAGACTTTATTCCAATGCAGCTGCTTTCCACAACTTATTTATGCTTTTGCATTTCTGAAAATAAAGGTTTTAATTGATATGATAAGAATAGTTTGAAGGCCAGCCAAAAGCTCAGCAGATTAAAGCACCAGTTTAGGCAGAGCACAGCAGTTGGGGAATTATCTCTGGTGTGCCAGGCCAGCCCCGCCCCTAGGGCATGCTTGAGACTGGGCATGATGGAGCACATCTGTGATCCCAGCACTGGGGAGGCTGGAAACGGGAGAATCACTGAGTCTGACCTATGTAGTGAGATCCTGTAGACCCTGTAGACTCTATAATAAATACATTAAAAAAAGAATACTTTGAGAGATAACACATAGACATATGTTTTAGGAACTGTTGGACTAAGGACTAAAATATTAGAATGTTACACAGTTATGTTTAAACCTGTAAATACTTGTAAGTGAAAATAGCCAATGTTATGAAAATTTTAAATGACATGTTAAGCTTTTATTTTTTTATATTTTATGGAGAAATGGTAAACAAAATTTCATAACAAAGTAACATCTCCCAATTTTTTCTTCTTTTTGCAATGAATATCCATCTACTAAACTGTCACATATTTATACTATTGTTCAATAGGTTTCCTTTTTCTTTTTCTTCAAGATTTTCCTCTCTGAGACATGCACAGTCTGTCTTCCAAAAGTAGTGATTTTTCTTCCTCTCAGTATTTAGGCAATTGCTAACTCTGTCATTAAAAAGAAAATGAAATATCACTTTAGTTAAATTCCTTCTGAATTGTTATAGATGTTTGATTACATAAATTTAGGTGTTGAGCTCTCAGAAAACTCCTGGCTGCTGAGACAATTTTAGATCAGAGGACAAAATAAAGATCGTAACCAAGCAACATGATTTTTGTACAGTTATTAAAAATAAAACACAAGCCTTCATAATGCAGAATAATTCCTCATGAGTTTGACTTCCACATCATCATTGCCTACAAAAATGAATAGGTTCTATTTGCTGAATTGATCAATAATTTCTTTATTGTAAAAGGAGCAATTATTCATTATTTTGTAAGATTATGATTGTTGGAAAACTATAAATCATTATCATGATTATAACAATGATGATTTAATATAATTCCTGAAACCTCCATAAACATTTATGAACACAGAATTATGCCTTATAAATGTTCATAAAATCTACATGAAAATATAAATTTGATCTCAGATTCAATAGAGTAACAGCAAATGTGAATATTTATATATTTTGCATTAGCAGAGTATTCAAAATTAAAATTTTGAAAAGCATTCATATGGTGAATAACAATTTTCTAAGAATGGCACCAAGGTGTGATCATTCATGGCAAACATTATTTGCTATTTCAGCAGATTCTTGAGTCTCCTATAACCTAAGCAATGGTGATTTATAGCCATATGTTTAATTGAGGGGGAATTGTGTAAGTGGTTTCCAGTATACTGTGTCCAACTCTTCCAGAGCTGTCTATAAACTGGTCATCTATATATACAATCAAACTGATAAATCTATGCCACATTTTGTCAAGGCTGGTGTACATCAGACTCACCAGGAAATATAAAAACGGTAAAGCATGAGCCCTCCAGAAAAATCTCTGGTTTAGTTGGTCTGGTTTGGAGTTCAAAACTTTTTGAACGTCACACATGATTCCAGTGTGTAGGCACAGGTGTAAACTGTTGCAGACATGCTTATTCTGCAGATACCTCATTTAGATCAGGGATGAATTCCTGACAGAGGGGTTGTATTTGAGTCAATATGTGTAGGTTGTTATGTTATAAACCTCAGAAATGCATTCATAGCAACAAATCTTGCCTAACACTCCCTCTAAAATCTAAATTGTATCTTGTATGGAAGGGAGATCTCATTTAGAAAATGCCCTGGCAGATTCTTGGGAATTGTTTTCGATTGTGCTTACTTGTCTTCACTTAGTTAACTGAACCAACACCCCATCTGGAAACTTCCTACCAGATGTCTTCCTGGAGGTCCAGCACACTAATAGAAGCTAACAGAGGGTCTTCAAGTTCAAGGGCCAGAGAACAGAAACTATGGCAAATGACTAATTTTTTAAGACATCTTTTCCACAAGAAAGAATAAGAGAATGAACTTCTCTGAAGACAGCATGCTGAAGCAAGTTTTCTGTCCTCACTGGCACCAAGACTTTAGTCAAATACTAGGTGTACTCTGTGTGGGATTTAACATAAGGGAAAACAGGTGTGCTGTTTTTCAAAGCTTTTCCTTCTTTCTCACCCGGAATACCTGTGGCTCAGTAGGAAGTCAGTGAAAATTTGAATTCTGCTGAGTACTAAGGAAAAAAAAATTATAAACAAAATTCAGTTAAAGATCTGACTAATGGATAAATCTCTGCAATATGTTCTACTGTTCTACTGTTCTTGACTTTCTATAGTCTCAATCACCTATCATACTCTTTCACTAGGATTTTAAATGGATACTATTAAGGCAGAAAACTCTGATTACCTTTGTATCTTCAAGGAGATGTTACAATAGTGCGAGCTGTATGAGGGCAAAATTGTGTTTATGTCCAATACATAAAAATTCATATGAAGCATTCAGACCCAAGTTCTGGGTACAGTAGTTACCCATTAAATATTATATTGTATTATCATTAATTTATTTAAATATTCATATCTAAGTATTACGTTTGATATACAGCAAATTTCCAAGCATAACACTTAAAAATATATATTCATATCCATTAAAATATATTAGCTTGCCTCAAAGTGTGCATTAGCTTCCTAAGGCTGGAACTGCAGACAAGTACTGGAATGGTTTTCTCTACTTACGGTTAATGTTTGCTGTGTTAACAGGCATAGAGAGTTATTCCACAAGTATATTTGCTATATGAACTATAAATATATTTATAAAGGTTATGTTCATAAAATATATTTGTGAAAATTAAGTGTATATAGAACGAGTAATTATCTTGATTGATAACTATTCTTCTAAAAAGTTCTACTGCTTGTAAGAGTTTGAATGCTATGTGGAGTGGGCAGGTATTTTGGCAAACAAACACACAACATGAAAACAAAACAAAAAAAGTACCCGTTTATCTATAGCTCTTTTCTTAACCAAAAGCATAAATAAGACAAAAACACTCAATAATTAAATTTTAAAAATTTATTACAGTAAAAGTCACATTGCCATCAATATCCCTGAAAATCCTTCCTCTCACTTGAAGTCCTCTTATCTCATGTTCTTAGCCCTTTTTGAAGCAGCTGTGGAATCCTATTTCATGAGTGTCTTCCATTAAGCTGTCTTATTGTCCTGAATCAATTCAACATATTTACTTTCCCTAAAGAGGAAAAACCAGAAGTTGCCGGGTGCCAGATCTGGTACACAACACAAATGAGGACACATCATACTGGTTTCATGAGGCTGCCTTTCCACTCCGTGGCAGTTGGAAGCAGCATCCACTGTGCTTTCTGTCACTCCTCATATAAACAAACAGTTTTTAAATGCAAATATTTTCCATATTTTTGCACATCCCTGATTTACATTCACAACACAAATCATATACAAATAACGACAATACCTAAATAAGCGAAGAATAAAGTGAAGTCCTGCCATGTATAACAACACGGGAGACTGCAGCGAACATTATACTGTGTGAAATAGACCGGGCCCAGTAAACCAAGTGCCGCATTGTCTCATTGATAGGCAGACTATATAAAGTGGATTTCATCAAAGTTGAGAGTGGCGTGGTAGTTAGTTATCACTCGATGCCAAGGAGGAAAAGGATAGGGAACTGCTAATGAGCGGGTACTTGGGCGCAGTTAGGAGCCAGGGTTCTGATGTGCTATTGCGCAGTAGTGCAACTATACATTTCAAAGAACTAGAAGAAAAGATTTTGAATGGCTTCACCACAAAGAAATGCTTTAAGATATAGGTAGTTTAACCTTATTTGAAAATAACACAAGTTATTTGAGTACTGAAATATATGATGACATTTAATGGCATATGCAATTTTTATGTTTAATGTACCAGCTAAAACTGTAAAAATAAAAAATATTCAGTCAGT
This sequence comes from Octodon degus, assembly GCF_000260255.1. Lineage (NCBI taxonomy): Eukaryota > Metazoa > Chordata > Mammalia > Rodentia > Octodontidae > Octodon > Octodon degus. The sequence continues at coordinate 805,962 of NW_004524647.1, forward strand.
AAAAACTCATTAGTGATATACTGATACTTGACTTGATAAAGGTTATATATACTTCACAAGTTATAAAATAATTCTAACTTTTAAAATATAGTAATTTGAATTCTTAATTCCCAGCATACGCTCTTGCAGTTATGCTTTCTTCTTTCCCAAGTTTTAATGGCCACATACTACTTCAACACAGAGATAATTAAACATTTTGGATATTTCAGTGTATCTATAATGGTTCCAAATTTTAATGTTTAAATATTGCTCAAAAATTATCTTTTTTTTTTCTTTTTTTCTTTTTCTTTTTATTTTTTTTTTGCAGAACCAGAGATTGAACTCAGGTCCTTGCACTTGCCAGGGAAGTGCTTATTCCACTGAGCCATCTCCCCGGCCCCTCAAACATTATCTTTATAACTAGTTTTTTAATGTCTGTTTTCTGAGTTTTGATGATCACAAGCAAGTGTCAGTACACATGGCATAAATTTTAGGTGACAGTTCAGTATTTATTTATTGTTGTTGGTACCAGAGATTGAACTCAGGACCTTGCACTTGCCAGGCAAGCACTTATTCCACTGAGCTATCTCTCCAGCCCAGTTCTATATCTAGTTCCAACTGCTTCACGTGGTGCTATCGCACGGATCCTGATAGCTGACTACTGCTTGCATAGTCTCTGGAGTTAAAGCCTAAAGTTTCCTAATTTTTTTTCTCCTTATTCTGCAACCTGATTTTCCTGTCTCCTTCTTACCTTGTATGTATAACTGTGTGTTTTAAGTTAGGTAACATTGACACTTCTATATCAGGTGTTCTTGTAAGCCCTGCACATATTAGCACACTGAAAGGCTTTAAATATGCTATAAATTAGATATTATCATCATCTTCATTTCTATGAAACTGGGAAATTTAGACAAGTGAGATCATTTGCTCAAGGTTTTCTAGCAAATGACAAACCTAGGAACTGGACTACTGAGCTCTTGTTTCAGTGTCTGCTTGTTAACAATTAAACTATCAATTTAATATGTATTATTTATATCCACAGTTATTCCTATATAAGTACACTCAGATTACATAAATGCTCTTCTGTTGCCTAGGCAGTTTAAAAGAATGAAGAAATGGAAGGCATTCTGACATTATATAACATGCAACAGCTCTTTGGAGGCATTTCATGGAATAAAATTGCAGACATTATTCCTTCTACTTCATCCACAAACTCTTCCCATGGGAATATTTGTTCTTTGTGGTATAATTTCCATTGCAATAATTCTTATTTGTTTTCTCAAAAATAATGGCTGGCTTCCACACTTTCATCAGTAGACAAAGCTGGAGAATTTTTGGGTGCCTCTGAGAGCCCAGATTGTCCCACTAGACTAGTGGTGATCTTCCTGCCAACCTGATTTGCAAGTCTTTAATTGCCATTTGTTTCAGTAAGTATTTACAGGAATTTGAATGGAGAATACAGAGATAAGTAGCCCATGACCTCAGACCAACTGGACTCAAAATTTCACAAGAGAGACCAGTAAGAAACAGACCCTGAACACACTCACTTCTGTGTCAAGTGGAGGTGTATAACGAAAACACCGCATGACCCCTAAATCAAGGATGCAAAACCACAGTTCCTATGACCATTTCCAATCCCACGGTCAAGAGATATGAAGCCTCAAAATGCCTGGATATGGTTAAATGCACACAGGATGATGTCTCTGGAGTCCGGAAGTCCCAAATTATGGTTTCAGCAAGATTTTGGTGATGTGCTTTTGAAGGCTCGAGAGAAGAATCTTTCCCTTTTTCAGCTTCTGGTCTCTTTAGGAAGCGAGTAGCTTTGGCTCCCTCACTGCTGTCTCTGCCTCAAACTTCCCGTGCCTCCATTCTTCTTCGGTCTCTCTTCTATGAGTCTCCTATAAGGACACTTAAATTGGATTCAGAACACACATGAGTAACAGATACACTCATCTCAAGATCTTTCATTACTCTTGTAATTTATTGACAAGTAATATCCAAATATTTTCAAAGAAAATCACATTTGCAAATTCAGGGAATTAGGAAGAGTGACGTTGCACACTGCAGGAGGTTATATCATGAAAGTAGGAGATGCCATAAAGAAAAGAGATATAGTTTTAAAATAATATAGAAAGCAAAACATTAGCCGAAAAACCAGTGTCCCACCACCCAGTGCCCCTGAACTGTCATGACTTTCTCCTCTCTTGTCCTCCAGAAATAGAGTAGTTTTTGGAATATCCAATTTCCACCATCACAGGCCTTTGTCTTCCTTCAAAGTTGGATCACGTCTGTCTACCTCATTAGGTACATGTGGCTTAGTTCTGCCTAATTTAAAACTTTTGCATAACACAAATATTACTGAATGGATTCTTTTTATGCTTTGTTTGTGTATTTGTTAGTGTGAGACTCACATAAGTTTCCGTGAACAGTATTTACTTTGCTGTGTAGCATGCCACACTGCAGTTGTTGCATAATTCATGAATATTTGTTATATTTCAGACTTTAGCTATTCTGAACATTGCCTCCCTTATCATCCCAGAATGTGTGTCCTATTGAAAAGTCATAAGGCTTTCTTTTTAGGGGGCAGCTCAGCCCACCCTGGGGGCAGGACTAGCACAGTATCTGCTTCCAGGGATTGAACCACAGTCCCTGTGCTTACCTAAGTTTGCCTAAGCAGGTGCTTTAGACTGCTTGCCAGCCCACACACAGCTTCCTTTAGTGAAATGTGCTCAAATGTGAAATAGCTAGCTCACAAGAGCATATGAATTAGAAACATCAATGGTAAGATTGATCTATTTTCCTAAATAATTTAGTGTCCCAGCTGTAGAGGGCGTGAGTTTCTCTGCACCTCCCATGAATGTTTCCTTTGTTTTTAGCTTCATTTTTAATCTTTCTCACCTGTCTTTTACTTTCTTGTTCTCTTTTTTTAAGTTTCTGCAGTGGTGGGCCAAATAGCTCAGCAGATTAAAGTGCCTGCAGGCAGGTGCAGGGGCCTGGGGTTCAGTACCCAGGCCTGCAGTGCCAGCCCCACTCCCAGGGTATGCTGAGGCAGCAATTGAGACTGGGCATGGTGGCACACACCTGTAATCCCAGTCCTTGGGAGGCTGTAAACAGGAGGATCATTGCAAGTCTGATCTAGTAGTGAGACCCTGAACACCCTGTGGACCCTTCCCTAAAATACAAGAAAAAGAAAAAAAAGTTCCTACATTTATATGTTCTACTGGAGTCATATCCCTGTGATGATCAGCATTTCGATTGCATAGCCTTACTAAACTAGAGACACAGAACACAAGGAAATGCTAACGGTCTCTCCCTACATGAGCTTGTGAAATAGGTATGGTGATTCTTACCTGGCTGGCTTCTGGGTAAATTCTAATCTGTGATGAGTGGCTTGAGTAGGCAAAGCAGCCATCAGAGTTACTGGTTGCTTTCTGATGCTGCATAAAGCCATATTAGTATCTGTCAGCCTCCTCCTGCCCTGGCAGAGTAGGCAGTTATGTCCTCTGACCCCCTTTTGACATTTCGATAGCTTTCCTTTGATATCACACAGTGCTGAGAGCTTTTTTCCTCCTCTTGGCTGGAAAGGTCACCTCCCAAACATACCACCTGGGATGAATTATGTCTCCATTGATTTACACTCTCTTGTCTCAACCACAAATTTCAGGGAATGTTTGAAGGCAGTACATTTTTAAAAGAGAGAAGAACCAGATAAGTAACAGCTTTCTCTTCATTTCTCTTACATTGTTTTAGGTTCATATACAAGAATATAGTAATGTTATTTAACATGTACTTAATGGGGCACTGGCTTCAGAATGGCCTGGAGATTAATTTCTAAAATGAAATTCATGTATCCCACTAAAGGAATAATTTCATACTAAGAATTCCATCTGTTCCACATAAAGGGATGGTCTTTCTCATTTAACATAACTCTGGTTCTGTTTCCTTTGAACTAAAATCCTCGTCTTGATGCCCTGGGTTATATTTTTAAACTCTGGTGACTTTATAATGAGATCTATATCTAGATCAGTTTCCTCTGTGATCTAGTACAGTTGAGGATGGCTCAATCTACAGGGGAACACACACACACACACACACACACACACACACACAATTAGATTACATTAAATTTTTATAATTTCTGCTTTGACTGTGACTCTCTGCCTCACCTTGGTGACTACACAGCTTATACTGAATACTCTTTTTCAAACTGGAGAAGAGTAGATTCTTTATATTGTAGAAACTCATGGCAGATCAAGAGTAAAGGAGTGGTATTTTAGGGCAGAGATGGGGCTTAAAAGTAGCAGCCCATTCCCATTAATATAGAAGCTCTTTATCTATTAATATAGACCTACCAAATACAGTCCAAGTCATTGATCTTGTGTGGCTAGAAAACTAGAAAACTTTATGGGCAATTTCATTCTTTATAAATGAATATAAGTAGAGGGAACTGGTGAGAATCAATTTATTTTTGTCATAGTTCTGGTAAGGAAAAGTAGATTTTTAGATCCCAAAATTATTGTGAATCAGCTAAGTAGAGGTTAAATCAGGAAGAAGTAACTGAAAGAAGTAATAGCTTTTGATCTCTGGCTGCATTGGCTTCTCTGAGTGGTCTTAGAAGAAATTTGTTTTGTGAAGCTTACCTTTGCCTGAAACTGTCAGATCATAACCCCATTTGGAGAGATTTGCCCACTCAGAGGCCTGATTATGTAATAGTTTCTCTATATGCCTATTGAATCACAAGGTTTTTCAATGGCCAATGTAATATTTTGGTGGTGGGGCATCTACTATTGGGAGAGCATGGCTTTATAGCAGAACCCTACATACATACAGCAGTAGTATGAACTTTTGGAGACCAAAGGCATCTCCTAGGAAGTTTAAGGGGAAAAAAGTCACTTACCTACGTGTTCCTGGGCTCCATGTTACTACTTGGTTGCCAAATGATTGTGTCATATACTGAAGATTAACACTACTTAGTTGCATGGTCAGAAGACAGAGTATAGAATCTGGGGGACTTGGATCCAAATTTTTTTCTGACTTTTCATTTCATTGTCTGAACTATGGATAGGAGTAAGACCTATATCCTTGGGTTAATATGACATATAATGAGAAAATACACATAAATTACTTAGTGTTTTCCCTAAAGCATTCAGTTTGGGGACATCTTTCACCTTGTAATAAAAGTAACTCAAAATGTGTCAAAGACTTAAATATATAGACAGAAATATTGAAACAACTAAACAATAATTTATGAAAACAATTGAAGCTACAGCGATAGAAATTTCTGAATAAAATTTCAATAGAATAGGATATAATACCAAAAGGGGATTACATCAAATTTAACAGCTTCTGCAATGAAAGAGGAGCAATTAACAGAGTGAAGAGACAAACTATATAATGTGGTTTTTTTGTCTTCTACTCTTCTGATAGAGATTTAGTACCTATAAATTATAAACAATGGAACCCTTCTCCAGAGAAAAGAAAACTATGAAAAATGAGCAAATAAGCTAAATAGATGCTTCTCAGAAGAAATACAAATAAAAAACTTAAAAATTTCATGAATGCATGAAAAATGTTCATCACTTAGCCATTAAGAAAGGGCAAATCAGAACAGCTCTTGAGATTGTCTTCCCCAGTCAAAGTTGCTATCATCAAGAATACAAAAAGCAACCAACATTGCAGGTATGTGGGAAAGCCAGAGCACTTCAAAATCATTGGGAAGAGTGAAAACTAACATAGCCATCATGGAAATTAATACGGAGGTTCCTCAAAAACACAAAGAAATTACAATTTCCATTTAAATATTACTATTTCCAGATATATTCCCCAGAGTTAAGACTATCCTGCCATAGTGAAGCATGCATACTCATGTTTATAGTCCTACAACTTGAAACAGTTAAACTCATGAACAGCCTGAATGTCCATCAATAGACAAATGGATAAAGGTCACACGGTACATATACACACATGCTATTCAGATGAATATTATTCACTCATAAAGAAGAATAAAATCATGTCATTTTCAGAAAAGTCGATGCAATTTGAGCCCATAGTATTAAGTCAAATAAGTCACACATAGAATGCTACATATCGCATGATTTCTTTTATATGAGACACCTAAATTTACATAAATAAGCATTAAAAGTGAGTAAGGAAATAAAGGAGCATGTTAGAAGCAGAGAAAAAGATAGGGAGGGATATTCTTAAGGGACTAATAAGATGGAAAATGTACAAAATATGCCATATGCATGGGCCAACACTTCCAAGTGAATGTAATTATGATATATTGCAAGCCAATAAAAAGCTAAAAATATTTTTATAATATTTAGCTTCCGATGTGAATATTTTATGGGCTTAAAGGAAAACTTTGAATAATTTAAGTGTATGAAACTTAGTCTATACTTTTTCATGGCTCTTGACTTTCAGCTTTCTAAGTTTCTAAATTCTTCCCACTTCTATTAGAACACTGTGGGTGGACGAGGTAGTCGCATCTTCCTTTTCACAGAGGGGTGAAGGGAAGATCAGAAATATTAAGTGTGTACTTGCTGATGTTTCCACAAGGGAGTGAAATTAGTGGTGCTAAGATTTAAACCTAGTATTTGTAATGAATAATCCAGTCTTAAGTTTGTTTGCTTTGTTTTGCTTTTCATTCTGGTTCATACAAGCCCTTGTATCCCTGTTGAACTATTTAAAGTTGCATTGGGGCTACTGCGCTAGCTGGGAAGTCTGAGTGCTTGCCTGGCAAGTGCAAGGACCCAGGCTCAATCCCTGGTACCACATACCATACCAGCCCCGGAACACTGGGCACATGGAGGTGGCCACCAAAACCCCTGTTGGGAAGCTGAGACAGGAGAATCACCATGAGTCTGACCTGCGAAGTGAGACCCTGTAACAAATTAATTAATTAATTAAAGATTTTAAAAAGGAATTCTGAAGTTACTTAGCTTAAGTAGATAGCTACATAATTTCTGGGGATTTGATGTCTTGAGATTCTACCCACCAGGGCATGTTCTATGAAAAGATCTACATTTATATGGGGCTTATTTTACCTAAGCCTTCTGTAAAGAGCAAACATCTCATTTTCCTTTTGACCAGCAAGTCAGTTACATGATAGCATGACAATGAAGAGTTCCTCAAATAGTTTCCACAGGTTAGTAGATGAAGCCATTAAGAATGAAGATCATGGTATAATGGTTGACCTTAAACATGTCGCTTTCTCTATTTCTCTGGTTTCCATCTGTGAAATGGGAAGGATGATAGTAACTATGACATCACTCTTGGAGATAAACACAAGAAAATATCTGCATAAAGCACAGAAACTGGTCTGTAGTGAGCACTAAAAAAGTCTCATTAACCATCCAGTAGAAAAGTATGAAGATGAAATATAGGAAGTAAAGCCATGTTGTTATGTTGAGCTGTGGGGGACTCAGGTCAATAATTTCTGACATTGCCAGTTAAACAGAAGACCCAATGCTATTATGGGCTACTGGACTCTTAGAATATTTTGCTGAGTTTACACACCTATAATATTCAACAACGGAACTTAAAAAATTGGGGTATAACTATGAATGTCCATTTTGTATCTGTGTATTCAAAGTGGTTGGGATAGATATATAGTTGCATTCTCTTAATGAATAGAATGATTTGTTCTAATGGTGTTTGTAAGTAGGATCACAAGTCTGCATCTTGTACAGCAATTAACCACTGAGAAGAATGTATGCAGTGTATTATTTGTTGAAACTGTACTTTCGATTTGATTTGAAACTGTCTCATTGCTATATGTTTATCAATAAAACTTTGAAAAGAAAATTTAAAAAAAGAGAAAGTTTTTCCCTGGTTTAATTTAGAAAAAAATGCAAAGTGTGTCATGATTAGTCATTTCTAACATTTCTAATGCGTATTTCTCTGGGAAAACATCATTTGTAGGCCCCACATCTGTCTGACAAATTGAATCAGAATTAACCCATAGATTAACCTTAGAATTTTTTGTTTTATTTTGTTTTGTTTTGTTTTCTTCTGTTGATATTTTTTTTCTCCTTTCATTGATACAAAAGAGCAGCTAGTCTAGTGAAAGAAAAAAAAAAATCCCTGGTCCTTTTTATTTCTGTAGACATGCCGACGGTGCCCGGCAAACACTGACCTTTTCATCTAACTCTGTTTAGGGTTTGATGCTTACTTCACATCCCGCACACTTGAGAACAACAGAAGAAATGTATGGTTTGCTGAGTACTGGGAGGAAAACTTCAACTGCAAGCTGACGATTAGTGGGTCAAAAAAAGAAGACACAGATCGCAAATGCACAGGTAATTTCATTCTTATTGTCCTTAGCCTGCTACTTTATGTGGCCAGCATCGAAATGTCTGCATAGCTGACAGTAGGAAGCTTGGCTGGAGACAAATTGTAAAAAGCAAATTGAATTTTACTACATTGCTCAGAAAATGGAACAGGAGCATAAGTCTTGCAGGATAAGAGAAGTACAGAAAGAATGTATTTTTCTCTGCCTATGTATCTTGCAAGAATGGATATTTTCAGTGATTCTTTGAATTCAGAAAGGGTCATGTTGTTTTGAATGTACTCACTGATAAATACTAGTTCATGTTCTAGGCAAGACTATGAAGTTATTTTTGCAAAGACAGAAACCTGAAAAATACCATACCAGCACCAAATTTAACTGTTCCCAGGGGTGGTATATTTGATTGAGAAAACAAAGTGCTTGCCTTCATAAGAATGGGAATTCTGAGAGATTTCTTTATTGTCTAAGTGAATGAATGATCTTCTATTTAAAATGTTTTAAGGGCTAGCCAGTTATCTCAGCAGACTAAAGCACCTGTTTAGGCAGGAGCAGGGACTCTGGTTTAATCCTGGGAGTGCTGTGCTGGCCCCACCCCCAGGGACTGCTGAGAGGGCAACTGAGACTGGGAGTGGTGGCGTTCGCCTGTAATCCCAGGGTTTAGGAAGCTGAAAACAGGGGAATCATTACAAGTCCAGTCTGTAGACCCCATAGACCCTGTACTAAATATATTTTAAGGAAGTTTTAAAATATTTTTCTCCTACATGACCTTGTATGATTCTTCCAAATAAAAACTGTGTGTGAGTAGAAAAGAAATCGTATATTCATTAATTTATTCACTCCCAAATATTTATTAAACAACTTTCTTTTAACCAATATTATAGACAAGTTATAGAGATTATTAGAGACTGAGTGTCCAAACTATATTACCCACTTAGTTATTGCTATGTGCCAACACTGGAATTAAATTTGAATACTGAAGTTTTAGTTTAGAAAATAATAACATTATATATTAACATAGTTTGTCTTTTTAATAAGTATAACAGGAAAGATTTCAGTGATACAAGGAGCTTTTTGTTGAGTGGTAAAAGTTTGCATTTGGTGTGCTTTTGCATCACAAAAGTGATCTCTCCTGTTGTATGCGTGCTGATAACTTGTCAAACCTTGCCTCTTCATTAGAGAGCAACATATGCACCATGCAGAACATCTGCTAGTCTATTTTTTGTATTAGATTTGGTATAGTTCAAAGCCAAAAACAGCTGCTCACAAACATAAGAAGATCCAAACAAAGCAAGAAAAGCAATCCGCAGTTCTGTCATTGATTTAAAATCATGTGAATTGCACACCTGAAGGGTTTCATTTTTAGAAGTACTAACTGTGCTAGCCTTTGTTATCCCTTCACACTATCTTCTCTATCTTTTTAAGAGTTGCACGCAGGTCATAGCACTTTCTGGAAATTCTCATAGCTCCATTTTCAGGTTTCCAGAATCTAACAATAGTAAGCAAGAAAGATTGGGTTCTTGATGGAGCTGTGCCTCAGAAGCAAGAAAACACAGCATTGTCTTCATCTTACAGAAGAGTAAAAATCTGTTACTGAAATTCTCCTTTACACTGCTACATTGCTAGAAAATTCCTTGTATAATTCACAACTTATAGGATTGTCTACAAATGTTTTAGAATTACCTACCTGCAATTGGAAAATATTTCAGCTGTCTGCTTCAAGGGGTCTTTCAAAAACCTGTAGTTTTCTCTCAAAAGTTCTGGGATCACAAAACATCCTTCCTGCAGCTTTCCTGCCTCTATTTTTTTTTTGTTCAGTACATTTATGTTTAGTGTAAAATTGGTAAATAAAAGATGAAGTTGTTATGCCAGGCTGTATTAGTTAGCTGTGGATATTCCTGAACTTTTTCATTTATAAATAGCCTAATTTCACCCAAGCAAGCTATAGACCTCTCAGGACTCATCCTCTCTCAGCCACTGACATTGATATACATAAGTAAACCACTGTAATGTGCTTATACAACGATAAAATCTTGAAACTGTTGAAAATTAAGAGCATGAACCATGATGAAATTCTACATTTTTGTCACTTCTTTGAGGATATCAACTAAGTTTTTTGCTGGTTTCCCTGGCGCAAAGAAAGAGCTTCTTGGTGTATAATGCAATGAAACTGAATGAATAGAAGTTTTTTTTTGGCTTTTTTAAATAAAGAACTCTGTGAAACCAGATTTTGCCCCAGCCATGCAAGTTGGTCTATCACTAGTAGCTGAAATAATTTTTTTCCCTGGTTTTATGTCCTGTGGAAATAAGAAAGCCTCCATCATAGCATTGTAGATATCTATCCCTTGTGATTTTCCAGGCAAAAACAACAGCTCTTCTCTCATGATGTCACCAAGAGCAAAATGCAAAATAATTGCTATCCTAGCATGTTATTTATATCTCTGCTTTCATCTAAGAACATGGAGTAACAGGCTGCCTTTCATAAGTCAGTGGAGAACTGCTAATTAGCATCACCTGCCTTGTACAGGGCTCCATCTTTGACAGTATTTCTGCTATTTACATCTCAGAAATGTGTGCATAGTTTTATCCTTGTTTAGGATATCATGAAAAAGGGAATCACTCCCAGATAACAGGCCGTTTTGATAACATTCCCATCAGAGTGGGGCTTGCCATGTTTTGCTATGCACAGTGAAATTTAAAAGCTTGCAGCTGTCAAATAATTTATTTTAGAAAGATGGTTGCAAAAGCTAAGATACTGAGAATATTTCCTCAATTTCCCTTCTAAAAACTCCTTTCAGTTTCATCAAATTCAGGAATACTTTAGTGGCTGGTGTTGAAGTGCCATCTGTCACAACACTTTTACTACACAGAATATAAAATGATTTCTTATTGCATTCGATCACTCCAAATGACTCTGTCCAATTGTCTTGGAATAATCTTCCACTATTTTCAATTTTGCTTTATTTTTTTCAGTACATATTTTTTGTTGTACAGGACTTGGATGCTACAAAAATACCAAATGTAAAAACAAAAATGATGCACCAAATTTGAGTCTATCTCTATACTAAAAATAACTAACACTAAAAAATTGGATGCTCCGTCAATCCACAACCTATGGCAGCAATTCTCGGCTGGGGTTTTTACTGACCCCTGCATAAGGGTGCAATGTTACACTGACTAGCACCTTCTTCCTGCCCTGAAACAGCATCTGAGTACATTTCGTTCATGGCGAGGCTTCTGCTAAAATCACAGCCAGTGCAAGCAAATATGTATAGAGCCTTGCTCTTGTTTTCATAAATTCTTCACAAGCAACTAAATATGATGCTACAAATTCAAATATGCCAGACTCAGCACATGAGACTGAAAGAATCTCAGGCTCTTAATTAACTTTGTTATATCTCAGATATCAATTTTCAATTTTTCATACAAAGATTCAGAGCTAAAAATCTTGTTTTAAAAAGACTCATGTATTAAAACTCATGACCAGTCCAAACAAAATATGAATGTATTAAAACCACAACCAGTGCAAGCAAGTATATCATGTAACCTGTCATCTTATTCCCTATACCTCTGTTAAATAGTATTCCCCAACTCTTTACTTCAGCAGAGTTCAACATTTGTAATTATGACCTTAAGTTTTCTCGAAATCCTGAAATTTCTTCAGGATGGTCAAGAAAGGGACATTCATATTGGACAAAGTTCTGTGTCCAGTTTATCTTTGCAGGATGGCTCCTTTAATTTTGACCATCTAGAGACTACGTATCAAGTCATTGAGCAAGCAGGTGCAGTGGTACCTCATTTCATGGACTTGATCCATTCCAGGATTCTGGGGACGATGCTTGTATTCTTGTTGGGGTGGGCAAGATGGACATTTTATATTCAACAACTAATGCAGACAGAGTTCGTGAATGGAAGTGAAATTCTGCCGAACTGCCTTGTTCACAAAGAGGAACATACATGATCTAAAGTATTACTATAATAATCATGTGGGATACTGAGGAAATGTAAGAAAAGGCTTTTTGCCTTGTGGTATTTTCTGCAAAAAAGAAGATATAAAATATGAACTGACACAGAAATAAAAATAATGTTACAAATTCAATATAATGTGTATATGGGAGGCACAACAGCTGACTAGAATACCAGACTACTACATGCTCCTGACCATGTTATATAACAATAGTATGTTTTCAGAACTGTGATCTTTACAGTGTTAAGGGAGAGTAAAATTAATTCAATGTTGACTGGACCTGGGTGACACAATGCTTTCAAGTGGAAACTAAAAAAAATTAGTTTGACATCTGGATAATTTGTCTATAAGACAGGGAACATTCAAGTGTACCAGAAGTATGTAGATGATTGATGACAGTTTTCTGAGTTCTTTCTGAGAGTTGATGCTTTGTAGAGTGCCAGAAAGTAGAATAGATTGTCTGGTGGCCATTAGAATTGTTCCAGTCTGAAGCAAATACCCCATCTTTTTGTATACTCTAACCCAGGTTGTTTTATCTACAACTTATTTTGGTAGTGATCACTGAGATCTGGACAAGCAAGGTCATTCTCCAAATCACTGCCTTACAAAATCAAATAAAAGATTTTGTGTCTTCCTGTAGTGCTCCTTCCATGTGAATAATCTATGATTACATGTATTGAATTGCAATTAGCCCCAACTATTACAAGTATTACCTTTCCCTTTGCCTTTATTCCTATTGCCTCTAAGGTAAAATATGCAATATTCAATGTTCCACATTGAATAGTTCAGATATTGTTGGTGTCCCTGTGTCTGTAACTCTTTTAAGTACTGGATAGGAATGTATGGGAGGTCTTATGTTGGTTTGCTTATTTGTCTTTCATTATTCTAACTCCTACTAAGCTTACATATTGCTCTGGTACTGCTTTCAAAATGCTATTTGAAAAAATCTTCATGCACAAGTACATCTCAATTTGGAAGTGGAAAAGCATGAGGGAAGTCAGACTGCATATGGGAAAGTGCTACAATGGAGAGAACTGGCAGATGGCATTGCATTAATGAGCTACTGAAACTGTTTTGGGAAACTGAGTCTTTCTCAAGGAAAGGATGGCCAGGAGAGGACTGATGGAAGAAGGAAACACTGGTGGGTTAAGACTGTGAAAGAGGGAAAAGGTGACTTACAGAGTTTAAAACCATGCATGAATGAATATATGAAGGAGAAGCAGCCAGGTGAGAAGGTTATTGAGTGGTGTGGAGCCTTGGATCACTGGCATCAATACAGTGGAAGTTTTGTTTTGAGGACTGAATAAAGCACTTGCATACCTTTCTATGCTCAGGTTCTACTACAGAATAAGAGAATATTAAAATATTTACCCCTTGGTTGTAAGCACAAATTAATATGAAAACATTTTTTCTTCTGAACTGTGCAGGTTCTTTTGCCATAAGGAGCTATTTATTATATATTAGCTCCAAATTGACCAGGACTAAATCAGTCTTCTGACAAGACAAGTTATGAAAATGAAGAATGAGATTTATAATCGTTTTTCCCATAATTTTATTGATAAACAAATAGCAATGAGACAGTTTCAAATCAAATTGGCAGGACAGTTTCAATAATTCACACATTGCATACATTCTTCCTAGTGGTTAACTGCTGTACAAGATGTTGACATGATATCCTATTTACAAACACCATTCGAAAAATTGCTCTATTCATTAAGAGAATGTAACTATATATCTTTCCTAACCACTTTGAATACACAGATACAAAATAGACATTCATCTGTATCCCCTTTTTTTGTTAAGTTCCGTTATTTGAATATTATAGGTGTGTAAACTCAGCAAAATATTCTAAGAGTCCAGTAGCCCATAATAGTATTAGGTCTTCCACTTAACGGGCAATGTCAGAAATTGTTGACCTGAGTCCCCTATAGCTCAACATAACAGCATGGCTTTACTTCTTATATTTCGTTTTTATACTTTTCTGCTGCATGGTTAAGACCAAGGTAAAGCAGGACCTACTCAACAAGAGTTGTAGCTTTTGAGTCTTTCCTTCAAGTTTGATGGAGAAGTGAAATACTTTCATGACAAAGAACAGCTAAAGAATTTCATGATGACAAAGCCAACCCTACACAGGCTACTGAAAGATGTTCTAGAGAGAGACCAAAATGATTGGAACTCCAAGAATGAGATCAGAAGCAACCAACTAAATAAGGCAAGCAATTAAGCACAGGAGAAAAAGGAGTAAATGACAACAGGTAAATAACATGTCAAACATAAGTCAATACATCTCAATTCTAACCATCAATGTAAATGGACTCAATTCACCAAATAAGAGAAATACACGGGCACAGTGGATTAGGAAACAAAATCCAACAATATGCTGCATACAAGAAACACAATTAACTCATAAAGACATTCATAGGCTGAAAGTCAAAGGATGGAACACAATGCTACATGCCCCAGCACCTCAGAAAAAAGCAGGGATAGCAATCCTATTCTCAGAGATTTATAATCTTTGGAGAGTGCAAATTCCTTGGGTCACTGTGTGATGATAAATGCTAAAACCTCATGAAAGTAAGAGATCATAATAGGAAGTCTAATTAAGAATTATGAAGGCCAGCCACATAGCTCAGCAGATTAAAGTGCCTGCTTAGGCAGACTCAGGGACTGGGGTTTGATCCCTGGAATGCCATGCTGGCCCCGGCCCCAGGGCTTGCTGAGAAGGTGATTGAGACGGGGTTTGATGATGGCACCCCATTTCAATGGCTGTAATGGCTGTAATCCCAGCAGGTTGGAAGCTGGAAACAGAAGTATCACTACGAGTCCGGTCAATGTAGTAAGACCCTGTAGACCCTGTACAAATGCATTAAAATATAATAATTAAGAACAATGAATAAATTGATTATTTTTCATTTTACTTAGTGGTAGAGGTGCAAGCATTCTTATAGGAAATGACCTGTTGAACTATGTGTTCTTCATTCCTATAAATTATCCATATTCATTGAACACCTCCTTAAAGTAAAGAATGTTACCACATTCATTAATACTTTAAGAATATTATACCTTTGCTTGTTAACCAGTCTCAAATTCTTGTAACTCTAAGGCCCAGGTATTTCTGCACTTCCTCCCTTAGCTGAAGTCTGGTTTTCACTGGTATAGAGGGAGCAAATATTTTTACTCATGACTCATTTTGGCTTCCACACCTCGGAACACATGCACACAAAATCCGTATGACAACTATTCATGGCGCTTCGTAATAGAGCTACATTTTGTCATTGAGACAACACTGGCTATTCAGGCTGTGAAGTAAGCCCTTATGGAAAGTTTACCATAGATTCTTTAAGAGGTAGAAAAATCAGATATAATTAATTTTCCAGTTGCTTTTATATTGTCACACTTATAGCTTGTTAGCAGACTATATTCACCTTTAAAACTTGTCAGAACACTGGGGCAGGTCTCGCTATTTTTAATGGATCTGTGGAGATTTATGGACAATAAAAGGAGAATCACACAAAGCAAACAATGTCTCTGAGATGAGAATGAGCCTACTTCAGAATCAGGAAAACCGCTATGTCAAAGTGGCTAAAGATATAGCTTTAAAATCAAAGTAGCCAGTGTTTGCATTCTAGAGGTACCTACAATGATAATTCTGACAGTTTGAGCATCATAGAATCTCTTAAAATCATTCCTGGTTTTTGAGATGAAGATAAAAATCTTTGACTTCCAAAGCTGTTGTGGGAATTAAATTAGATAAGTATAGCCTCTGCAATGGTATTGGCACACAGTAATAACTCAATAATAGTAACAATTACCTGGTATTCTAGGCTGAATTGAATTGTCTGTGAGAAATTCGTGAGTGATTTTTGTCTATATCAGGATGTTCTCAAACTTTAAGGAGAAAATAAAGACAAAGATTTGACTAATCATGCACAAACTTTTCAATAAGGCACACATGTGGTGATGTATTTGAGAAAATGCTGCAGAAAGGTAGAGCTCAAGGACCAAGAAATTTCAACACCTTGGTGCAAGGACATATCCCAGACTGGCCAGCAGTAGACTTGCCTCTTCACACCCCAAATGCTGTCCATTGTACTCTGGTGAGCTCCTTCCTTGTATAGGGAGTAGCATCCCCAAGGACTTACCGGCTAAATGGATTCAACTCAGAAGAAAAAAGGAGTTTGTGAGACTCAGGTTGTACTTGGCCATGGCAGTCATAAAAATGATCACTCCATCATATCTCATGGCCTATGTAGAACATCTGTCTTACTAAAATGATTGTTCTGCCAAATTCTGCTTTGTGAATACCAATTCATTAAAGTTATCTCTTTGTTGAAAAGAGTGAAGTCAGCATTTAGGCGTTGAGTATTCTACGAAGACACAATTTGCCTTTCTGAGCTTTGTTTTCCCTTTATAATGGCAGAGGATAAATATACTGGTGACATCCTTTCCTTTTAAACAACTCCTTGGATTCCATTGCTCATCTTTTCAAGCTACAGTGAAGCACATTCAGTTTGGATTTGTGTCCCAAATCAATCAGTGTTCACTGTAGAAAAGTGCTAAGCAGCATATCCCCATGAGTACCTCAGTTTGCAAGGTCAAATCTTTACATGGTGGCATTTTTGGGGGGGAGTATTTATATAAGTAACTACTCAAAGCTAAACTTTTAAGTAAAGATCTCTTTATTGGCAGAGTTAAAGTAAAACCTGTTAATAAATGTGATTAGTGAATAAATCATATAGTTTTCAATTTTTTTATTCTCATAAATAACCAAGCCCATCATAAGCCAGCATAATTTGTTAACAACACTATTAAGACAGAGGAATTATGCATAAGAAAGTTAAATGCTTTGAGAATACATACACAGAATTTATGACATCCTAATTACTTTTCCCTGTCATTTGACTGTTCTATTTGACATTGACCTTTAATTGTAATATAGGTGCAATTAATGTATTGCGGCATTTAATTTAGGTAGCATGATTGAAGAATCTGCATCAAAACATTAATAGATAAAAATATGCAGCCCTTTGGTGTTTGCAGATGTTTTGAAGCTACTTTAATGAACAGCAATGTAAAATGTGTTTTTACACCTTTGTGCTTTCTTAAACAGCGATTCAATTTAGATTAATTATGATTTAATCTCTGAGCATGTATTATGAGATTGTGTACTAATATGGTGCTTTGTTAAATTGACACATGACTCATCTCTAAATGTCAGTCTTGGTCAACATTTTCTTGCTTTCATCACTCTTAAATCTCTTCCTACTTATAATCTAAATGACTAGACTCTATTTTTGTAGGAAGTGGAAACATGATACTTTATTAAGACATTTTATTTGTTAAACTGCTTATTAAGATACAAACATTAAGCATTAAATGTGCTGATCTTGACAGAAAGGCTAGGGTACATGAGTTTGTATATTAATAAGGCATTTTATAGCAACAATTTGGGTGTTTCCTAATGGAACTCAGAAGTAATGAAAGTAGCATGGGAACCCCTGCTTACATATATCTGAATGCCACTTCAGAAATCCTCATGGACCTTGAGTAACCTTTTTAAATATGCTTTGAAACGTTAGATGTTGAGTAAATATCTTATTACCAAAAAAGATGACTGGATTCCTATATGTAGTAAACAGTTTAAAGTAGATCTCAGTGCCACATTAAATCATATTAAATTTCAGGCCAATTCCATGGTTTTCTTTTTAATTTACTTATATACAAAAGCTAATTTTCATGTATTATTATATCAGTAATGTTCTGCAAGTCGGAATTTTAGAGAAAAGTGAACCTCTTTTTCTATGACAGTATATTAGCAGCTGTGTCTATTGTTAAACATTCTATTGAATGAATTTAAGTGAAGCAAAATGATTAGATAATCTGTGAGTCTGACAGCAATAATTGCTATGGGCTTTCTTTTGGCTGCATGTGCAAATGGCTACAAATCTCAGTCAACAAACGTAGCAGAATAAAAATATAGCTTATGAGTCCTTTCATTTCTTCATTTGGTTTTATTAATCTCCATTTATGTGTTTTATAGAAAATTCATCAGCATTTTCACATACCTCCTATTCCCTGTCCCAAGGAAGCCACGAGCAGTCCTCGAGTGGCTCAGGCAACAATTTCACAAGTTCAAACGCAGCCATGCCAACCTCCTGGCTTAGTGAGACCCTACCTCAAAAAAATTTTTTTAAAAAAATGGCTGGGGATTTTTTAAAAAGGCATTCAAGGGGCTGGTGAGATAGCTCAGTGGTCTAAAGCACCTACTTAGAACAAGCTTAGCAAAGCACAGGGGACCGCAGTTCAATCCCCCAGCACCACATGCCAGTCAGCCCCGCCCCCTGGTGGGCTGAGCTGGCCACACACACACACACACACACACACACACACATAAATTAAAAAAAAGGCATTCAAGTAGACCAAGGAAGTGGATTATATAAGCTACAAATGAATTCTTCGAGGCGAGGTCATTGAAATCACTTCCAGGAGACCTTCATTCTGGTGTTCGTAACTATCCATAACTTCCCACCATGCACAAATCCCTCTGTACCTACTCTTTTTTTATGCCTGGCAATTACCCTTAAAGGTTACTGCCACATGGATTCATGGTTCTTACTTCATCATCTCTCCAGCTTCAGCTCTAATTTCAGTGGCTTCCAGGACGCTCTTGTGATTTTGGTTAAGGAAGTTTCAGGGTACAGGACCTTCCTAGGCCTGAAGTCATCCCGTTCTCACCTTTTGTTTCTAAATGCCTTTATTGAGGGTGGTGAAGAGGAATGACTTCCATTCTGTGGACCCTTCAAATCCTTTATATATGGTATGTAATTTATTACCTGAATCCTTCTAGGGGTCCAATGTTTGAAAATGAGAGCCTGTTATTGACCATATAACTCTGACTTTCACGACTCAAGGTCAATATTTATTCTTTGTTGTGCTATACTCTTGTGTTCTATTTTAAACTTCCTCCCCAAAAACAACAAGGAAGATGGACAAAAAAGAAAATATTTTGGGGGCCAAATCCAAAGCATAGTATTAATATAACCTAATATAATATTATAATATATTATTAGACTATTAGGCATGACACCATCCAAGGTATAACCAAAGTAGAAAAGTCAGGGTAGGTAAGGCATTTGTCTTTAAAAAATAATACAGTTATTCCACTAAACTAAAAATTTTGAGCACAGCCCAAGTTGGGGTTTGCTTCAGCCTTACTAAATACATATTTATATGGGCCCTCCTCCAGCAATGTTTTTTCTCTACCCCCCGCAAAGCATGAAAAGCACTTTTTACTGCGCACTATTTTAATGCAGGTCATATTCCCTCATATTTCTTTTGCCATATAACCCATCAAGGTATCCACAGGAACTGTGCTTATTTCTATGCAGAATCAAGCCAGGCAAAGGAATACCAAGTTGAAAACCCAAGAGACTCCAGCCAAAATTGTTTTCAGAAATGCAATAAACCATAATTATTTGAACTGTGTGTCATTTCTTTCTCATTAACTCCTGCACATGATTCCTTTAAAAATGGGAGTTACAGCTTTCCAATATTCAGAAAATCTGTCAGGGTAGGCCTCTACTGAAAAAGAATTCTTCAACTAGAGGAACTAATGCATATGCATCTTCCTAGCAATAGCCCTAGCAAACAAAGTGGCTTTATAAACAACATAAGTATTATAAATCAGATGCTTGGAATTGTTTTAGTAGGTGTAGAAGAGGGCTGTTGAATGACTTGTCAACTCTCATCAAGGAAATTGCAGTGGAGCACAACGTTGCTTAGGAAGAGCTTCTAGTAACAGAGGCCCTCACCCCATTTCTGACCTCCAAAAGAAATATGAATGCTAAAAGCACTTTAGGGTTTTAAGCTATATGCAGTGTCATCATTTTTCTAGAGAATAAAAATGTGCTCACAAAATAGATATCAGGTGCATATAAAAGCTCAGGTAAAAACTTTCTAGCACTAATTTTATAGCTGTGCCTCTCTCTGCCACAGCAAGACCTTCATGCATATGGGCAAAACTATGGCGAAGCTTCTCATTTCCATATCCTCCTCCTCCCCAAATAACATTTATTTTTTTACCATCTTGGGCACAGAAAGTTTTGTGTTTACTTTAACACAGCCTGTGTCATTCAGAAACCAGTATTCCAGTTATAGCCTCAAACGTGCTTGGTCGTATAGATCATGCTCTGCAAGTGGCAGTTCCTTCCATATGGTTATGTCATTCTATTTGAGCCCTGTATCAACCTTGTGAGCTAGCCATGGCAGGCATCATCCTTCCTTATAGTAACAACAGAACAAACTTAATCTTGAGAAAATTTTGTGACTTACAGGAACATAACCACTAATGAGAAAAATATAAAACTCCCAAAATCTAATGCTGCCTGTTCCTTTTCTCCTTTGTTCTGTCTCTTGTTCCATCAATGAGTGAGTGTACTATGCAGCAGCACCATACAAATGAACGCACTGGGCAGGAGATCAATAGCAAGGCATTTACTTTCAGTGAGTTTAAGTTGTAGGAAGAGAAGAAGAAAGATTAGAAGTAGTAATTAATATACTTAATGTATTTAATGTTACAAAGAAAGAAATACAAAGCACAGCTAGGAAGCAATAGTAAACAATTGTTCCAGGAATACAATTAGTAGAGATCATTGAAATAGCTCCACCCATCTGCCAGAAGTTATTCCCCTTGTACAGATGGTGAAATCACAACTCAGTAATCATCAACCAATCAGAACATGAAGTTTATGGGCCGGGAAGATAGCTCAGTAAAATAAATGCTTGCAAAAAAAAAAAAAAAAGAAAAGAAAATGAAGTATATTTCTTCAAATACACTCCTCTCTGATGCTTGGTTGTTTCTCAAAGTCCACAGAAAAGGGGACATGAATAGGTACTTTCTCATTTGGGGTAATTTCATGGCTTATTTATGCCACTTTGTGACATGAAGGCCTATACAGGCTTGTACTGGGACATAGTTGATAATGACCTTTCATTGATAGTTTTTAGTTCTTGCTAATAAATAACTTACTGGTGCGTTCACTGACCCTACTTCTCCATTTTTGTACTCAAAATAGGGTATTATCTTTTGGTTTACTTTCAAAATTTATTTATTGATGAAACTAATAAGTACCTTGAACAAGAAAAGACAAGGAACTCAAACTCTTTGTTTCACAGATAAATAATTTCACAACAGGCAATTGTGGCCATGAGTATAAAATTCTCTCTGGAAACTTCTCCATCTCTTGGGTCCCTGATTCTATATGTGTGCAGCAAACACAGGCCTGTAGTTTGTTGAAGTAAATGGTAGAGACTAAAGTAATAAGCAGCTAAGGCAGCACAAAATGATACTGTTACAATAACATATGTCTTAATAGTGCAACAAGCAGTAGGTATAAAATGAGTTTCCAAAGTGGTCTGAAGGTCTGGCAGAGATAGGCAATTAACTATGGGAGGAAAATGCTGAATTATAAGATGTATTTGCTTATTCCTTTGAGAAAAATGGAGTGTTCATGTGCAAATTTCAGACAAATTAGTAAACACTGACTACATTTTAAAAATTAGACTTATAAAAAATACCATATTGCCTCTCGAGTGTGAGAAAATGAAAGTGTAAATAAGGACCAAAGAGTATAGTAGGTCCTATGAAATAGGGAGAAAATGTTCAAATGGGGGAGAGAAAAAAGGAAAGGGGGAGGAGAAAAGGAAAGAAGAGAAAAGTAAAAACAAGAGAGAGAGATAAAAGAGTGAAAAATGGAAATGGAAATGAAGGATAGGAGAATGGGAAGAAAAACTCAACTTATAGAATATATAGGTGCAAATTTTCTATGATGAATGTGATCAATATGTATATTTAAATGTACCAATAAAATCTTAGTAATACAAAATTAAAACAAAATAACATCAATAGCCAAGCTGGAGCATTCCCCTTCTGAGGATAGTTGTTTATTAAAAAATCACACCAACATGTAGTTACTGGACATCTAATATCTGGCAGCCTAATAATATGCTGAAGTATATCACTCTTTATTTGGATAAGTTTTGAGAGTGCAGAAACGTTATTTAATTTGAAGCATTCAAAATCTAAATCAATGGTATTTTTAGTTTGTAAAACTAACTCTTGTTGTTCTTAGTATTTGGGACACTTAATTGGTCAAATATTTATAGGAAGATTAAACCCTTCAGCATAATCTCTAAGTTCCAGGGAGTTAGCCCTATCTCTTAATCTGTGACCTATACTCTTTCATTTCTTTGAAGGGATCTGGATTTTTCCCTATTCAAGGACTTTGTGTCTGCTCCTCCCTTTACCTGAAATCTTATTTCCTCACTACAGCTTTGACAAGTGTGTGTTCTCCTGCACTTCACACATTCTTATGCACTTTTTTAGAGAGGAGTCCACTAATGTCTCAGCCATGATCTATGTTGTACATTCTTTCTTTTTTTTTTTTTTTTTTTTGGCTGAAACTGGGGTTGAACTCAGGCCCTTGTGGTTGCCAGGCAAGCACTTATTCTACTGAGCCATCTCCCAGGCCCCTATGTTACACTTTCTATTCTCCCACCTGTACCATTCTTTCTCTCTAAAAAGACCTTGTCCCTATTTATTATGGTATGCTTATCAATGTATGTGGTTATTGTCTCTCTCCTTTACTAAGCTGCAAATTAATAAACACAGGGACTCACATTTTTTTTGTTTCTGTCCAATTTACTTTCATTTCAAACTTCGCTCACTGTTGACCCTAGATCAGGAGTTTAATACACAATTGTTAAAGAATTAATTACTCAAGTTGGTATAGTCAGTTAACTATCACACTTGTCATGCTTAAAACCCTGCTTTGCATGCAGTAGTTGAATGCAGTTGGTCACAGTGGAGGAGGAGAACCAGGTGACAAGTGCCCATATCTCCCTGAGGGTGCCAGGCTTGCAGTACCCACAAGCACTGAAGTGACTTCTCTCATGTAAAACATTATCCTAGGCAGATGTATTGAATCAGGGGCTTTGTGGCATTTATGGAGCTGTGTATGTTAAATGTTGCATAAACCCATTATGTTTCTTCCACAAGACACAAAAAGAAAATAGAAGCATCTCCATTTATTTGAATTGATAGGTATTCTACTCGACGGAAGTACAATATGTTGAACATTCAGCCTTTTTTAAAAATTATAGAGAGATGTTAGGAATGTATGCATCTTCCAGCTTTGACTACGAGATTCTTTCTGTAAGTTTTTTATCCTTGTAACTTAAAAATTGCTGCATTTTATGCGGAATGAGATAAAACTAAGATTCGGGTTTAATACTATAATACTAAAAATCACAAAAGAGCCAGTTCTTATGAAATTTTTTCTTAAATAGCATTTTATTTTTCCAAAAGAAAACCACATGGCTAAATAAGATTCTGAATTAATGTTTTATATTTTTGCAAGTTTTACTCTTAAGGCTTTAACTTTTCACTCTTAAGGTTTTAATTTAAAAATAAGCAGTATTTATTGAGTGCCTTCAATCCCCCAGTTATTAGCCTAAGCACTTTGCAGAAATGATAACTATCCTCAAGGGTTGGCAATATAGCTCAGCCGACTACGTGCCTGTTTAGGCAAGTACAGGGACAAGAGTTTGATCCGGGGCGCAACATGCCATGCTGGCCCCAATCGTGATGTGCCAACCACAGTCTGAACCCAGTGGCACCTGTATGTAATCCCAGTGCTGGGGAGGCTGAAATCTGGAGGATCACTATGAGTCCAAGCTTTGTAGTGAAGACCTGTACTATGTAACAAATAAATACTCCTCAAAATAATTATAATACTTTTATGTTCAATATGAATTGAAGAATATACCATTCAATTTAAACCTATTTGTTCCTCACAGAAGCCTTCTAAGATAATATTCTTTTTCCTTTTCATAAATAAAAAATTGAACTGCAGGAATGCACAGCAATTTGCCTGTGGTCACAGCACACAATTTGACAGCTCTGTCTCTCAGAGCTTAATTGCAGCATATGTTCATGGTCCCTCAGCTAGAAAATGGTAGGGCGAGCCCCTAACCTAAGCTTGGATGTCCTTAAAGCCTTATCTTATATTTTTTCCTTTTTTTTCTAAGTTGTATTTCCATGTTGAGACACCTCAGAATGAAAGCTGGAATATGATGTCATTTAGGACTCAGAA
The DNA here is from genome assembly GCF_000260255.1 of Octodon degus. Classification (NCBI taxonomy): domain Eukaryota; kingdom Metazoa; phylum Chordata; class Mammalia; order Rodentia; family Octodontidae; genus Octodon; species Octodon degus. Next base: position 830,347 of record NW_004524647.1, read on the forward strand.
GCAGCTACCATAACAGCACTTGGGGAAATAAAAAGAGCAAAAACAGACCACACGCACACATGGCATGGTTAAGTTCAATCGTTGATAGGCAGGATTAAGGCTCCTGGAGAGGTGATTGGCTCTTGGGGATACTTCACTGAGCAGTAGATGAATCTAGTATGATGTTCAAAGTTGAAAATGCTGTTAAAAGGGGAGGCCCAGCTGGAGGTGAGTCACTGGCCACGTGCCACTGCAGGTTTACTTCTTGCTGGTGCTCTAGCTGTGCACAATTTCCCATCTACCATGGAGTAATCAAGTTTTCCCCACCACACCCTTTTGCCATGACTTTTCTGCTTTGGAGTCACCATACCTTGGACAAAATCTCAGAAACTGTGAAGCAAATTAAATTTCTCCTTCTTTAATTTGCAAGTATTGTACATTTTTTCTTAGAGATGAGAAACCTGGCCAGTACAGAAAAATGGAAGTAGAGAAGGGGGGACATTTCTGGAACTATACCTCATCATATGGTTGAGTAGCCCTTACAACTGGTTTACAGAGAGTATTTGATAACATTTGGAGATGCAGTCTACAGATGCTGTGGTATATTCAAAGTAAAGATTTATGGGTGATTCTTACAGAAGCTCAGAAAACCAGAATGCTAGTAGGAATAGAGATAGTAAAGCTGAGATGATGAAGATTTGGCTAGGACTAAGAATGCTGTTGAGAATTGGACTAGAAGCAATGCATGTTATATTTTTAGAAAAGAATTTGTCTACATTTTGTGCATGTCATATGACTTCCTATTAAATTTAAAATCATTGGACTAATTGATATTTTAAAGAAAATTTCAATACAGCTAAGTTTTAGGCAAAATAGCAGGCCAGCAGGATTTTGAAAATTTAATTTTGGCATAGAAAGAATACTATATATAAAATTAGGGCCAAAGGAAAGGTAGTTACTGAAGAGAATAGAAACATTAAGAAAACCCAAAATACTAAATACTTTAAATTGGAAGCAAAAGAAAGATGCCTTAAGGGCATCTCAGGGATCAGAAATACTCTACCCATTTCAGGATTAAGGGTGCAAAGAGTAGACTTTTCATTTGAGAAGAACCTGTGGGACTCCCACTAAAAATGCACCTTATAAAGAACTGTTTCCCCAGTATTCATTTTTCCAGGCTCAGCCATCCAGGCACTCAAAGGTGGCTGCAGCCATGGCCCGGTAGGCAGGGAGTTGCTAATCCTGGCAGCAGGAACTGGCATCATCCATGTAGTGCTATGCTTTAGTCATGCAGCATTGAAGGGTTGGCAGTGTCACGGAGGCTTTCACCTAGATTTCTAAAGAAGGGCTGGGAAGTGAGAACCCTCTGAGAAGTGGATGGGTAAGCTCTGAAAGCAATGGAGAAAGTACAGTGAGGCTCTCAGGAAGTAAAAGATGCTAGGAACATGGAAGACCTGCCTAGAAAAACTGAAGGCAATGAGCAGAGACAGCCAAGTAGAAGACCTATAGGCAGTCCACAGTCAGCAAAGCCATAGAGGCGGGGCCATCCAGTCCCTCTGGAACTCACATCTCACCATTATTGCCAGAATCTCACACTGTAGATGCAGCAACCTCTGAAAAGTCCCACTTATGACTGCATAAAGCTTTGGGAGAACATTTAGACCAAAATCATCACATTCTTCCCTGGATGCCCAGACTCATGCATATTCTTCTGAAAACAAAATTAGTCCACATCTAAGGCTTGCCAAAGTACTAGAAGTATCAGCATTGCTGAAAAGTCCAAGTTGCAAGTCTTCTTTGAGAAGTACTTTTGGCTTCACACACACAGTTTCAGGCATTGTACTCTCAGGGGCACACTGCCTGACCACACAGACTTTCTGAAATCTGGGTGGATGCCTTCGTGACCTCACAACTCTGGCACTTTGCATGAGCCTTTAAAACCACTACTACATGGATGACGCAGAGTCTGCCATTAAATGAGACAGTAGCTAGGCTTCCTGTTCTCTTGGCTGTAAGGATCAAGTGGTTATCACCAATCCTGAGGAACAACTTCCCCTAAGACACTGCTATTCTAGAATGTGGCGTTCTATGGATTTCTTTTCAAGGCAAAGTCTTACTTTTGGCAATCTTGAGGGTACAAAAGATGTAGTCTGGCTGCTTCTTGTAATGTACTCAGGGTATGTTTTATATTCTGTCTCAGCAATCAAGATTTCATTTGTTCTATCTTTACCTCCATGGCTTCCTTGGGGTCTCCTTCCTGTCCAAACTCAAAACATTTTCATTACTCTGCTGGGCTCTTTGCTGTTGTTTATCACCGTAAATCTAGCTAAAAGTCCTGCCACAGTGACCATGTCAGCATCTCAACACTATACTGCCTTGAAATTTCTTCTGTAATGTTACTTAGTGCAGCAGTGTTAAGCTCAGTTTCAAGCAAAGTATTCTGACATGAGGAAAATAGAAACAAACTTTCTTCTAAGGTATTATATACATTGTTGGAACCCAACACCAACGGTGGTTCTTATTCTCACCAAATACTTCTCGATCCTGGAATTTACCAGCGAGATTTCAAACAGCCTTGTCTTCTGATGTTTGACCAGAATCACCCATGAAGTATTGCCTAAGATATTCCAGCTCTATGTTTCAGTGAGCATTTTCAGATCTTTCCAAACGCTTCTTACAAGGCATTCCAAAAGCCTCCTAAACCATATCAGATATAGTCACAGCAATGAACCCTCTTCGATGGTACCAAATTCTGTCTTAATTACTCTTCTCTTGTTGCTAAGATAAAAATACCTGGCACACAAAGCTAGAGGTAGAAAGGTTTGTTGAACTTACATTTTTTGTAACTTTCTATCCTTTACTGGCTGGCTCCAAGTTAGAGTGGCTTCACAGAGAGGAACAGTTTATGGCAGTCAAAGGCTAGTCAAACAAACAAGGGAATAAATAAGGCTTTTTGTGTCCCCTCTGTTATATCTAGGCTACCAACATTAGGGTGGTACCAAACCAACCAGTACACTGATTTAATAATCACACATTCTTAATCCCAGCATCACTCACTCTACATTTAGCAACAACTTCCTATGACCTCTGATAACATTTGGGATGGGGGATTTGAAACCAAACTATAATGTGTCAAATTGATAAGGGGAGAAATGGCACAATTAAACTGGATTGCCAACTTGGTTGGCTTATAAACCACCAAAATGAGACTAATGAAGCACACTTCGTGATGTTTCTGTGTGAGCCACAGAGGCATAACCAGAGCAAAATCTGAGTTCTGGTCCCTTTCACTCTGGTGCTGTTTCTCTGCTCTGCTTCCTGCTCTCCATGAACTAAGCAGGTTGCCTCCATCCCACCCATTCACTAAGATGGTTTTGCTTTGGGGCCAGCTGAACAAGGACTGAAACCTCTGCAACTATGAGCTAAGTATAGCCTTCCTCCTCTAAATTCTATGCATCAGCTCTTTGGTCCCAACAACAAAAATTGACCAATGCAAGACAGTTGCAGTTCTGTACTGTATACAGTTATACCTTGGCTCATGAACTTAGTTCATTCCACAGTCTTGGCAAATTTGTGTTCCTGTGGGACAAATGTCCACAGACGACTTTTTCACTCAATGCAGAATTGCAAGCAAAAACAAAATTTTGCCAACTGCTTATTTATGAACTGAACTACTCAAAAATAAAAGCACTCATGGCCTGAGGTACCACTATATTTGCTCACTATTCAGTTTTTTTTCTGCAAAAAGAGCATGTATCTTCTACTCAGAGACTTAGTTCATTCTTACCCAAGATTAAGGAGTGGCTATGACTTAAGAAAATGTGACCCCAAGAAGATTTCAGATAGTTAATAGAGAAAGATAATATGTGTAGTATACTCCCAGAGTGTTGTCTGCCACTCCTTTTACACGGTCAGCCTGTCAGACTCTTTACTTCTTTGTAACATTTTTCTAATGTTTGTTTGTGCAATGCCAAGTATTGAACTCAGGACCTTGTGCTTACCAAGCAGACACTTATACCACTGAGCTATATGCCCTACCCCATTTTTCAGATCTTGATACACACTGTGTTATCCTTTATCAAAATGTTATGTTATATCTCACTGACTGTCCTCTTTAATAGTCATCATGCCACCTAAATTTTTTCATGCTGTCACTAGAGTTCTTGATCATGGTTTGTCCTTTATGGGTAGGATATGTTTGCACAACATTCTATAATCCTATAGAAAACTCACAATTTTGGCTTGTGAAGAACCAAAATTCTGTCAAACTTATAAGCTTAATATGATAGTAAGAAAGCTAAATATTTGTTCCAAACACTTTGTTGCTTGTTTCATTATTTTTTGTGTTGTATTATAGCTCAGCAACTTCACATACCATCATTTGCTTTGTCGTTATTTTCCTTGCATTTCATTTTTGTGAGTTTATAAAATGCATGTTAGGAATATCAAAAGATCTTCGCTTGCCTATTCTTTAGTACTGGGGAATCAATCCTAACCTTTCTACTGTGCTATAACCTCAGCCATTTCTTTTTTTTTTAATTTTGAGATAAGGAGTGATTATATTGCCCAGGCTAAGCATGAACTTGCAATCCTCCTGCCTCCTCTTCCTTGAGTCCTGAGATTGCAGGCATCTGCTAAAAGATTGAGCTGCTTCATTATCCTTTGGCTTGCTTCTTCTGCATAAATACCTAAAAGTTGAGGAATATAAAAGTAAAGAATCAGGAGCTTTAAAATGTGGCTCCTTTACATCAATTTCAATTCTTGCTAGCTATGAAGCCTAAAACAGGTGACTTTGCATCTCTGTGCCTCTTTCTCAATTTATAAACCATTATGGCAATAAAAAGTTACCTGGTAGAGCTTTGGTTTTTTTTTAAGCAAAAAAGTACCTGAGTTGATATATCTAAAGTGCTTAATTCAATGCCTGACATATAAGAAACTTTTGATAAGTGATAGTAAAATGCAAGTTACCTATTTTTCATTAACAATTCAAAGACTATAAACATTTTTGGACAATTGAAATATATTGCCATGTTGCTTTCTGAAAGCACCATATTAATTTATACAGCTGCTGGCAAAGCTACTAAAATGCTACCTCTGTTTTGATTTGTATTTCTTGGAAAACTTGCAAGACTGAATATTTTTCCTGTGCTTGGATACTGATTTATCTATTTTATGAGTTTAACTTCAGACTCTTTAAATTGTTTTAGTATTCTTCATGTCACTTGATCATCTGTATAATTCAGCGGAGTTAGCAGAGCTAATAATGCTTACAGTCACTTTAAAGAAAGATAAAAACAAAGTTCCTTGAGTCCTGGAGTTTTGTTAAGTGGTTCTCCCAAAGTTGCTAGCTTCTGACACTGCTGGGCCTTGAAACAATACATTTTTTTTCTCTTCTACACAGTGATTCTAGAGAAATGGCCTTTCCCCATCACATAGGTTTAATCACATATTTTATAGACAAAATATAAGCAATATCTTATATTGCTTTATAAGCTGCTCCCTTTGCCCTATCTGGAAATTATAAAAAAATGTATGTTCTAACTAGCTCCTTAAAAGACATTTTAAATGAAAAAAAAGTATTTTCAGTGTAAAATTCAAAAGTAGTCTTTTTATTCTGTAAAATATAATTGAATAACCGATACAAGATAATAATTTTAAAATAAGAGTACAGTATATTTCACGAATATTCAGAAGTTAACCTAGAGTCCCTTGGACAATGAAGTTCTTCCTAGTAGAAAATTTGCATAACCTAGGATGTTTACCTCTGTGGTATTGAGAGTGGGGTTAGGGTTGCATCTGTTGTTCTTGCCCAATGGGCACGTGGAAAAGTGTCCATCATTATTCACCAGAGAAATGTAAAATGAGCTAATATTGCACATGGATAAAATAAAAAGTAAATTGGTAGTATCAAACATTAAAGCAGATTTGAAAATTTGGGACACTGCTTTCAAAGTAAAACATGCTTGAGATGAAGATACATCACTATACTCCTAATCATCCCTCCAGGGATAAATTAGAAAAAGTGTCCCCAAATCCCCATGCAGAAATGCTCACCACAGCTTTGCATGGACCCTGCTAGGCTACAATCTTCTATTGATCATGTTTCTGTTTATCTCGTAAGCTGAAGCACTGATTATTTCCTCAAGATGTTTTCTTAGCAAATAGTATTGGAAGGTACAGACTGCATATGCCTTTGGAGCATAGGGAAGATTTATTTACTGGCCACCAAAATAAATAATATTTCCCTCTGGAGCTAAGGCTAGATAGGTTTTCCTAATGCTCTGTGAAAAAGATTAAGTTTTGGGATGGGTATATAGCTTAATAACACAGACACCTGTCTGGCAAGTGTAAAGTCCTGAGTTTGATTTCCAGTACAACAACAAGAAAAAAAAAGAAAGAAAGAAAAAGAAAATAAAAGAAAGAAAGATTTAGTTTGCTGAACCTAAGAATTGGGTGACTGTAACTAAACAAATTGCATGTGCAGGACCTATGTTTCACCATCATGAAATTTGAAGGGACCTAGTTCAGTCCACAATTGTGCTTCTTGTGCTTTCTGGATTTATCTAATCCAGAGGATCTGTACCTTCACATATCACAGCTATTTACTGTGAAAGACTGTTATGCACATGCAATGTAAATCTCAGTCCCCTCATGGTTGTATGGTTCGATGTCCATGATAAGGAATGTGAATGATCAAATTGTAATATATACCTTCCATAAAGTAATTCTTACCCATAAGATAATAGATTTTTTGTTGTTGCTTTGTTTTCTTTTGCAGAACCAGGGATGGAACTCAGGCCCTTGCACTTGCCAGGGAAACACTTATTCTACTGAGCCATCTCCCCGGATCCCAATAGGTTGTTGATACAGATAAAAATGCCTAAATTTCAACAATACTTGGTGGAGGGAGAGCATTTAAACTCAGGATGGATCAATTTTGTTTGAAATCCTTAAGGACATGAAACTAATTAGTGCTCCTATGTTCCAGATTAATGATTGTTTCTTAGTAGGAGAAGTATTGACTATTAAAAGATTCAAAAATATGGCATGACAACAGCATTCAGTGTATTATGTACTTGAGAAAATTAAACAATTCTTTCATGACCTAGTATTTCAACTGTAAGAACAATATGCCTCCATTAAAAATGCACAGGAGAAAGAAAATGATGGAGTGGTGATCTGTAGCAAAATTCAGCCTTTCTGAGATTTGAACTTCACACTGGAAAATAACAACTTGTCAGAGAGAGAGAGAGAGAGACAGACAGACAGACAGACAGACAGACAGAGACAGAAAGACAGAGAGACAGAGACAGAGTGACAGAGAGACAGAGAGACAGGCAGAGAGACAGAGAAGAGAGATACAGTGACAGTGACAGAGACAGAGACAGAGACACAGAGAGAGACAGAGAGTCAGAGAGACAGAGACAAAGGGGAAAGAAATAAAGGAGCATTTTGTATCTGTATATAAAAAACAGGATAGATACACAGCTAATTTCTTTTAATTCCATGAGAAAAAAGATTCATACTAATAGTGTTTGGACAGGATATCATGTCTGCGTCTTGTACAATGAATAAGCACCAAGACAACAATATTCAATGTATTAATTATTGAAACTGTCTTACTAATTGGTTTTGCAACTGTCTCATTGCTATTTGTTTAAAAAAGGGAAAAAAAGCAAAAAACAGAGATAGAGACAGACAGACAGACAGACAGAGATAGAGACAGAGAGAGAGATAGAGAGAGACAGAGACAGAGAGAGCCTGAGACCGATACAGAGACAGAGACAAAGACAGAGACAGAGAGAGAGTGAGACAGACAAATAGATTGCAGAAATATGGAAAGAACTGACTGGAAAAATTGGAATTTACATAGATGATCCACAGATCAAAAAGGAGAAAAACAATTGTCCTCTCTTCCAAGCTCTGTCAACTCAGGAAGGGAAACTGGACCCTCCAGAAGCCAGTAAGTGTCCAGGGCTGGGAGATCTAGGGACAAACATCAACTGAGACAAGCACTTTGTGAACTTCAAAATTAGCCCCAACATTTGCACCAAGAGGTCTCCTGCAGTGGAGCAAGCAACAACTGGAAAGGCATTCAAGCTTAAGAGCTGTCTATATTGTAGAGAGTGCTTCATCAGGAATCATCTTGTGGAGAGATTCTTTATATTTTTTAATTAATTTTATTGAGAAACAAATAGCAATGAGACAGTTGCAAAACCAATTAGTAGGACAGTTTCAATAATTAATACACCTCATATTGTTGTCTTCATAGTGGTTATTCATAGTACAAGATGCAGACATGATATCCTGTCCACAACCACTATTAGTATAAATCTTTCTATTCATTGAATTAATCAAAAGTAGCTGTATATCTATCCTGTTTTGAATATACAGATACAAAAGAGTCCTTTAATTGTGTCCCCTTTTTTGTTTAGTTTTTTCAGCGATGGCTATTCCATTGTCATTTAAATATTGTAGGTGTGTAAATTCAGCAAAATAATCCAATCTAGTCCATAATAGTAGTGGCTTATTCATAGGACTGGCAATGTCAGAAGTTGTTGACTTCAGCCTTTTACAGTTCAGCACATTAATATGGCTTTACTGTTTATACCTCATTTTTATACTTTTCTCCTGGATGATTAAGACCAAGATAATTTTGGGACTCAGAATAACTAAAAATCTACCTTAGGGATCTCGATTACCTCCTGAAGGTGAATGGGTGACAGACAGCTACAGAAAGGGAGTCAGCTAGACAGTGGTCTCCTGGGATTATTAACATGTTCACCATGGGGCCCTAATTCATAAGTCTCATGCCAAGTGGCTCTGAGTCAAACATGTTATGTTCTTGCGGGCCTGATCCCCTGCTGACACATGCATGACTCTCCTATTGGGATCGGCCAATCTGATAATTGGTACCAAGAAAAGAAAGGGTGCATGACAGTACCACAGCCTGTAGTAAACAGAAATGATTTCTGGAATCAAGGACACACCTTGAAATCTCATAATTTACAAGGCTAGATGAAGTAAAGCCTGCCTTGTTGAGCCTGAGACCTGTGGATTTTAGAAGACAATACTTCACTTAAAATATAGGAAAAATAGCTTTTCTGCTTCTGGATTTCCTTTATTTTTTATTCCTGTTGTTTTTTTTATTTTTTATTCTCCATGTTCTTTATTCTCATTTATTTCTTTTATCTTGTATTTCTCATTTTGTTCTGTTACCTATAGCTACTTGTATAAATGTCCTTCTAATCCATAATGGAATACATTGTCTTACACTATTCCCCCTTGTTATCTCCCAATTTTTAGTTTTTGTACTTTTATTCTCTATTTTTCAACTCCCTATATATTTAAACTATTAAGATTTATGAACTATTAGTTAATTCTATTACTGCTGTTGAATTTTTCATCATTAATGGAGTTATAATTCTTTTGAATAATAGATATTTGCTGTACATCAACATTTGCTTTATCCTAGGGTTCATACTACAATTATAGATACCTTTTTAAGGTTTAGAAAGGGACATTATTGGTTCTTCTGATATATTAATATCCTGTACATCTTGGATGATATTACTTTTCCAGATTTACTTGTTCCTAGGATTGAATAATGTTACTCTTTACTAGGTTTTCCCTACCAACAACCTAGATTTTCCTTTCAACCTTACCAGTACAAAGGTCTATCCCAAAGTCTATATCCACCCCTCTCATACTGACAGAAGTGATCATATCTTGAAATGTAGGACTATATATTAATGATGATCAAAGTGCATCACTGAAAGGTAGACTTAAGAAGTACCATACTAACCAAAAGTCTTTCTCAATTAGGAGATCACATACATAAGTACAAAACAAAACCAAATAAACAGAAACAAAAGCTATAAAACATGAGAAGACAAGGCAACAAGGTGGCTTCCAAAACTTTCAATTTCCCCAAAGCACACATGTGAAACATTAAGGAGGAGGCAAGAAAAAAGTCACACAGAAAAATTATTCCAAAGAAAAATAAATGAGATTTAAAAACAGATTAATGAAGTGCTAGGCAAACTCACAGAAAATTTAATAAATTAATGGAGGCAATAAATGAAGCAAGCAGGAAATGTATAGAAAACATTGACAATAAGCTATCTAAGCTAAACAGAATGATACTGAAAATGAATGACCAGTTTAGAAAAGAACTACAATACACGAAAAGGTTCCAAATATTGGAGAGAATTAGACATGCAGTTAAGTGAGGTGTGTGGAACCCCAAACAGCACAACCAGAATTGAGCTTCTCTATGTCACATCATAGTTAAAATAACAAAAGTACAATTCAGGAATAGAATCTTAAAGGTTGTTAGAAAAAAGTAATGATTCCCTTATAAATGTAAACTCATTACAATTGCAGCAGACTTCTTAACATAAACTTCAAAGCCCACAAGAGATTAGAGTGAAGTGTTTCAAGTTCTAAAAAATAGTAAATTCCAATCTAGATACAAATTCTAGAAAATTTGCTTTAAAGCTTGGGAAACAATGTATTGTGTTCACAAGAACATCTTAAGAAATCTATGGCCACTGAACCAGCATTGCAAAACATTTTCTAGGATATCCTAGAAATTCGCAATGAAGCCAACAATGCCAAAGAAATCTAATAAGAGACTGGATACACCACATACCATGAGCATTTGAGCACAAAGCACGATGTTTAATCAACATGAAAATAATGCAATAACAAAAATAAGTAAATTCCTTTTAGTAACCACTCTCAATGTCAAAGTGCCAATTTCTCAGTCACACCTGTAATCCCAGTGCTGGGGAGACTGAGACAGTAGGATCACTGTGAGTCTGAGCAGTGTAGTGAGACCCTGTACCAAGTAAATAAATACAAAAATAAGTAAATAAATAAAAAATAATACTAACTGGAAGAAAGGATCAAAAAGAAATACACTTAAAAATCAAAAGTTAGAAAATAATATCCCTTCACAAGAATACAGAAAAAACTAAGAGTAGATATCCTAATTTTAGAAAAAAATACATTTCAAGTCAGTTCTAATCACAGTAAGAAGAGACTTATAAATGCAATCAGCATTCAAATACAAGTTATAATGGCTTACATCCACTATAGTTGTTTTTTTTTTTTTTTTTTTTTTAGTTCCAGCAAAAAGAACAATAAAACTAGGGTCCTGAGATTGACTTTGGCATTAGTAGTATTATGAGTTTCTAGTTAGTGTTTCCAAAGGGCCCTGAACATCTATCAAAGTAAAGTTGCCAGATGTGAGACTCTTCCATTACGCCGAACTGCTTTAAGAACACTGAAGGAGTAGCAAGCAGTTTTTCTCTTTTTGCTTTGAGTAAAAAGCATTCTGAAGTGTGTCCTTTTAGATCAAGAGATAAAACTCTTTTGGATTAAAATCAACTAATATTGAATCATAAATGAAGCTATAAAGAGCACAAATTAAAAAAAAAAAAAAACCTCTAAGGGAAATCCAATAGAACAGATAAAATATGTAAGTCTAATGATGCCTCAATTAAAAGAAAAAATAATGCAATTAACTTTTAAAGTGCCTAGAGAAAAATGTTGGTATCACCCTTTTGTCCCCAAAAATTTTGGGACAATGAATAAAAAGATATCAAAATTGTATAACACTCTATGAAAAAATTAAAATGTAGATCAATCATAGTCAATGAGTTAGTCTGAAAGGCTTAGGTTCTGAAACAGAACCGAGATCTGAAAAAAAATGTAGCATAGCATAACAAAGAATATCAAATATTGAAGAACATGGAGAATAAATTGAGGAAATTTTGATGTTTTTCAGCATTTAAGCTAACACTTTAGAGTTATGCTGAATGAGAATCAAAGTGTCCTATATAGGAGTGATAGTAAATGGGAAAACTGTTTTATCGATTAAAAATGAAAAATAACCACAAGAGGTTCATTCAGCAAAGAATACAATAAGGAAAATGAGTTGCAGATGTGACCGATGGGAGTCTGATCATTCTGATAATTACAGAGTGTTAAACTTTTGAATTTCATTGTAAGTACAGGGAGGAGGGGCAGGTGAGGTATTGTAACCAGAACAGTAAGATGGCTTGTAAGCGGAAAATGTCAATCTGCCTGCTGTATGAAAACTGTGCCTGTGGGCTTCCAGAATAGGTATTGTAAGACCAGCGAAGAAGCCATGCAGTAGTCCAGGTGGGCAAAGAGGATTACTTGGAATGGATAATTAAATCATTTTCTTCCTGTGCTTCTATGGCTAAAAGAAAAAAAAAAAGCAGCTGTTGTAAAAGAAATGTTTTTGTCTATTCATCAAAGTACTCTTCTCAAGGTGAGAGAGAATTGTGTCAAGTGGGTAGGGACACACATTCAGTACACACAGTATAGAAATCGACCTGCATTTAGATGAACAATGTCAGGGGAGTGGGATAAAAACAGTTTATTTAATTTTAGCTGTGTTTAGGCCAATATAATAATAAGATATACAACTAAAAGCATTATGAAGGCAATTCAGCATTTAGGTGTAGAATGCAGAAGGCTGTACTAAAGATACAAAATCCAGATTTCTTTACTAGATGATAGTTTATATCATTTGGTTGCCTAGGCAAACATGTGCTTAAGGAGAATGGAAGTATGATTCCCATACCCTGAGACTGATACTGTGAGGTGTGTGAAAACTACTGGAAGGAATTCTGCTTGCATCTCCCATTGTTCTACACATATTTTGAACCAAGACAATTATTGCCTTGGCTACAGACTCTCCTTAGAGGATAGCTGGGATAATAATACTGCTGAAGCACACTTTGTGAAAGCCAGATCTTGGAAACAATCAAGATGCCTATCACATGTGGAATGGTTGAAAGAGATATGATACTTTTATGTAATGGAGCATTACTCAGCCATAAAGAATGATAAACTCAAAGCCTTCATATTTAAGTGGATGCCACTTGAAGATATAATTATAAGTGAAATAAACCAGACCCACATCTGTAAATATTGTATTGTCTCCCTAGTATAAGAACTCAGAAGAGGAATTACATATAGAAAGTTACAACACAAATAAAAGGAAAGCGAGAACTTGAGGTTAGGACAATGAGGAGTGGGCAAGGAGAAAAGCTGGGAAACATGACAGGGGAAAAGCCATATATTTGTATGCATGAGCTGGGTGGGGCAGTGATCCTGGGGTACATCAGCAGGCTTTTGAGACTAGCAGTTGGCTGGTGAGACTCTCACCATGACTAACTGTGCACGCTGGTGCCCGTGAGCCAGGCGGCTGCACTGAGGATGGTGATGTGTAATAGAGGGGGTCACGCTTGGAGTGCCTGCCATCCTGGTCTTCTAAATATGTACTTCTTGTCATGACATACCATTTAGTGCCATAATGTCTCTCAAGTAAAGGCCTTTTTTAAAAAGGGTAATAAATTAAAAAAAAAATAAGACACAAGAACAAGAAAAAAAAAATGTCACAGGTCTGTCCTGTTACAATTCTGTATATGGTTAGATTTCTAAATTTCTTTGTAAAAATATGTTAATGATTATTTCTACTTTTATAAAATTATTTTTTCTTCATATTTTGTAAGGACTTAAAGTTCAACATATCAATATTTGATGGAAAATACCTGTTCCATGATATGCCAAAGATGTTTGATATTTAGACCGACAGGGTAAACTGAACTGTATATATTGCAGGTTAATAATAAGCTTCTCTCCTGGAGGGTTAACAACATAAGTTAGCAGATCAAAATTGGAGAAAAGGAAGGGCTGCATGGTTAGCCAACATTTTGGACCTAGCCTTTCAAGGTCAGTGAAGACTTGGGACATAGGAGAACCTGTACTGTACTGTACTGTACTGTAACAACATGTAACTCAGTTGTGCTCCAAATTTTCTGATCAAAAAGATTATGGAGCCACAGAGGAATGTGATCAATGATGTATAATGTACCCAAAGGGAGTCACATGGAGAGAAAAAACATTCTCTCAGGCTTTCACAGAGAGCAAATTGATCAAGCAATGGCCGTGACTCATCCTTATGGCTGACACTGAAAAAGGATCCACAAAGTGCTGTACAGGGGAAAAAGAATCTGCAAACTGCGGTACAGGGTTACAGGATAAATCATGAGAATACTTGGCTGACCTTATCAGATACAAAAGTTAAATTTCTTGTTGTATAGATCTTGCTTTATCTTGGTCTTAACCATCCAGCAGAAAAGTATAAAAACGAGGTATATAAAGTAAAGCCATATTAATACGATGAGCTGTAAAAGGCTCGAGTCAATAACTTCTGAGGATAACCCACTGATATTATAGACTGCTAGACAGTGTTAGATTGTTTAGCTGAATTCAAACACCTATAGTATTTAGTTGCCAGTAGAATATCTGCCTCTGAGAGGACAAAAAAAGATAAAAATGAAAGATCATTTTGTATTTTTATGTACAAAATAGTTAGGATAAATATACAGCTCCTTTTGCTTAATTCAGTGAGAAGAAAGAGGTGTACTGATAGTGTTTGGACAGGAAATCCTGTCTGCTTCTTTTACTATGGATAACCCCTAAGAAGATAACAATATACAATGTAATGATCATCAAAACTGTCCTATTAATCAACTTTGAAACTGTCTCTTTCGTATTGATTTCTCAATTTAAAAGGTAAAAAAGAAATTATAATACTGCTGATTTCTACTGGTCTATTGAAAGAATGGTCAATGCTTATTCTTTTTTCTTCTTTTTAACTTTTTGATCAGTTTTACATGCTTGTATCTGGTAATCTGAACAGTCAATGTGAAGACAACCAAATGCAATATGACAACCATTGTTCCTATCATCTTGTTTAGTGAAATTCTGTATTGTTTTCTAATTTTTTCATTATTTTTATTCTCTTCAAAAAACAAAAGAACTAAAAAACAAAAGATAAGGATAGTGTCTCTCATTATAGTAAAGGTCACACATATTTACTGTTCAATGTAGAAGATCAGATTCCCTTCACTCAGAGCTCCTTCTCCTATAGTACAGCCCACTATGTCACTTGTCCTTTTTCTGGCACAATTGAGAATTGCAAATAAGGGCTAGAGCCAAAATGTGGTGATACTCTGTTACTGTTTTTATACTAACACCAGTCTTTTATTCCACAGAATCCATGACACTGTGAGTCTTGGTTACTTTTCTCTCCTAGCTGGGACAAAATAACTGACACCCAAAATGAAAGAGGGAAAGATGTACTTAGCTCACAGTTTGTGGAGGTTTCAGTCCATACTCAGCTGGATCTAAGGCAGAGTGGCACATGGCAGAAGGAAGCAGTTCATGGCAGCAGAAAACAGCAAAATAGCTAAGAGGAGCACTGGTAGAGCAGCATAAGCAGAGAGCAAGCCTCTCTGTCTTACTTAAAATGCATTTAGGCTATCTGTCCAAGGCTGGGTGTAGCACTCACACCCATAATCCCAGCATTGAACAATGAATTAATCACAAAGTCTAGAAGCTGCCCCATCACTGCATGAAGCTTTAAGGGGAAATCTAGACACAAACCATAACACTGGCAGCACTAAGTTATAGAGTTGCCAAAAAGGTAAAATCTTAGACTTTTTATGATTCCTGGTTAATACCCTATGAGAGTCAAGTCACGAAGGAGTAGGAGTGGATTATTTATTTATTAATTGCAAATGGTGAAATAAGTTGGAAGGCATGAATGGTACTGGGATTAAGGATATTAAAATATTTAAGTTATACATGGGGAAATGTATCTAATTTAGCTATAGGAGAAGCCACGTTTTCAAGAAATATGTACATATTAGATATGGAACTATTTGAAAACTTGGGGTAAATTTGTATTGAGTGTTCAAGGTACATTAGTATCTCTACAGCAAGCAAAGAATTTATGAACATAGACCTGGAAGGAGTGGATAGTTGAGTAGGAGAGAATATGATATGTGACTATTTAGAGAGGCTTGTCTAGTGGACAGGGATCATTGACGTTGGAATGTAAAGCCTGCAGGTTTTATTTCTAAGAATGATCACCATGAACTCAAAGGATTCAGGTGAAATTTGAAGGTAAAGTTCAAGAATTAGGATGTAAGTTCTAGCAACCATAGGATAAAAATGATGACATTTATTTTGGCTATCTACTTCTGACTACAAGGAGGGAGACACCATATGTGGCATAATATTCCACATATCACCTAGCCACACAGAGAATCTCAATTTCTCTTTTGTGATGGCCACCTTTATATACATGAATAATCCATTTAGACAGGCCACATGGCTTCACTAAGATCACAAGTATAATATATGCAGAGCAGAATCTCAGCCAAGGTTTGTGTGACAGCAGCCTATGTGTTCCTAGGCCTTTCACAGTAGCTGATTGATTATAGAAGAAATGGAAGTGCCACCATATTGGTCTCCAAGGGGTGAGATTTTGAAGGATGTTTCCACCATTAAACTATCCTGGTGATATATACATATTTTAAGCTAAGTCTAGAGGTCAAGAATTGTACCCTGGCTACTTCTTCATGGAAAAGTCTTCTTCAGTATTATTGCTGTCCTCCCTTAGGACAGGGAATGGCTAATTGCTTATCAAGTAATCACCAAGTATATTCTGAAAAGTGAAAAGTCACCTGCTAAATCAACCTTCTGGGTACTAGTTAGTCAAGCATTTTTCCTTGTCATGTTTACTGTTTTATGTTTGATAGAAAGGGATATGACAATCCTACGGAACTCAGAGCCTTCTGAACTTCTCAGTGGAGAAAGATATCAACTGTTTCTCCTCAGTTATAAATATTGTTAATGCTCAGTATGAATAGGATTTTATCATGAATAGATGGTCATTATATATATATATAATCTATATTATATATATGAAGAGGTATGTGTTAATATGTATTTGTTAATATAAGTCTTGACTTGAAAAGAAGGTGTAATCTTTTCTTCAGTACTTGAATTAATTGAAAAATTTCATGCAGTAATAAGTATGGTCTGTACATATATGACCATGTAAGAAACCTGTTTACGAATGGGATTTCAAATTTAAGGAGTCTACATGCCATTTTCTCTCATCAGTATTAACTGAAATCATCTGGTTACCTGAATTAAATTCATCTTAGTTATCAGTTATCAAGGTTGAAGGATTATAAACTTCTTTTTGTGCTTTTGACAGATGCTACTTATTTTTTTTCCATTTCAATGCATTTATTCATTCTCTCATATTTCATCAAAGATACATTTATGATATGTAAATTTAATTTCATGCTCTGCTTTGGCTTCTGGACAAGTTACACTGTTAAAAACTAGAGCTTCTTTGGGCTTGTACACGTATGTGTATCTTTCTTTTTGTTTATGGTTGCAGTCAGTAGAAGAAAGCATAGAGCTCACACAGAGATAAATCATGAATTTTTATTTCCCTTCCCATGTAACTTTCATCAAAGTGATAATTTTAAGAAGTCCTTTCAAATTCTGCAGTGCGATGAATCGCCTTATGCCTGCTCTGTCTTAGGGAGTGAAGGGTCATAGTGTCACTAAGATGCAATCACTCCATGCATGTAGGACATTGACCTTGCTTCCAGGAAGGAACTTTGGATATGGGAAATAAGATGGCCTGAATATGTGCCATAACATCCACAATATGTGCGTATCTTAATAACATGACTCGAAGCAGAAAAATGTAATGATAATTGTGAAAACTGACATGGGAGATAGAAACCATATTTTAACAGAAGCATCTGAGAAGCACTGTGAATGGTGACAATACAAAAATGTAATATATTTATATCTGCATTCCATGTCTTTATATAGTAAGCAGCACATAGTAGGTCTCCTTCAAATACAAGTAATATAATCTCTTCTACTGCTTTCCTGCCTGTATGTTTTTCTTCTTCCTAATCTTTGTGTTCTTTTTCTGCAATTTTTTCTTTATTCTATATGCCCTAGACCTTCTCCTCTTCCTCTACATCTGCTTCTCCCCTGATCTCTTTCTTTTAATGTTTCTTTTTGTTCTCTTTCATTCCTGCATTTATTAAGCTAACATAATCTGTCAAACATAAAACAGAGAAAAAGCAGTAAGTCACTACAGAGCTAGCTGTCACCTAATGCCAATGTCTGTCTTTGAGGTCCTGTTTGCTTCTCATGTACCATGTACACATTGAATACCCAACAGTGGCCAACTAAAAATAACTTTGAACATAAAGTGTTACTTTTAATTACTTTATTATGTACCTAAAGAGACAAGGACTCCTAAAGGTACATAGTACACACATACAGGCACCTATAGATGGAAAGCAGGTCATTGCCATCATCAGATATAGAGCCTGGCACTTCTGTTATGTCTGTACAGTTGTTTTGTTCCCATCATTGTCCAGACATGTTCTACACACACATGTGCATGATATGTATCTTACATGTAATTTTTAACCTAAAACATTATCTTCCATTGTTTTTAGTTCTTGTCATTTTAGTTTTTGAAATAAACAGCTTATTAATCTTTCTATAGAATTCCACCCATTTGTACCACGACTTACAGATTCTCTATATGCTGAATGTTTTATAAATTACTGAATAGATTGAGAAGCTTGATTAGGTCTAGAATTTTCTTGTTTCCTGCCTAATATATATATTCTCATTATATCATACATATATCAGGTGACATTGTTTGTTTGCTATTTATCACATTACAAAACACATAGAACGTGCCTCCAGTTTTTTATGTTAAGATTAGAACAGAAAGTGGTTAGATTTGGAAAGATAAGCATCCATGGGCAAAGAGTCTAAGGTGCCTTTTATTTTCTCCTCCAAAAATTTATCTTTTGGTGAAATCTTCCCTTTAAATTCATATATATACATGACACAATGCCATTCTCTATACTAAGAAGAAACTTGCTTATATCTACAGAAAAGAGGCAGAGGAATAACGTGAAAAAGAGGAAGCAAACAAGAACAGAGGTGAAGCATAGTTTTCTCCCTGCTGTTTTCACTATAATGCTTCCATTTTCATTTCTTGTCATACTTCTAGTCACTGATGATGAAGATTATTCATTTTATTATTTTTTTCAGGGTCTCAGTGCATTTTAAATATAGGTTAATGAATGTTGTAAAAACTCACTGTAAATATAATTAATACAATGACAATCTCATTTTTTTAAATCTTTTGTTTATTTGTTTATTTGGCCCAGGGTCTCACTATGCAGCTGGGACTCACAGTGATCCTCCCGTCTCAGCCTCCTCAGCACTGGGATTACACGTGTGTGCCACCATGACCAGTTTGGGGGTGGCACTACGGGTTCTGGGGCTAGTATAACAGGAGGTGCACTAGGGATGAAACTTAGGTCCTTGCACTTGCCAGGCAGGTGCTTAACCCACTAAGCTATCACCACAGCTCAATCTCAGGGATCTGAATGGATTTGGCTTCCATAAAAATATACACCTTTCCTGGGTTCGGGAAAGACTTCACTAGGGTTTCTGTCACGTGCATAAAAAGAGCACCGTGTCCACAGGAATGTGTTTTAACAAAGTGAGTCTATGTGACCTTATTCATTTATTTATTTATTTATTTATTTATTTATTTATTTATTATTTTTGTTTGATAAAAAGGCATATTACATTTTAATTTTAGTTTTAGTAGTAAATACTGTGATTATCTTTGCAGAGTTGGTTGCTTGGTATTTTTCCAACAGACTTTATCTTGATGATAAAATCCTTGGTGGAGTCTCCCAGAAGAGTTTCCATCTGTGTAGGACCTGTGAACATTGCTGGGCCATCCCTGTCTGGGTCCCCCGCCCTGTGCATATCATAGCTAATCTGCCCCTGCCATCCACTGCACACATAGTTGTCCTACCACGAATTTCTAGGTCCTTCCCTGGAACCTGAAAATGAATTCCAGGAGCAAGCACCATTTTAAGTGAAAAATTTAACAGCCTTCTAAGAATCATTTGAGAAAGAAAATGGACAGAAATGTGGCGCCTTGGGTAGATATTTTCTTTCACTGTAAATCTTTTCAAATATATAATAAGTAAGTCAATATCTCTGCTGCAGCACATTAAAGGATATTGCTTCAGTAGTGATCAATTTTTGGTCATGTGAGTTTGAGAGAATCTATTGGAGGGTTCTCTGGCTTCTTTTATTTAAATATTTTATTATTCTGCACAGCTCTTGGCAGTAAAATGTTCTGGCTATTAACATTCCCACCCAAGGAAAAGTCAAGAAAAGATAGAATAGTCCTTGTCCAAACCATCCATTTCCTCTTGCAGGAAACTAATGAAGCTTTGATAATGGAAAAGAGATTGTAAACAGAAACCATGACTAGCATGAACCTGGAGATTACTTGTGATTGAAAATTAAAATTGAAAATAAAAAGAATTTCAGGGAAAATCCCAAGTAAAAGTGAGCAATGGGATAATAGACAGCTTCAGAACTCAGTAGACACAATGGGGAAGCTGCAGGACATACTCAAGAGTGTGTTGTGAAGGTTAAATGTACAAATACTAAAGGTGCTTTGCAGAGGCTGCTACCCCCAGAAGTCTGCAGCAAGCACACAGTGTCCAGAGAACCCTGAACTCCATCATTCTCTCCCAAACTTATTCCACTTGATTCTTGTACATGCTCATCTACAAATAGAAACACAGCAACAAGGACAACTCTTATTGCAGTCCAGATCTTCTAACTCTCCTTCTGTTGGAATTTTTTTTTAAATCATGAAATTTTTCTCTGGTATTCTGTAAGTGTGGTTATTATGAAGGATGGAACCAAAGTACATATTCATGAACACAGAATCCTATTTTGTCATTAATATTCATTTTGTAAAGAGAAATGCACACTCTTGAGGGGAAAAACACTGATTCAACAGTTATTTATCTCTTTATTTTTGAATTATGGAAGAGATTTTAGTCCATCTTAACAAAGCATGCCGATAACAGCAGCATTTTTCAAAACTCTGCAGTACTTCCTCCCGCTCCAGGGTCTTTCCTCCCTGCTGACCCTGCATTCACTTTACTCAAAATCTAGCTGTGTTGTCCCAGAGTATGACCTTTCTTTTAAAAGTTCTTAGAGCATATTTTTTTTTCCTTCTATCAAGGTATTTATCACTTGCAATAGATCTAAACATCTTTAATTACATGCCACACTCCTCAGGACTTTTATACCAAGAAACCTTCATTTAAGGCTTTATACTCATGAAAACATGTGTGTGTTGGGGTTCACAAGCACTGCCAGATAGTGGGCAGCAGGCAGTGCCGCTGGCTCAGAACAACAGGGTCAGCACACAAGCGGGAGCCGCTTCAGAAAGGACAGTCCAAACCCAGTAAAGCCAGCTAATTTTAGAAACCAACCTAAAACTCACCATCGTTCACTCCTTTAGAAATGCGTGGAGAGTGGACCAGTCCGTTAAATGGGCGGAGCCTTCAGGGGTCTGTGTGTCAGTGAGAGCTAGCAGGTATGGCTGAAGGGTTTCTGGGACTTTGCTTTTTCTTTAGTTTCCTGATTCAAACAACTTAGGGTTTTCTGATAATTTCATTCTGTAATTCATTTGTCTTCCAGTCTCTCTTTCGTTAACAAACTGTGTGCACATTTTCACTACGGAATGGATTTGGAAAAGCAATATGTTCAAGTGGTCAAGTTAAGCAGGTACTTCAGAGCGAAGCTCTCACCAGCAGAATCAGCATTTTTAAACCCACTACTTGGAACAATTAAGATTATTATTGTGTAAGGCAACTGAAATTTATTCAGAGCTATTAGAAGAGTGTTCATTTTGAGCTGAATGTGGTAGTGCGGATCTGAGGCTGGGAAGTTACAAGTTTAAGCCCAGTCTGGGCAACTTAGCAAGTTCCTGTCTCAAAATTATTTAAAATAATTATTTTTTTAAATAAATGACTTTATGGGTGCATGTTGGATATATACAATGACCACATCCATTACAAGGAATTTGTCACTGTCCATAATATGTCTTCATTATAATTATAATTATACTACTAATTTCTATTAGTTCATTGAAAAGGACAGTTTGTGCTTATATTGTTTGATCAATTTTGCATATCTATATCTTGTAATCTAAGCAATTATTTTGAATATAGCAATAGGTAATATATTGACCATTGTTAATTTCCCACTATCTTATTTTGAAATTATGTATCACTGTTTCTATTGTTTTTCTCACTCTAAAATGAAATAAATGAATAAAAGAATAATCTCAAGGTGCAACCATTTACCTGAAAATATCTCAAGTTTATCATTCTTTATAGCATATTAATATTCCAGTATATATGAAAAATACATTATCTTTATCCACTTACTGTTGGTAGCTATCTAGGCTATTTCCAAAACTTGGCTATTACAAATTGTCCTGATACAAAAATTGATGTGCATATATCACTGTGCATGATGCTTTTAATTCTTTCTGGAAGACACTTAAAAGGGGAATACTAGGTCTAATTGAAACTATAATTTTAGTTTTTTGAGGAACTTCCAAAATGTTTTCCATATTGGTACAAATTTACACTCTTACTAACAGTGAGAAGGGTTCCTTTTCCCCCATAGACCCTCCAGCATTTCTTATTGGTTGATTTCTTGATAGTAGTCACTGTTTCTGGACTGAGCTAGAATCTCAGGATTATTTTATGCATTTCTTGAATGCATGGTAGTATTCAATATTTTTTTCATCTCTTTGCTGTTTAGAATTTTTCATCTGAGGAGAATCAATTTTTTTCAGTTACCCAATTTTGCATTAGGTCTTTAAAATGGGGAAAGGTCTATTATATTTTAGTTCATTATATAATGTATTCCAGCACCTTGTCTGAGGTAGAGCTACCAATTTTTTTCCCCATTCTGATGGGAGCCTCTTCACTCAGTCATTTCTTTTGCTCTGAAAAGGCTTTTTCACATGTTTTGATCCCACTTACTGATTTTGTATAGTCTTTGCATGCACATGTCACCAAAAGTTTTACATATTTTTATCTTCCAGAAGATGAAGTGTTTCTATAATATATTGAGATCTTTGATCCATTTGCATTTTACTTTAATGTACAGTGAGAGATATCAGTCTAGGTTTAATCTCTGGTAGGTGATAACCAATTTCAGCACCTATTATTAGTAAAGAGACTTTCTTCAAGTGAAAATGTTTGGCATCATTGTGAAAGCTGAGTCTTTTGGAGTTGATTCTTCATCTTCTATTGTGTTCCACTGCCCCTCAGGTCTGGTTTTGTGTTTGTTTTTCTTGTTGTTTTGCCAGTATCATGCAGTTTTATCACAGGAGCTTTGTAATGTGACTTCATATCAGAGATTATGTTGTCTTCTCCCTTGCCTTTGTTGCCCAGCATTGCTTTTGCTATTCTAGGTCTCTTCTGGTTCCAAGTGAATTTTTTTTATGAAACTTAGGGATTTTTAAATCCCATTTTATTTATTTTTATTTTT
>NW_004524647.1:863966-865040 GCF_000260255.1 Octodon degus
TATGCAGTGTATTATTTGTTGAAACTGTACTTTCGATTTGATTTGAAACTGTCTCATTGCTATATGTTTATCAATAAAACTTTGAAAAGAAAAAAAAAGAATTGAAAAACATACATATGCAAAGCAATTAATTAAATTATGGTTTTCAGCTTTTTTATTAGACATTTTTTTATTTTAGGGAAGGGTTTACACAGTGTTCAGGGTCTCACTACTTGATCGGATGTGTAGTGGTCCGCCTATTTATAGCCTCTGAAGAGCTGGGATTACAGGCGCGAGTCATCATGCCCAGTCTCAATTGTCCTCTCAGCACTCCCAGGAGGCACAGCCAGCATGACCGGCCTAGGGATTGAACTCCTGGCCCCTGTGCCTGCTTGCAGGTGTTTTAATCCACTGAACTATTTGGCCAACCCTGACATATTTGTTATTACCAGAACATTATTTATATATTTTTGGATAAAGCAATTCAGTAATCATGACACTTTCATTAAGAATTAGCATTTTCCTTTTAAGAGAAAGTGTGTAAAAGTGTCCAGATTGAGTAAAAGCCCTGTGATCTTGAGTTTGTTTTGAGAGGAGTGCTATGAGTTTGTGATGCACTTTATCTTGCAACAACAAATCCCTTACATACGCTGTCCAGTCATGACATAGATGACCTGCAGTGAGCTTAACACTGATTGACATTTTAATGGGAGTCTCATAGAACACAATAGTCTACAATATGAGATATTAATATATACTCTTAAAAGAAAAATTACACAGCAGGGTGTGTTGGAGCGTGCCTGAAGTCGCAGCCTTCCAGGAGCAGGACCAGGAAGATTGCCAGTGGGAACCAAGAGTG
Source organism: Octodon degus (assembly GCF_000260255.1). Taxonomy (NCBI): domain Eukaryota; kingdom Metazoa; phylum Chordata; class Mammalia; order Rodentia; family Octodontidae; genus Octodon; species Octodon degus. The sequence continues at coordinate 864,805 of NW_004524647.1, forward strand.
GACAGTTTACTGAGATTTGTCACAGTGTTTAAAAATAAATAAATAAAAAGGGGTGGGATTATAGCTCAGTGCAAAGACCCTGTGTTCAATGCCCCCAAAAAAATCAAGAAATAAATTTAATAAATTCTGAATTTTTTTCCCATGGAGATCATGCTTTAGAACATAATTATAAAGGTTCTAAATAGTGTTTCTGTAAAGAAATCTAAAGATTATTTTGCTACAGTGGGTATATATAT
>NW_004524647.1:865140-868103 GCF_000260255.1 Octodon degus
AATGAGACAGTTTCAAACCAAATTGGTAGGACAGTTTCAATAATTAACACATTGTATATATTCTTCCTAGTGGTTAATTGCTGTACAAGATGCTGACTTGATAACCTATTTACAAACACCATTAGAACAAATCCCTCTATTCATTAAGAGAATGTAACTATGTATCTATCCTATCCACTTTGAATACACAGATACAAAATGGACATTCATCTGTATCCCCCTTTTTTGTTAAATTCCATCATTTAAATATTATAGGTGTGTAAACTCAGCAAAATATTCTAAAAGAGTTCAGTAGTCCATAATAGTATTGGGTCTTCCGCTTCACTGTAATGTCAGAAGTTGTTGACCTGAGTCCCTTACAGCTCAAGATAACACCATGGCTTTTAGAATAGTTTCTCATAGCGCTCTGGGGGATTTCATTCATAGTTTGAGTGAAATTTTATTAAATCTGTAGGACAGTTTTAGGAATATGGCCATTTTCACTGCATTGGTTCTGCCTATCCCAGAAAAAGGGATATCTTTACACTGTATGAAATTTTCTTTGATCTCTTCTTTAAAAGTACTGCAGTTTTCAATGTAAAGCTCTTCTACTTCCTTCATTGGACTAATTCATAGGCATTCCATTTTTCTTGATGCTATTGGGAAAGATGTGGTTTCCCTGATTTTTCTCTCAGTAAGTTTGTTATTTGTGTATAGGAATGCTCTTGATTTTTGACTATTGATTGTATAATCTGCTATGCTGCCAAATTTCAGTATTAATTCTAGGAGTTTTTCAGTTGAGTTTTGGGCGTCTTTTATGCAGGGTGTCATATCACTAGCTAATAATGAAAATTTATCTTCCTCCTTTCTTATCCATATTCCTTTCATTTCCTTCTCTTCTGTAATTGCTTCTGCTAATATTTCTAGAACCATATTGGATAGGAGTGTTGATAATTGACATTCCTTTGTTGCTCCCAATTTCAGAGTGAAAGTTTTTAGGTTTTCCCACTTAGTAAGATGTTCTATGTTGGTTTGTCATAGACAGGTTCTATCAGACTGAGATAAAGATCATCTATTCCAATATTCGGGGGGTTTATCATGGGTGCATGCTGGAATTTGTCTAATGCTTTTGCTGTATCTATTGAGATGATCATGTGAATTTTATCTGCAGATCTGTTAATGTAGTATTTTACTTTTCTTGATTTTCATATGTTGAAAGATAAAGGGCTGGGTAAGTAGCTCAGGGTGAAGGTCCTGGGTGCAACATCTCCAGTACTGCTAAACACACATACACTTTGAGATAAATACTGGACTCTACCTAAAAGTAACAGTGGAAGAGAAAATAAAGAGAATTGAAAAAGTGAGCCTCTGTATGCTGCACAAGTCAAAGATAGTGTTTCAGAGTTCTCATCCTTGCTAAACTTCAGACTCAGTCCTCCAAAATTTAATGAAAAACTGGAAGTAAAATAAATGAAGTAAAAGAATAAATAATGAATTTATTTAATCAAAAAGACTGAAAATACAAGGTATTAATTGAGCAATAACTGAAAATGCTTTTTAAAATTCTGCTTTGAGCTCTGCTGTTGAAAATATTTGACATTATAATCCGTGTGCATCTGTTATATGCTTACTCATAGTCCTTTAGACTACTGTAAACTGAGGCATAAACAGAAGTGGCACCTACATAAATCTGAAAATGTTAAATAAAAAGCTTTAATAAATGGCTAAACTATTTAATATCTCCATGTGGGAAAATCAGGTGTAGAGGCTTACTAATGCACAGCTCAGGGTATTTTTATGTCTTTCTGACATATTCATTTCATTGTCATTGGTACTGTGCATAATTTCGTCAGTACCATAGGAATTACTAAGTGTATGTAGGAGAGATGCTCTTAATACAATTGGTTTTCTTCTTTGCAAGAGAAAATTGATGTTTCTTGGAAGTTTTCCCACAAAGTCCTACCTTATGCTATCTGAAGTGTGTATTACACACCTTTCCCCATGTTAACCCTTTCACTGGATATGGCATGGGCTTTGACAAACCAGAACACTGGTAGTGAGGCCATCAGAGACACAAAAGGCCCCCTCTCACTGGCAGGAACCAATTTCTGAATGTTGCCAGGTTTCAGTAAAGAAAAGGAAAGTAAGGATGGGAAAAGAGAAAAGTTAGCAAATAATGGTGCCTGCCACACTAAGGAACGTAACCTTCAAGAAATTTTATATTTTTAAAATTCACCTTCCATTTCTAATGTGTGTGATATGAATTTAGATTTTTCTTGTTTGTTAGCCTGACAAAGTTAAACATTAAGTGCTAGCCTAATAATGTGTATCTGGTGACGTTCAAGGGAAGAATGAAGCCTGAAGTGTTTGTAAAATAATAAAATATTTCATAGAACAGTTCAGTTTTCAAAGCATTGTTTAGTTTAGTTTTCAAAACATTTACTAAACATTTAGTAAATGTTTCAAAGCATTTCAAAGGAATGTTTATGGAAGTAACTTAGAAACTACAATTATTAATTTTAGCAATGTATTGTATAATACATATTTTGTAATGATAACATCTGCAATATAGACTTTTTGAATATTACTATAAAAATGAGACAAATTTGGACAGTGTCATGTTATAAAATTAATACGAAAAATAATCTTACAAATTAAGTTATAGTGTTAGAATAGTAAATTCCATACTAGAACAAAACAATAATGTTAGGTTCAAGTTGGTGGGATTACTGCAGATTTCATTCAACTTTGCCTTATGTCTATTTATTTTTATAATGGAAAGTTATGATATAACAAAAACAAGCTCAATAAAGCAAAGGATAGCTTTTGTAGATAAAAACAAAACCAGAGAGAAGATATGTAGGAAGAAAAGGACATATATAATAGCAAAATAAAATGAAATACTTTGGCTGCATGTTCTAAGAAACACTTGAAACAATTTTGAGAAAAAATACACAAAACTGTTGAATAAAGCAAGTTATAGT
>NW_004524647.1:877273-884163 GCF_000260255.1 Octodon degus
TATATAGATCAATATCAAGATCCACTTATGTAATTTTCAAGGGAAGGTTATAATGTAGGGTTCCTACTGTTTCTTTGTGACACAAATGTGCCATAGAAAACAATTTGGGAAATATCACTGTGGATAAAGGCAATCTTTTGATAATAATTCTTCATAAAGTGAAGAGAGATCTAATGGGAACCATTGGCATCATGTATTTATTGAATTCATAATTTAATATAAGTGTTGTTCTGTTAACCGCTAGAGGCTAAATGCTAAATGTTGTACTGCATACTGAAGATTATAAGGGAAAAAGTAAAAATAAAGACATTGGAGAGAACTACTGATAGAACATGAAAATATAGTGCAATCATCAATGCTAGAAGTTTAGTGTATTTTATAGGAATCTTTAATTGAGATTGAAGGGCCATGTGTCAGAGACTTTTGGATTATCTCTTAGAAGAGAACTAAGTCATGGTGAATGGCTGCAAGCAGTCCAGCATTGTCGATGTAATCAGAACAATGTGGGCTTTCAGGCCTGTGAAGTCTGAGTTGACCTTAGTGCTTTGCAAGGTCAGTCAACTCATGCAAATATCAGCTTCTTCACAAGTAGAATGAGAGCAAATGATCTGTAACTAAAAACTCAAAAATTATAAAATATATGTATTGTTACCAACACAGCATGAGGACTTAATGAATATTTATTTTTATCGTAGCTAGGCAGGCAGGGACAAATGATCTATGGCCATTTTTGTCAGCGAAGGAGATTTAGTTCTTTCTGGAGCACCACTAAGGAGTTCTCAGAATGGAGAGCAGTTGATCAGAAGTGGAGTTTCCAAACACAGACATGAAGGGATGAATAGCTGAAGGCAGACAGCTAGCATCGCATCCAGATGAAAGGTGAAATTGTTGGACCAGGTCATTGTTAATGTATCCAGAGCTATGCAGCATTTCAGAGCTAGGGGAACAGAGAGAAAGAATAAATAATGGCAGAAGAGTTTCTAGCTGGAGCAGCTAAGTGTCTAATTCAGACAGGCAGCACAGCAGGTGCAGTAGGTATGTAAAAGGTAATGAGTTCAGTTGGAGACTGTAGTGTGTTTTCTATTATTGCCTTTCTGGCTTTTTTCAGAGCAAGGAAGCGTTGGAGACTTGAACATGACAACTCATCTTCTGATCCAAAAATTCTTTGATTTTTTGGGACAACTATATTTTAAATACTGTATTAGCTTATTATAAAAAGCTGTCATTGTGATCCATTCAGGTTTTACTTCTAAAGCTCATCTAACAAAGTAGAATGGTTAATATAAATACCACTAGCTATTAAAAAATCTAACATGATTTCTATTTGTGAATTTGTGGATTACAATCTTATATTCCTCAAGTTTGTTTTCTTTATGCATAATTGAAAGTAAATACACATTTGCAGTATAGTCAAAACCAGTTTATGTGTGTCTTTCTTGTTTTAATGTGCAGGGCAGGAGAGAATTGGGAAAGATTCCAACTATGAGCAGGAGGGTAAAGTTCAATTTGTGATCGATGCAGTCTATGCCATGGCTCATGCCCTTCATCACATGAACAAGGACCTCTGTGCTGACTACCGGGGTGTTTGCCCAGAGATGGAGCAAGCTGGAGGCAAGAAGTTATTGAAGTATATTCGCAATGTTAACTTCAATGGTGAGTCCCTCATATCCACGCTTCTCTGTACCCTAAGTAATTGGCATTATGTGTTTCATTAAGACCTTTAGGTTCATTGTTATTTATTCCTTTGAGTAGCCAGACTTATTGTATAATTTCAAGTGATCTAGTCAGTACTTAAATGAGGGAAACAATGAAAGTGAATGAATGAATGAATGAATGAATGAATGAATGAATGAATGAATGAACATTTAGGGCTATAGATCATTACGTTTTTCAAATAGGTTGTTGTGCAAACCCAATTCATTCTTGGTGAAAGGAAATGAGTGAAGAAAGAGAGAAGCTAAAAGGAAAGGAACATTTGATCTAATTCCATAAGCTAACTGAAGTAATGACCAATGTCCATGACAACTGTGTCTTTAATTAAAATTTACTGGTCAAAGTACAAAACTCTGCTGTAAGTTAATAGATTTCCTAAGAGAAAGAAGTATAAATACATAGGAAAATATGGGGGCTGGTGAGATGGCTCAGTGGTCTGAAGCACCTACTTAGAACAAGCTAAGCCAAGCAAAGCACAGGGACTGCGGTTCAATCCCCAGCACCACATGCCAGCCAGCCCCGCCCCCTGATGGGCTGAGCTGGCCACACACACACACACACACGCACACACACACACACACACACACACACACAAATAAATAAAAAAATTAAAAAAAAAATATATATATATATGAAAATAACCCAAATAATGTAGAATGCATGAGGGAATTACTGTTTTCTGATGCTACCTTCTATATGTTGTCTTTTTTTTTTAATGCTTCACGTACCAAAAGCTAAGCAAATCATTTCAATAAGCCTGAATATATAACAAAACATTTAGTAGGATAGGTAACAAAAAATTCTAACTCTATTACAAAGGAATAATATAATCATACTGAAAAAAGAAATAAATTTCAGAAAAAAATCCTATAAGGGTAGAGACAAAATTTATAATAGCTATTGCATGATAGCTAGTAAAGCTTGTATTTTTCATAGTTCTAAAACTAATTTATACAGAAACTTTAGTAGATAGTGTAAAGGAGTACATAGCTTGTGGATAATTAGGATCGAGTTTCTCCTTGTCAAAGATAAAAATTACTGAAGAAATATCAGAGAAAGCTAGAATGAGCCCCTTGTATTGGATAGGATTTACATATATTAGCATGAATTCACACACAATCCCATGAATGGATATAAGCATGGACATTCATATGGGTGTGTGCCTGAGTCAGCACCCGTGCCACTTAGGTCTGTCCACTGGGTGGGCCTGGGGGTAAGATATCCCAGAAGAAATGAGCACACATAGCACTTATATATCATTTAAATACCACTCTTCATTGAAAAGAAACAAAGCTGCCTGGAGAGACAGTTGAATCCAGAGACAGTGCAGCAGAAGTACAAGATGAGATTGAGTCAGACCGTGCCAAAAGGGAAAGACAGTGTTGGGTGTACAGTGTTAACATAGTTGCTTGCAGGACGCAAGAGTGCTCCACACCTACAGGGGTCATGCTTATGAGCACAGGAGCCAACCTGGAAGAAATCCCATTGCCCAACTCTGGGACCACAAAGGATTTTGTTTTGGTGTCAGGGATTGAACTCAGGACCTTGCATTTGCATGACAAACACTTAGGTCACTGAGCTATTTTCCTGGCAATCACAAAGGACTTTAACTAATTATATAATATAAATATGCCCAAATTTATATAAATAAAATAAGTAAATAAATTGAATAAACAAATGCATAAGCATAGGTACATGATAGAATGCCAAAAAGGTGGAACCACAAAATTTCCATTTTGTAAAATCACCAGTAATCATTATTTCAGGTAATGATATTTGATGGATGCTACAATTATTGAGCTAAAGTCTGAAAACAAGGTATTTGCATAGTTTAAAGATATCTTCAGTTGAGATGTTTATTGATTATCAAAGAGGAAATAATAGGTTTGTAGTGGAGACCGTTAGAAGACAGCACCTTGAACAAGTGTCAAAGATGGAAGTCACCTTTAATGAGATGCATGAAACTCCTATGTGTCTTGGTGTGATATACTGGAAATGTTACAGTATCCCTTCTGTGACCTTGTTGCCAAAATACTTCTAGATTAAACTGGGTGCATAGCACAAGTCTATAGTACCAGCTGCTCAGGAGACTGAGGCAGAAATATCACATGATCCCAGAAGTTCAAAGCCAGTCTTGACATTGTAGTGAAATTCTGTCTTTTTTGGGGAAAAAGAAATGCTCAGTTCATGAGCAAAATAGATGGAAGAACTGTTCCCAGTGAGAAGAGACAAAAAGTTATTAGTACCAGATGTAATATGGGAACAACTGATCCTAAATCAGAAAATGGATATTAGTGGGAAAATAGAGGAATCTTAATAAAATTTGTATTTTAGCTTTAATAGTGAAGTATCGATTCCCTGGTTTAGAAAGTCACTTCTCCAGTTGTAAGCAGGAATTTATTTATTTATTTATTTATTTACTTATTTTTGTGGTACCAGAGATTGAACTCAGGACCTTGCACTTGCCAGGTAAGCACTTATTCTACTGAGCTATCTCCACAGCCCAGCAATCTATTTAGACCCAGAGTGCTGCACCAATCTTATAGGAGTTCGTATCTGGATGCAGTTATCCAATTTGGTGATATTTTCTGATGTTTGTGTGGGATAGTTTTGTGTCAGGGCCCTGGGCTCTGTTGCCATACCACAAAAACTTTAAAAAAAGAATTAAAAAAATTATTGTCTAACTATAAAAATTCCAAAATTCCAGATACCAACATAGGAGGAGTCTGAAGCCATATTGGGTAATGTAATGAGAGTATATTTCAAAATTTTAAAAAATGTAAAAGCACTAGGAATGTAACTGAATTCATCCTGTGTTCAATGTACAGTAACACAAAAATGGACAAAATTAAATATTTGAATCAGTGAACATGGATCATTTTTCCATTTGTTCATGTCTTCAATTTCTTTTTTGAATGGTTCTCTATATGTCTTGCATATCCTTCACTAAAATTCTTCCTAGATATTTTTATGCCATTGAAAATGGGAATAATTTTGCATTTTTTCTTTTGGATAATTCATATAAAGTTATAAGAATGTTACTGATTTTTTTATATTGCTTTGTATCCTGAGTTGTTCCCAAACACATTTATTAATTCGAAGCGTTTGAGGGCATCATTAGGAATTTATGTGTACAAAATCTTTTCATTTGCAAAAACAAATCAAAACAGAAGTGACTATTCATAAAACTAGAATATAATGCAACTAAAATTATTTTCCCTTTTTTATATTTTTTAACTCTACAGAACCTCTTGATAGGCAATTTTCCCTAAGCCAAACAAAAATAAATTTCATTATTTATCACATGCAAATTACATATGCTGAAGTCTGTTCCTGGTTTCATGTTCTGGTCCATGAATGTCTGTGATCATTCTTACACTAGTGAACAAAAAAAAAATTGTGAGCATTTTCTTGGCAATTTTTGTCCATATCTTCTCTTGAATGATTATAGACTCATTTTGTGCAGAACATCAAAACTGCTACTGTCAAACCTGCTGAACTAGACCTAGGGTTTATGTATATGAAATGATTATCTCATGCTAGAAAGATGCCAAGGACTTTGTGTTGTTAGCTTATTTACTTTCCAAGGCATCTTGGTGGTTTCGGTATTATTATTTTATCTTTGCTTATTAGGAAGACTACAGAGAACTTAAAGTTTATCATGTCCAAGTAAAACTCAGGAGTCAAGAGCATCTAAATCCACAGTTTGCTTTCCTGACTATCGCGCTCTTAGCAGCTGAGAGGAAGGACTTCCTGACCCACTCTTGCAGGCCCCTCATAGGCCTGAGCTCCTGTGGAGTCCATTGCAAGAGCCAGTCTTTCCTCTCATTATCTTCATCTGTGGTGCACACTATTTTCTTTGAGATCTTCTTTTTCTCTTCCATGTAGATAGCCATAAGACATCTGTTATGACGACATCCCAAGTCATTGCACCATTCACTGATGACAGGGCTTGAGTTTTGTGAAGCCAAGAAGCTGTGCTCTGTTTATTCAACAGCTCCTCTCTAAAGGATAAACTATTAGAGGCAAAATTAACAATAACTTGAAATATTTTACTGATTTAGTTTTCTGACTTTTGGGTAAAGAAATCAAATTGTGGAGAGGAAAAAATAGCTGTCAAAGGCTTCACAGCTGGCAAAAGACAGAAACAGGTTTAAAGCTGAAGTCTCTTTCTTGTCCATTTTAACGGGCATTTTTGGGCATATTTTAGGCAAATTTTGGTATTTCTTCATCCCAGGAAGCTTGTTTGTACTGCCCTGATACTTTAGTGGGGAACTCCACTTACCTTTGGGAGTTTCATTCTAGACCATCAGAATGTAATTCAAGGACTCTGACCTTCACATTCACCAAAGCATCAATTTAGGATATGATCATGGAGTATCCTAGAAGTTTTCCCAATGATTTACCTTGCACTTATCCTCCTCTTATGAATGGAGAAAAAATGGTTACTTCAGCCTGCCTCACTCCTTGCCTCCTTACCCTGTGTTCCAAACCAACATGAAGTCCTGAGTGTTTAACATTTTCATTCTCTATTTTGGCTCAGGCACTCAAATCTTCCAAATGTAGTTACACTATCTTGGACTTCACACCTTAAATGAATTGCTCTATAACAAATTTAATGTGAAATGTGTCTTACTTAGATTTCCATAAGAGAAATATAGAGAGCACACATTTTGTAGAGGCGCCACATTTCACAAAAATGTGAGCATTCTTTATCCCAATGCAAAAGCTATGGTTCCTTCTTCTAAATCTGAGTAAGCCTGTGACTAATTTGGATGTGACATTATGTGATTTCTAAACCATTAAAGTAGTGGTAAGATTCTGCATGGTTTTTCTGCAATATTTTCACTATGGACGCAGCAGAAACCCCACCCACAGGCATATGTACCTGCTCTGAGTGATCTCCAGCTAAAGTCTCAGCACTCAGCTGTCACACAAGTGAGCTTCACTCTGCCTTCTCTGATGAGAATGTCCCACAGGGGGACCATCTCCATCCACCCCTCACTAAATTGCAGGATGTCTTAGTTACTCTTCTCTTGTTGCTGCGACAAATACCCGACACTCAAAATGAAAGAAGGAAAGGTTTATTTAGCTCACAGTTACTGGAGGTTTCAGTTCATACTCAGCTGGGTCCAACGCAGAGCAGCACAGAGCAGAAAGCAACCTTTCATGGAGGC
>NW_004524647.1:884908-892519 GCF_000260255.1 Octodon degus
GCAGACATGAAGAGAAGAGCTTCAATTTCTTTTGCCTTAGTGTACATTCTTTCTAGCCATAGTGTTTTTCAGAAATCTCTGTAAGTGGTCATCTCCCCTTTGATACTTTCTATTTTCTGGAATTCTTTTCAAAATATAGAATTCATTGAACACAATGCATCCTTTTCTTTGAAGAAGTTCAAGAGGTTTTTTTATTTGTTTAACTAAACAACAGTATGTGGAAAAAACTGGAAATAATAAGCCAGTTTCATTATAGAATTCATCCAGAAGGTCAAAGCTGCACAATATGCTATGGCAAGTCATCACTTAGATAAAGTAATTTAGCCCTATTGCCTTAATTTTTTAACATGAACTTTAATAAGAATGAAAAGGGCAAAACAAGAATCATTTCTACTAACAAATATTGTAAGAAAGGATAAAGGTGAGAGGATGTGTTCCTTTCTGATACTTGAGATCTTTTGGAGCCTCAGGCCTCCAATACTGTCTCTTTTCTCAAAGACTAAGAAAAGCTTTAGACCTATTATTTAATGAATAGAAGCTGTAGAATTCATTGCAAAGTTCAACATGAATATTAGAAACCAGTGTGAAAAGGAAAGGTAGCTGAATTTTAACACCTTTCTGAAAAATGACAGTATTCTTATATCTTGCTAATACGAAAAATTCAAATTTTATTTCTTCTTTTGTACTTGGAAGATCTGTTAAAAGCAAAGAGTCAATATTCAGATTTTTTTTTCTTATTGATGCTGTTTTCTCCCTGTCTTGGGAAAGCTGGTGGTGATTCTTACACATACAGGGCTTGACCGTTTTCTCTCATGATAAAGTGGGGGCTTAGGCATCTCTGGGGATGGCACAGAGATACCTATAGAAATAATATCTTTGGTTCCTCACTTATTCAACCATTGACTCAGATTGTTCATGGGAGATCAGTGCCCATTCCAAAGTGGACACCATCTTGCTGTTTGTTAATAAAACATGAGTATCAAGGGAGAGGTTTTAATTCAGTAGAGGAGACAACATTGGTACACTGAGAAAGATATGGCTCTGTTTAATCAAATTCAAGCCTGCTGCCTAGGTCTAAGATACGAGCAGATAAAACAATGATGAGAATAAAAACAAGAAAAAATTATCCCAAAACCAAGTACAGTAGTGGGTGACTCTAAGGTCAGAAATTAGGGAGATGGTGAGACGGCTCAGTGGAATAAGCGCTTCCCTGGCAAGCAGAAGGGCCTGAGTTCAATCCCCAGTTCCGAAAGAAAGAAAGAAAGAAAGAAAGAAAGAAAGAAAGAAAGAAAGAAAGAAAGAAAGAAGTAAAGTAAAGTAAAAGAAAAGAAATTAGGCATGAAGAGCTTGAGTTCAATGCTAGCTTGTTGAATATAAGAGTATCTGTCTCCAAAACAAAACTAAAACATAAAACTCATTTCAATCTACTAAGCATTTATTATGAAAAAAACCTCGGCAGTACAGACACATAACCCTCCCTTGTTTGATGAGCTACTGTAGGACTGTTTGGACTTACAACCCATCACTCAGACTTCAGAACCACATTCGGACTTATAGCATAGGAACATGAGGGGCAGCGGAGCCTTACTGTGGCTTCTATAGAGTAGCATTGTAATTTTTGCAGGATGTACTGTACAGTACAATACCATAGGATTTATTACAATACTGCATGTAAGAGTTATGCAAATAGAAGCAAAGTCATCAAGCTGGGGCTTCCTTTGATTGTTTCTTCTTCTCAGGATTGTGGCGTACATGTTATATGCAGCTCTTCATTCAGTACCCAATTCTTTTAACAACCTAGTTGCAGGACTGGAACTTAGTTGTTAAAGAAGCAGAGTCTGTACAGAATATATGTTCTTAGAGTTACTGCTCACTCTAACCCTATGAGAAATGTGTATATATGATGGTCAGTAGAGTGCATTGAATACTTTATGTTCTTAAAGACAAAGGCAAGCATATATTACTAAATAGTAAACCTGGATTTCAAACACATTTTGAAAGACTTGAGAGTAAATTGCTTACTTCTATGCTTGTTTAAGTATCTGAGTGACTGGGACAAGGGTCTACCTTCTCTGTAAGTATGCTTTCCCACATATACAGTTAGGAAGTATGATATTGTGTCCTGCTGGTCTGTATTGGTTTCCTGCTACTATAGTAAAGTCCATACAAGCTAAATGGACTATGTAACACCCGTGTATTGGCTTGCAGTTCTGCAGTCTGGAAGTCTAGCACAGGTTCCAAGAGCCTCAGGAAAGGTAAAAAGTAGAGCTGATTCCTTTTGGAGATGCTGAGGAGAATCCAATTTCTTGCTTTTCTAGTGCCTAAAGACTACCTCAGTTCATGACTCAGGCCTCACACTCAGGGTTCCAGGGTTACATGTCCTGTGGAACTGGGATCAAGGGTTTCCAGACTCGCCCTCACCAGCCTTGTCTTTCTGCTATGTAGAAAGACGAAGAGGAATCAGAGAAGACTAGTGCAAAGTAAAAGTATTTTATTATAGATATTGCCAGAGGAAACCATATGTAGCCACTCGGGGGAGGGGGCAGCTGGGTCACCATGAAATCCACGGATCCCATCTCTATCCTACTGAGGGTACACACTTGATTCATTAGACATTGGGCTTGTTGCTGGAGGTTTGGTTGTGTGGACTAATAGGAGAACTTGCTCTAGGAGGGACAGTGTTGTCTGCATAGACTGGTGTCAAAACAGTAACCTGTCAGCTTGAAATCACAAAACTGCTAAAATCTGCTTATGCTCATAGCCACATAGAGGCTACATTTTCTATTTTCACAAAAGAGCTCAAGTCTTTATTCTAAGCCTGCCAGGGGTGCCTTCTGCTCTACACCAGCTTCGTGCTTGTATGATCACCTCTCCTTCTTCCACCTTCGCCTCCTCCTTTCTCCTTCTGGCTCCTGATTACACTGGGCCCACTCACACTGTCCACGAAGAACTCCCAAGTCATGGTTCTTAACTTAATCACACCAGCAAATACACCTTTGCTGTAAAAAGTAGCATTCACAGGTCTCAAGTGTCAGAATTTGGAGATAATTAGCCCATTATTCTGCTGCAATGAGCTCAGATTCATTTGTTCCTTTATAATATCCAGTGGTGTCATAAAATCTCACCACCAATAACTGTCAAATGATTGCCACTCCCTAACTAGTCCTCCAACTGGTCTACAGCATTGCATGCCTCACTTGCAGTAGGGATCTATTGGTCTTACTGTCAGGGAGACACGGTGGCAGGAATGAGAAAGGTAGACAAGAAGACAAAGCTGGGCTAGGTGGTCACTAGTCTGCCTAATGAGCATGACTAACTCAATGCACAACAAAATGATCCTTTATTTATACTTTCACAAAGTTTGTGACACATGACACAAGGTTGCCTAGTGACTATTAGCTGACCTGAACTAGACAGGATGTTTTTCTCAGGACTGAGGTAGCTTGTTTGCTTTGGACACTGAAGCCCAATCCCACCTACATACATTTGATCAATTTCCTAGTTTCCTGCGGCTTCCAACAACTGGTTGTATGGATACTATGAGCACAATGCTGCAACTTCATATGCACTTTGTAACTCAGTGCAGTGTCCTTTCTTCTAGACCCTTATTCTTTATTTTAATTTCATTCTTATACTGAATGATAACTAGTATCAGACCATTGCCAATATTATGTGTTTTTTGGTGTTTCTGTATCCACCTTATTGTCCTGCTCTGTTCTTGTTAACCTTGACCTACACACTCCACCCAGTTCCTGTATCTGTGTTCTGGAAAGTTAAGAAGCCGTGTTCTCTAGGCAACTGTCCTGTGATTTTTTTCTTGTTCCATGACTGATAAGCCCAATAATTTACTCCACAGTTTCTATGCTTAGTTTGTGGTCTTCAAATCCAGCCATATCATAGGAAACCCACCTAGGTCTTGTCCTGAATACTAGCACCATCGCTGCCTTCTGGGAATCTCCTGGTCTCTCTTGCCTCCTGTCTTCTGATTGAACACTTATGTCCTGGATGCTCCCCATGGCTCCCTTCCCATTAGTCCTGCTAGGAAGTGTGCTGCTCTTTTCTCTGGAATTTGTGAGCAGTAAACATCACCTTTTTGCATCTCCAATCTGAGTCTCACCCTCACTACAGAGCCTTACTCAAGCACCTCGCCTAACATCAATATTCTATTCTATCCACATCATTAATGTGAACACCTATGGTGGTCCAAATTTTGCAGAGGCTCAGCATGCAGCTAACCAGAGGCAGAGCTCTACCAACCTCACTGCTGATGCTTGTAACAAGCAGTTATCTAAAGAGCTTCATGCTTATTGCTTAATACTTTATCCCATTTCTCTCCATCACAAAAGAAAAGTAGAATGTAATTCTGTTATCAGTCATCCTATTCCAATTTGTACATGACCTATAAATTTACTATTTTTAATAGTGCTATATATCAACTTCTCTTAAAAGTGTATTATAAACTGTTTTCCCTAATGAAGAGTGAAAACCCTTTGTGTGTATATAAGTAAAACACATAATATGTGTATGTTTGTGTATATAAATTATATATAAATGATCTAAATTATTCCTTATTGACCATAACTTAGCGTTGTATAAAAACTACGATGTCGCTGTGCTACACCAACCAGCACATCACAGGAGCCAGCCTCATGTGCTTGAAATGAAAAGGGATAGAGGTACAGGTAGATGACATCAAGCAGGTCTACTTGCTCTTCCCAGATGAGTCTTGACCCATGCAGTGTATGAAGGGGTACCAGGGCGCCTTCCTCTTCAATGAGCTCAAAGGGGAAACTACAGACACCTCCTGAGCTGGAAGTTACCCCTACCCCACCCTATTTTCTACAAAGTTTAGACACTGTGAATTTGCATAAAATAGTTTTTCAGCTGGAAAAACTACTAAAATATAGTAACCATCATGATAAAACAGTCATTAGCAGCAGCAGGTTTATAATGAACTTAATGGCATCTCTGAAAAGTAGTACATACAGTTTTCATTCTTCAGTAGGGAAAATGGTTCAGAATATACTTTTAAGAGAAGTTGAGACCTAAAACTATTAAAAAGAGGGAGGAATGTGATCTTTGTGCCTTGTACAAGGCACTCCTGGCTCTGGTCACTCTGGTACTCAGTCTCTGGCTGTAACCCACCTATAAATGGTAGGACCATTTGGATTAATTTCTTACACAATTCGAATATTGCTTATCCTGTCCTCTACAGTTCTTTTTCACTAATAGCATTAGGGATACAAGGAATCTGTTTTACTCCAAAATCTTTCCTTTTCTTGACTTCTTCAGGTAGTGCCGGCACTCCAGTGATGTTTAACAAGAATGGGGATGCGCCTGGGCGCTATGACATCTTCCAGTACCAGACCACGAATACCAGCAACCCTGGCTATCGCCTAATTGGGCAGTGGACCGATGAACTTCAGCTCAATGTGAGTTCTTCTTGTTCTTCTTCCTTTGTTCAATCAATAGTGCAAATTTTGATTTCTGAAGTCAGACATATGTTTTTTCTGCATACATAAGTGGACATGCAATTTGTTACAGGACTTTTTATAACACATTTACAAATTATTCTCCAAGAGTTTTCATTCTCCTTTCCATTTTTCCTTCATTCTTTTTTATTTAAATTGGGTGGTGATGTGACATTTTTCTTGTATTGACTTTAGTGAGTCATTTTGGTTGATAGTAAGATTGAATAATCGCAGTGTTAACCCTTTCCATAACCTCTCCCCTTCTTTGTACAATGTGACCTTGCTCAAGCAGCCACTTGTTTACTAAGATCATGTCCTCCTCTACCAGGTGGTGTTCCAGCTTGAGGACAGCCAGGCGGGGTGAGGGACGGGGGGCGGGAAAGGGGTGAAAGACTGGAAAGAGAAACCTTTCCTCTTATTCAGCCTGTTTGTCCTATTTGGGCCTTGAGTGAAACAGAGCCTTCTGGCAGGCCCTCTCCTGTGCTGTCCCCTGATTCTAATGCTAATCACATCCAAAAACTTCCTTACTTTTAGAATAACACCCTATGCCCCAATCAAGCCAAGACACAAAATGTACCATCTCAGTCTCTATTCCAGAAAATTATTTCTCTGTCTACTCCAAAGCCAACAATGATGTCATTTGCTGTTATTAGTCTATGTGTTAAAAGGCACTAGGGCCACTGAGAGCAAGTCTTCATGGCAGTGGAAGACAGAACCAGTATCTGGCAGTGGGATGGGGTGGGGATGTTTTCTGGTTTATAAAAGGGAGCAGTGAAACCAGCACAGGCCAGCCACCTCAGTATATCACCTGGTCCTTCAATCAAATACCCTCATGTGAAGACTGAGACTCACAGATTGTGATCCGGATTCAAAGGGCTTTTGAAGCCAAGTAGCAAGTGCTGTCCGTGACTGGCAAGACCGTGAAAGGCCAAAGCTGATGAAACACCAACAGCTATCATGAGCATAAGGCGCACTAAGCTTGTAAATAAAAGGAAAATATGAAATCACTACAACAAAAAGGCAAAAGGTAAACTCAAGGCGCTGTGAGCAAAGCTGGATGATGTGTGATTCAGCTGCCTCCCCAGGGAGGACTTACGCATTTGGTGTTGCTTGTGGGGTATAAAAATGGGTCCAGCAGGACTCTACGCACAACATCAAAGTCTGTGTCACACTTGCAGCACACAGGGACTATTATGAAACCAAGGAGGTTAAATAGGCTACTTAATTAATCTTTTTTAGCATAAAACACATCCCCAACATGAAATCTCTGGTATGTATAATTTGTCCATACAGAAAAATATTTCCTACTGTCATTTATCAACTTCAGATATGACCTGGTTTCCTTCAAAACATTAATTTTAAGAATGAATATCAGCATTGATTTTATTTTTCTTCATTTGGTTTCTATTTTAGGTCACATGAGAATTGTATTTCATTGATCATTCAGTAACTTTTTTATCATTGTTGTTGTGAAAATACATATGATACAATAGGCACTGCAGATGGTGGCTGGATTCTCAGTGGAGAATGAAATAAAATTCCTGTTCTTGTGGAGCTGATTGTTCAGAATGGAATCACAAGGGGTGCAAGCAAGCACTGATGTGTAGCAGGAGAGACGGTAGCAGAGAGAAGAAGGGGAGCAGAGAGGAAGGGATCCGCTGAATGGGAAGCCACAGCTGTGAAAGGCAGGGAACCCAAGAAGGCAGAAAGCTGAGAAATTTACAGTGCAATCAGCCAGAAAGAGAGGGGCCAGCCAGAGGGTGTTTGCAAGCCGCTAATGCAGCTCTTGTACACTGTGGTCAGCCTTGCCGCTTATATTTTGAAGTGAATTCATCAGCCACTAAAAAAGATAATAAGTGACTGCATCATTTAAGAACAAAAGTTACTCTGCTGGGAAAATAATGACTCAGAAGGCAGAAGAGTGGGACTAGAAGGAGAATTGAGTCCATCGCAGTTGTTGGGCTAAAACAGAGTGGATTTGTAAGGTGAGGTGGTGCACGCCTATAGTCCCAGCACTCTGGGAGGCTGAGGCAAGAGGATCTCAAGTTTGAAAACTTTCTTGGAAAATTAGCAACTTAGTGAGACCATGTCCCATGTCAAAAAGTAAAAACTGAAAATAGGGGTGGGAATATAGCTCATT
>NW_004524647.1:892619-899089 GCF_000260255.1 Octodon degus
CCTTCACATGTGGATATTTTCTCCCTGCTTTCCAATATATATCATTTATTTTGCTCCTTATTTATACTATTGCTTTCTCACACAGGAGAAACAGTACAATATTTAAACGTGTGTCCAGTTTATTTTATTTGTATTCATTTATCTAAAACCGTGTTGTTTTTCCTTCCTTATGGCAGTTGTATTCCATTGCATATAAAGACACATTTTTATCCATTTATTATTGAATGGCATATAAGCTATTTCCAAGATTTTGCTATTAGAAATTGTGCTGTTCTAAGCAGGAGGTGCATGTATTGCTGTCGTATCATCTTTTGAACTTTTTCAGGAAGATACCAATAACAGAAATAGCTGGAACAAGTGGAACCTGTCCTAGTTTTTTGAGGAATCGTCACACTGATTTCCATAGTGTTTGCACCAGGCTAAGCTCCACCCACAGCGGAGAAAAATACCTTTTCCCCAGAGCCTCACCAGCATTTGTTATTGGTTGATTTCTTGATGATAGCCACTCTTTCTAAAGTGAGATTGTTTCAATTTGCATTTCTCAATGATGTTGAACATATTGTATATATTTATTTGCTCTTTTTATTTCTTCATCTAAGAAATGTTTATGCATTTCATATGCCCAAACTTGAGGTATATGATTATTTATTTCTTTATATATTCTACATGTTAGTGTTTTATCTGAAGAATAGTTAGTAAAATAATTTTCCCATACTATTGTGGTGGTTTCACATGGTTGGTGATTTCTTTTCCTTCACAAAAGATTTCTAATATGATGTGAACCCACTTGTTGATTATTTGTAATATTTCTTCTGCAGTTGGGGTTTTGTTCAAACAGTCTTTGCTTATACCTATGTCCAAGAAATTTACCTATTCTTGTCTTCCAGCAGATTAAATATTTTCTTTTTGAATGTTTAGATATTTGATCATTTGGATTTTAGTTTAGTGTATAATTAGAAGTAGGAGTCTAAGTTTAATCTTCAGGAGGTGGAAAGCTAGTTGCCTTTTCACCAGTGAAGTTGTTTGGTCCCTTTGTCAAAGATAAGGTAGCTGAATGTGCTTCCACGTCATATATTCTGTTTCCATTCATCCTCAATTCTATGTTTTCTCTTTTTCGCCAGAACTGCGCTGTTTTTATCGCGATAGATTTTTAATATAATTTTAAGTCAGAGATTGTGATAACTCCGCCCTTAGCTTTGTTGCCCAGAATTGTCATGACTATTCTAGGTTTCTTCTAATATCAAATTAATTTCAGTATTGTTTTCTCTACTTCAAGATGTGTGGTATTGGTATTTTGATCAGAATTGCATTAAATATGTATATAATAGTTTTGAACAAAGGCAAATTTAACTATATTGGTTCTGCCTATCTAAGAACTAGGGATGTTGTTCAATTTATGACATTCTCTTTGTACTTTGTTTTTCAGAGTAAAGGTCTTTCCTTTCTTAGATTTATTCCCAAATATTTCATTTCCTTGATGTTATTGGGAAAAGCATATTTCCCCAATTTGTCTCTCAATGCGTTTGTCACACGTGTATAGGAATGCTATTGATTTTTGAGTATTGACTGTATGCTGCTATGCTGGCAAATTTGGATATTAAATCTGGGCGTTTTGGGGTAGAGTTTGGGGGGCCTTCTATGTAAAGTTTTGTGTCATCAACAAATAATAACAATTTTGATTTTTCCTTTTCTGTCCTTATTCTTTTTATTTCTCCCTCTTATGTAATTGTTCTGGCTAATGTTTCCAAGAACTATGTAGAATAAAAGTGCTGATCAAGGGAATTCTAGTCTTGCTCTTGATTTTAGAGTGAAAGCTCTCAGCTTTTGACTCGATAGTGTCATGTTGCTTGTTGGCTTGGCATAGATGGCTTTCATCGGGTTGAGATAAAGACCATCTATTTCAATTTTCTGTACTATTTTTAATCATGAAAGAGTATTGCTCTTCTTCAAATGCTTTCTCTGAATTTTTTTTGTCTTCTTGCTCTCAATATGGTGTACTACATCTATTCCTCTATGCTGAATCATCCCTGAATTTTTTAGACGAACTCTTCATGATCTTGGTGTATAATCTGGCTTATTAGCTGCATTCAGTTTGTCAGTATGTTATTTTTACACTTAGATTTATTAATGTGATCAGCCTGCAGTTTTATTTTCTTGTTGTTTCTTGGGTCCTTCTCTGTAGCATCTGGGTAATGCTTGCTTCTAGGAATGGATTCAGGGGTATAACTGTATTTTCAATTTCATTAAATATTTTGAGGAGTAATCTTTAAAGTCCTTTAGATCTTTTCTAAATTTTGTACAGAATTCAGCAGTGAATCCAGCAGGACCTGGGCTTTTCTTTGTTGGTAGTGCTTAAGTACTTCTTCATTTTCATTGACTTACATTGAGTTATTTAGAATTTTTATATCTTCTTGATTCAGATTTGGTAATTCACATGTATCTAGAAATCTGTCCATTTCTTCTACATTTCACATCTTATTAAAGTATGGGTTCTCAAAATAGAATGCTAATCTATCAAACTTCTGCAAGATCTATTGAGATTTCACCCTTTTTATTCCTAATCACATGGATTTGGGTCTTTTTCTTTTTTGAGAATGGTAGTTAAGGATTTGTTTAATTTATTTAATCTTGCAAAAATAAACTGTTTGATTCAATGATTTTTGTACTTTTTTTAGTCTCGATTGCATTATTTTCTTCTATGGTCTTCATAATTTCCTCCTTAATAGCTGCTTTTGGCTTAACTTGCTCTTCTTTTCCTAGAAGCTAAAGTTCAATGTTAGATTACATATTTGAGCTTGTTCTGTTTATCTGATGTAGGAATTCACTGCTACAAATTTTCTTCATGATTGCTTTTACTGTATCTTTTAAATTCTGGTATGTCATATTTACATTGATTGACACTATCGTTTAATTTTAGAGACTGTCTAATTTATTTTTAAATTTCATGTATGAATCAATGGTTTTTCAGGGAGGTGTTACTTGACTTCTATGTGTCTCTAATTTTTTTGCTGCTTTTCCAATTTTATTGCACTAAGATCTGATGATATGCCAGGAATAATTTCAATTCCTTCATATTTATTTAAGCACATTATATGAATTAGTATAGAGTCTATTTTAGGGAAAATCCTGTGTCTGTCTGAGAGGAATGTATAATCTTTTGTTGTAAAGTGGAACATTGTAGCTATCTACTAAGTTCATTTGTGCAAAGGTTTAGTTCCACTCTGATTTCTTAGTTATTTTTTTTGTCTAGGTCATGCATTTGTGACAATGGGATATTAAGATTCTCCATTACAATTGTATTTTTCCATAGTTTTATTGAGAAACAAATAGCAATGAGACAGTTTCAAATGAAACTGGTAGAACAGTTTCAATAATTAACACATTGCATACATTCTTCCTAGTGGTTAATTGCTGTAAAAGATGCGGACACGACCTCCTATTTACAAACACCATTAGAACAAATCCCTCTGTTCATTAAGAGAATGTAACTATATATCTGTCCTAACCACTTTGAATACACAGATACAAAATGGACATTCATCTGTATCCCCTTTTTTTGTTGAGTTCCATCTCTTAAATATTATAGGTGTGTAAACTCACCAAAATATTCTAAAAGAGTTCAGTAGCCCATCATAGTACTGGGTCTTCTGCTTCCCTGGCAATGTCAGAAATTGTTGACCTGAGTGTTATGTCTAAGATGTTTGATATTCAGACAGATAGTGAGGTTAAGCTTAACAGCCTAGGTTGTATGGTCATTACAATTGTATTGATGCTTATCTGAGTTTTCATAACTATTAATGTTTGCTTTATCTAGTAGGGTATGCTAGGATTTGGTGCATACATACTTATGATTGTGATCTCTTACTATTGGATTGTTCCTTTAACAAGTGTGTGATAACATTCCTTGTTGCTTCCAATCAGTCTTGGCTTCAAAGCCAGTTTGCAAAGTGTATGTCTACACCTTCTTTTATCCAAGTGCCTATTGCATGGAGTGTTTTTTATTCCAACTCAGTAAGGTTGAAATTAGCATGAGCTAGATCCACCTAATCTTCAATAATCTGGCCTCTACTTAGCACAGATTGTGTCTTGCCTTGTGGGATCCATATTCAGATGTACTCCATTCCCCTTGGGTGTTAGCCAGTGTTGGCTAATTGTTCAGAAATGACACAGACAAAGGTGGTAGCAAAAGTTCATTTCTGAGATTAGATGCAAAAAGATTGTTGCATCAGTCCTAGGTCCTCTTTCACTCAGGTTTCTTTCCTCAATCTGAGACACATTAGCATCAGGTTACGAGTTCCCTGGAGAAGGAGCCAACTGTCAACAGCTGAAGCCCTGGTTCACATCCAAAAGGAAATGAGACCTTTATTCCAACAACCATAAGAAAATAAATAAAGCTGACCAGCATGTGATGAGGCTGGAAGTGAGGCTTTATGCACTGCCTGCTCCATGTGAGATCCACTTGCAGCTGAAATCTTGACTGTATCTATGTGAGATCACTAAATCAGAGACAAACCTAAATGGGTGTCTGGATTTCTAATACACAGAAACTAGGAGAAAATAAATACTTCTTGCTTTAAATCATTAAGTGTTATGGTTATTATTACTGAGCCATAGCTAAGAATACACTGCATTTTTTTAGGCTCAGGAGTTTATACAGAAGGAACCAGGGAGACAGCTCAGTAGAATAAATGCTTGCCTCACAAGCGCAAGGGCCTGAGTTCAATCCCTGGTTCCACCAAAATATAAATAAATAAATAAATAAATTAATTAATTAATTAATAAGCAAAGAGTTTATACAGTATATGCACTCTCAGGAGTTGCAACTCCTGAGCAAAATGCCCTATGATGAGTTTCTTAACTCATGTCCTGAAGCACCAGGGCACCTCAATTCAGTATCTCACTTGAACAGTCTCTATTAGAGGATGAGGGCTCACCATTCTTACGCCATCACTTCCAAAATTTCTGAAAATTAGACCTAATGACAAGTTCATTGTTCCTTTTAGTTTGTACACACCTCTTCCTATTGGAAGAAAGTAGAATTTGAAAGAAAGTAATAATTTCAAGACATTTAAACACAGAAAATTTAAATTCAAACTCAAAGATAAGATATTAGTGTGTGTATCTAGCTGTCCCGCCAAGCCTCCTGTGCTCACAGGTGGAGCTCTTTAGAGGTGCCTGGAGCTAGAGAGGGACAGTAAAGACTAGGCGTGTGTTAGCTAAATCAGGCCACTGATTGGCTTAGTGTAGCTCTGGGTGTGGATGACAGGAAGGCCACTATGGGTGTGGTTGGCAGCAGCCAGCAGACTTGTCACCTGGGTGAGATTAAAGAAAAAAGAAGGCTCAGTGCTGCTTGCATTGCTGTGCTAATGTGTTCTGTGCTCTTGCAGTTCTTCCCAGGTGTTGAAGCTTGTTTATAACTGAGAATATGTTCTATCTCAGCAAACATTCCATGAGTACTTGGGTACTTCAGTGTATGTTTTCCTAATAGGGTGGCATGTTCTGCACCCTTGATGATATAGAAGATATATATGCATATATAAACATATAAATGTCTGGGAGAGTTTCATGATGTAGTTCAATATGCATATATATCTTCTATATCAATCATTACTAATTTTCTTCTATCTGACTGTGCAACCATTTCCTGGGGCAGAGAAAAAAGACTTTCATTTTAGTAATTGTGGACTTCTCTAAAATTCTTTTCAGATTTCTCAGTGTTTGTTTTATAAGTTAGCTATGTACATTAGCAAATATAAATTTAAGATAATTATATGTTTCTGGTGGATTGGCCCTTTTTCAATAGCATAAAATTTTTCTTTATCTCAATAAAATTGTTACCCTATATCAGCCAATAATTTAAAATTCCTTTATCAGTTATTAATATAGCCAAATTTCCTATGTAAAAAATCATGCTTGCATGGTTTATCTTTTCCCATCCTTCTTTTATTTTCAGCCTATCCATGTAGTTGAATTTGAAGTGAGTTTCTTTTAAAATGAAAATCATTTAAATTTGAAACTGTCTCATTGCTAGTTGTTTCTTAATAAAATTAATTAAAAATAAAGAAAAAGCAAATTATTGAACATAATTTTTGTCTTTACTATTTATTTGTTTCTTAAATGTTTGAGAGAGTTTCATTATGTAGTTCATGTTGGTCTTGAATTTACTATGTAGTTTGAGCCCAGGTTGGCCTCAAACTCAGGACAATTCTCCTACCTCAGCTTTCTGTTTTGGGATTACAGGCATGTTCCACCATGCAGGGCAGATTACATTATTTTTAAGTCATGATGCCAAAATCTCTGTCTTTTTGTTGAAATATTTAGAATGTTTACATTTGTGATATGTGAATATTACTGGTTTGTTTATCCATTTTTATATGTATTTGTTTTTTCTACTAGTTGCTTTTTTGTTTCTCTTTATGTTTTCCTTTGGGTTACTTGAACAATTTTAAGATTCCATCTTTTTTTTTTTT
>NW_004524647.1:899189-903689 GCF_000260255.1 Octodon degus
GGAGGCTCTGGAGCTAAAGGAAACCTTAAAGTTTGCTTTCAAGAAGTCACTAGGTAACACTGATGGAATTTTAATAACCTTGGTAGTTAGTGAGGAAGAAGCCCAATGACAGCTTCATCCCTGTATTACTAGAGGACCTATGTGGATGCTAACAACACTTGAGATGAGAAAAGCCCTGCAAGTAAAATGAAGAATGTCAATTCTTAATTTGGATTTTTAAATATATGGGACTTTTTACATGAGCCAAAATGAAGTAGATACAAACCTCTAACACAGGCAAGAGTTTTCAGTTATTTTTAAAATGCAAATTGCTGACCACAAATATCTTCTAAATGCATTAGGAAGAGAGAAGAAAGTACAGCAAAGAATCCCAGACCCTTAAGACCTCACAAAAGATGTTCTACCTACTTCCTTTGGAACTACTCCAAATAGCAATCAACTTAAAATAATACATTTAGTTTTCCTCAAGAGTGGGCAAGCCATATACCCTGAATCTCTGTGTGAGCTTCTGACCAGCTAGACCAGAGGTGTATATTTGACTTGACATTAAATAGGGACACTTCGATTGTACTTTGTTATGCTGAGAGCAATGCTTTAGAGGAGCATGAGAGTCTATTAAGACCTCAGAAAATTGTGGTAGTTTATGCAAATTAGATAAATGAATGACTGAACCATATTTAGAAGGGCCATCTTTAAAAGGATGAGAGATAGTTTTTTGTTTGTTTGTTTTCCAGAGATTCATGATGTCTCAGTTCACACCCGAACTGGGCTTCAGCTTGTGATCTGTAGGACGCAGATGCCCTGAGTGTGGCGCTCTGGACCCCACCCCCATTCATAACTCGTCTTGATAGGAGATCATCCACAGACATTGATATCTTGATGCTGAGTCATGGAATTGGGAGGATGACTATATTACTAAGAAGGCAACTCACGCCTCACCTGGAGACTCAGATCCCACGGCACTGGCACGAGTATGTGGTGATGAGTGTCCGTCCAGAACCATTCTGCCCATGTTGTCCTTTTTGCTTTAATTATTGCGATTCCATTGAAATACCTGTGAGAGAGAAATCTGGGCAAACACTGCTTTTGCAGTTTGCTTTCTTCTCATTAACAGAACAAAACACAGCATTTCAAGTAACAAACGCGCTTCTCATTTGCAAAGGCTCAGGGGTATTCTTCCAATCCCCAGTCACATCTCCTCTGTAAATGAAATCTTCAGAAGAGCTTTCTCTGAGCTCAATAACTGCAAATGTGTTTCTGAGCCAAGAAGGTTTCAGGTTTTCTAAATGCCAGTGCTGTAGCCCAAACACAATGCTCTGAAATTGAGGTGCCTAGCAGTGCACACTTATTTTGAAACATCATTTGCACCATAGTGGAGTAGCTCTGCACCATGAGTCCCCTTTGCTTGCATGCATAGCTTGCCACCAGTATATTGGGCATAACATAAATAAGAAATCTGAAGAAGGGGGTTAGAACTAGCAAAGCTATTTACTCTCCCTATTGTAGCTCCTAAAGGAATAACCTTGATTTAACCTCTCAATTTTTTACTCAACTTTCAAGAGATTTCAAAGTCCTCTTCCTGGAAGAAAGCAGAAGGGACAAAACAAGTAGGCCTTGATGATCTGCAGTACCAGGCAGGAGGGAACCCGATGGCAACACTAAGAGAAGGAAGGGGCAGTCTGCAATAAAGGACCTCTAAGCGATATGTTGAATGAGAGGGCTACAAATAAACATTGGTCTAGGAAAAACTGCCAAATTGTATTTGAACTGGTTTTTGAAGGAGAAACAGTTCCCTAGAAAAGAGAAGAAAAAAATGCCTGAGAAGGACTAATGCAATGCTATGTTAGAATCACAACATGGAGATATGTCAGAGAAAAAGGAGGGAAATTGATTGTAGATGGTTTAAAAATTTCTACACATACACTGTAAACTCCAATGATGTTATGTATGATAGAGACAAAGGCAACTGTTTGGACATCATCTTAAATTTATCTGAATTACAAACTTCAGATATGCCCCAAAATGCTAATAATCCAAACAAATGAAATTCTCTAAAGTAGAAAAATATACATCGATCTTTCTAAAAGAAGATATACTTAATGGGGAGCCAGAAAACTGAATACTAACCTTTTTTGGATTATACATGTTCTTCATAACCTCGACTCTCTGCCATTCTTTGAAAGAGAATGTCACTGTGATGCTCTCAGGTTTTGAGGGCTTGTTAGTTTTTTCTTTGATCTTCATTCCACTACTAAATTTGCACCATTTTGAATCCACAGAGTAGGAGTCCCAGGGAAAAGAAACCAAAGCTTTTAATGAGAAACAAGCTCTTGGTCACACAGCTCAAACCTAGTCAGCCTTTCCTGGAAGTCATCTCTAGAGCTCTCTGGGTAGTAAAATAAAACAGTCTAGGAAGCATATTCTTCAGTCACAGTTGTGTTCACCATATGTCAAAAATGAAAAAGAATAAATTGGCTTTTGGAAAATTATTGTGCCCTGGGTGGAAAAGAAAATGTCAGCTCCCTCTTTATAGGATGCAACATTTTTGTTTCTCTAAACTAAGGTGATTAAAAATTAACTTCAAAAGTTGTGATTTTGCTAATCACAGAATCTTTCACACTGGTTATAACTTTACCTGTCAGAGACATTTAAAGACATAAGAGCAGTTGATTGCTGAAATTGCTGCTTCATAGAATCGTGTATCCAAAATCAATGCTTACAATTGCCTGTGAAACTACTAATCACTCCATTGTCTTATAATTGCAATAGTACAAATGTTTTAAAAATCTAATCACACTCATAATTCATAATGTAATAGATAAAATATGGGGTAATAGTCATAATGATAATGATGTTGGCAAAAAGAAAATACATGTGTCAAAAGCTAGTACTTCTTCAGCTCCAATTTCAAGGCATTCTTGTGGAATCATCTTGTTGCCTATCATAATTAAAATTTCTTTTCTTATAATTTATAACTTCATTGTTACTAATTAGGTCTTCTGGATTTAAAGACGAACTATTTGAATGTTTGGTCTCAATTATACTTTTATTAGCTAGAATCCTGGATTACAATAGTATATGTTTGTACTTATTATTTGAATTAAATATATGTCACATACCTAAAACACTGACTGAGGCCAGAGAGATGCCAGCTCAGCGGCTTAAGGGCCTGCCTGGCATGTACAAGCTCCTGAGTTTGATCCCTGGTACAAAAAGTGCATAAATCAATCAATCAATCAATCAATCAGTCTGTGCCTGGCACATAGTAAAGATTCCACAATTAGTAGGCACAACTGCACTAATAATAATAATAATAATAATAATAATAATAATTAGTATCTTTAGCACATGATCTGTAACTTCAAAATGTCAATTTTTAATGCTAGCAGAGTCGTTTTACTTTATACCCTAGCATATAAGGCTTAATTTATAGAAATAACTTAAGTATCAAACAGATGGGTAGAAGAACAGACACGCAAACAATTGAAGAACATGAATCAATCAAGTACTCTCATTTTTTTACTTAGCATTGCCAGTGTCTGCTGGATGAATGGTAAATAGATCCATTCAGAATTTGAACCCATTCAG
This sequence comes from Octodon degus, assembly GCF_000260255.1. Taxonomy (NCBI): domain Eukaryota; kingdom Metazoa; phylum Chordata; class Mammalia; order Rodentia; family Octodontidae; genus Octodon; species Octodon degus. Next base: position 902,778 of record NW_004524647.1, read on the forward strand.
CAATCTTGTGTGCCTTGATTAAACTATATAGAAACTTGGTTTGCCAGAAAGATCTTTCTTTTTTCCATGATCTGTAGACTTGTTAAAATTTCAAAGGTAGGTTTATTTGGCCTTTGAATGATAAGACAGCAGAAAAAGGACAAAATAATTGGTTTAAGTGCTTTCCAGTTGATTTTTACTCAATAGCTCTTTCAGTTATTTGAGAATGTAAAGTAGAATTATTGCTCTTACGGACTCTGTAGAGGAGTCCCTGGTGCCTTTGGCTTGGTCAGAGTGAGCTGATGAGGAACCCGCTGATGCTAGTAATGTCTCCCACCTTCTTTTCTGTTGTTTAAAGTTGCCTCAGAGAAAAGTTCAAAACAAGAAAGGGTACAAAATCAGATGGGTGGGTTCTGCAGCCATGGCTACTTAGATTCTAGATCTTTGAACTTGGCCAAGGAAGGTCTCTGAAATGATGGCATTTAGCATGATATCAGAGTGGCAAGTTATTCTACTGTGTGCATCTCTACACCTGTGAACTTTTACAAATGATATTTACAAACCTAAAACACAATGCATTACTTTATCCATTGTCAGCCAGCCTGAGATGAGAGACGTCAAACAAAATTGTGTGTGTTTACACACTTACTTGTCAGTATTTTAAAAATAAGGAAATGTCATAAGAATATAGATTATTAATATATTTAATATATTATATACATATATGTGTATGTTATATATATTTTTTAAAAAAATTAAAACCTGACAATACCATACCCTTAGTTTCATGCTACAAGAGGTGAGTAATTCCAAGTTCAGCTTCTTCTCTTACACAGGTTCTGGCCTCCCTCCTTACAACAGGCCCCACCATTTCCTATTGCTAATACATAATAAACTTTATTTATTTAAACTTAATCTTCCTAGGGCTGGTGA
>NW_004524647.1:909849-919120 GCF_000260255.1 Octodon degus
TGGTTTCAATTAGGTTTTGATACTAAATCTTACATAAGCCTGATTACAAAGCCCAATGAGAAATCTCTGTCCTGCTGGGTAAATAGGATGAGAGAAGGCTCATGCTTGGGGTGTGGGTCATGAGCCAAGTGTTTGCCTTGTGTCTACAAGGTAACCCCACACTCAAACACAGCTGCCTTACCAGTAGGTGTGTGTTGCTTTCAACTTTCTCAATAGACATTCAACTGTTCATATGAGGGGGCACTTTCAATGGCCTTACTTAGCAAAGATGACAGTGAGAAAGAAGTAACAAGCTCAGAACAAGGGAGACTGAAAGGATGTTGCGGGGAAATACAAAGACGTCCACATTTCTCATAAATAACAAATGTGCTCTTGATTTATTGTGTGGCGATACTGCACGGAGCCTTCACAATGACTGAATAGCTCAGGAAGGCCTTTATCTTAGCAGGGGAACAGGACGCCTGCTGTTTGAATTCATGCTCTGAAAGTGAGCTTTAACACAGTGATGGATATGCATTGGAGAGGCAAGTGGCGTTTAGAAATTGCCTTGAAATCATTTATGCTTCAATAAAAGGCTAACATCAAAGTTGTTAAATAGTCAGCTACATGATTTGTGTGTTTCTGATAGTTAATTTTTTCCATTAACAGTACAGATCACCTTGACTATAAACACCAGTCCACAGGCTCAATCAAGAGTGCCAAGTAACAGCTGCAGCAGTGTGGTAAGAAGGGTTGAAACCAACAGTTCCTTCTTACCTAGTACTGTTACTGTTACACAGATTTGTGTCATTGCCACTTTGGGGAGACTGTTATCAAGAGTTTTCTGCAGACCAATTGATGTGCTTTATTGTCATCACCTGAAAACACTATGGAAAAGTTATTAAAGATTTTTGTGTTGCTTTCTAGAGTTCATTGCCAAACATCTTATTGAGCACATCGTGTAATGGAATACTGAGATTTAGGAACTCTTGTGAAATGCCTCCTTCAATAGGCTTTATATTTTTTAAATCTGTTTTTGAAAGCATCTGGCACTACATTGGCTAATAGGATCATTTAAAAACAGAAAATGCTACTGATTCTTCCATATGACCATTCCCAAGATGAATCTGTTTCCTCCCTCTAATTTCCCTGTCCTAAAAATGAGGAGGAATTAGTACATGAATACTCCCATGGATTTGCTAAGTCATTTGTGTGGAAGCAACAGAGAAAGGTTTAAAAGCTTGGGCTATAAAGGCAGGTTGCCCTTACACTAATCCTGCAGTTTACCATTTCCTGGCTCTACCACTTAGCTTGTTCACCTCGTAGTGCCTCATTGTCCCCATCTGTAAAGTGGGACTCATGATACTGTAAACCCATGCAGTATTGCTGTCAAAAGTAATCACAAGAAATAATAAAATAAGTGTTTGCTAGAACTATTTTTGTTGTTTCCCTTTTTGAAGCACAATTAGTGTTATGGCCTTTGTCAAAGCTTCCCATGGGATTGGAGTGAGTACTCCTTCAGTTCTTCCTGTCTTCTTGTGCCTTAGCACCTGTGATCAGCCACTCAGACTTATCCTTCTATTTCATAAGCCTCTCTCTGTTGAATCTGTCACATTCTCTCTATGTCTTCTATATTACACCTGACATGCCAACCTTCACCATTGAAATGAGCTCTGGCCACTGAATACGTTCAAAATGATCTGTGAAGATTCCTACAAAGCATCTCCTCTTCCTTAGACTCACTAGTGGAATGTTGCCTCTTGGCATGTCACCATCATTTCTTGAACCACTTTGGGAAGTATTTGTAGCACCCCTCAGGGCCTCTCAGAGTGTTAGGTCCCAGATTGCTGATTGAGAAAGAAATTGCAGAGTGATAAAAACTTGTACCTCTTTTCCCATACCAGTTTTCTTTTCTGAGCGACTTTGCAAGTGCCAGTAAAGAAGCATCTTTACTAAAGCTGGCAAAGGCAGCTCTGACTTAAAACTCAAAGAATATATCCAATGTAGTGCCCAGCTTCCTTAAGTACCAGCATTATTTGGAGCTTTCCAGCTCAGTCTTATCCCAGGAATGGAGTAAGAGGGCATGAGAAGTCTTCTTTCAACAGAGATGAAGAAAGTAGTAACTACCCCTCTGCCACCCTTCTCAGCTCTAGTCTATCCTACATATATCTTACCTCTGGAGGCCAGTTGGCTTCCAGAATGACCAGGTAGAGGTTGGCTATGATCCAGGATCATTACTTTCAGAAAAGGTACTTACATGTTCTATATGGCCAGAGGTGACACATTTAGTTGTGTTAGGTGATTTCTTCAAGAACAAACTTCCCACCACATGTGTGGCTTTTGGGCTGTTGCTCATCTACCTATCATTTTGTTTCCTGCTAAAATGTGTGTCTTTAATCATTCTTTTTTCTCCCTGCTGTGATGCACACAAAGAAAAGTTTTCACATATACATTTTAAAGATGTGCCCTATCTGGCCTGTTTTGAATGTTTTAACCTGGCATCTCCTAGCCATTCCTCATGGGATCATTAGTTTTCCCCTCTCCCTAAAAGTCTGAATCATCCATTTAAAGACTCGGTATTCCACATACTCTCATACACACCTATGTCTAATATAGATCATGGCAGACTATCAAAGTGCCTTTCGTGACCCATTGTTCTGCTCTTTCTCTCACCAAACTCTCAGCAAAGAGAATTTCAATATGAACATATCACGCTCCACCCAGAGAGTCTGCATTTGGCAGTGTTTGTTTATTTCTGTGGTTTTTACCTCCTTTTCAGTCATTTTTCTTTGTTCAGCTTGCCGAACTTCACATGGATCACACGTCCCATTGACCATAAATTTGCAGTTTCCCTATTTCCCATGCCAACTGGAGAGAAATGCGGTGAAGTACCGACATATTGAGGGGCCATGATTCTGCCATCCTAGGTAAAAGTCATCCCTGCTAAGCAGTGGGCTGTTTCATCAGTTCTCTTGCTATAGGGAAGGTACTGACTGGGTAATTGCTTATGGCATTAAAAATTTATGTTGGCCAATGTATCAAGAAGACATTTGTTTTTCAGCAGAGAGATGAATGGGCATTTCAAAAAGGAAAGCATGAGAGAGAAGCCTGGGATTTAATCAGTAAATATCTTTGCTACTGTTCTTCCTTTTGCCAAGAAGGGTAGATTCCAAATATTTACTACTCTGGAAGCTCTGGGGAATGGTTAATGAATAGACTCATCAGCTTTTGCTGGAGTAGGATTCTGAAAGTCCTCTACAAAGTTAACCCATAAGTTGCAGTACCATGAGCAGGCTCTGGGCTTTTCAGTGGAAGACTGGGGTACGGAGCAGTGGGACACAGGAAGCAAAAGGAGTCATAATCACAGGCTAGTATGAAGATGTGTTCACATTGTAAACACCCAGTGTCATTCCTGTGTATGTGATTCCTCTTCAGTCCTATCCTGCCCACCCTCCCCTAGGGAGGATATGCATTTTCCCTCTTGTCTTTAAAGGTGAAGTTGTTACTTCCCTCACTCTGGTAAACTCTATGTAATTCCTGAGGGTCTCTTACTCAATATCCACAGAGCACTACACATGTCAGGTTAGGGTACTGGAAAGCTTGTGATAAAGGACAAAAGGCAGTTATAGCACAGAGGAAGACTGTAAAGTCTGGAGTGCAGCAAATCTCTATGAACCCAGGATACCACTTTTACAGTGAGGCTATCCATACTGTCCTGGTCTACATTCCCTCAAAAACAAATACAGAGGCAAACATTTGGAGATGGTCCCCACAAATGTGTAAGGAAGTAAGCAAATTAATTGAGAAAAGGGGAGAGGCCAGTAGAGATGGATGATGAGCGGCCTGTCCCTCTGGATGCCTGGAGCTTTGTTCTGCTGGGAACTGGAATGGTGTCTAAAACACCCACAGCAATGGAGCAAGTAAGCTAGGGAATGGATAACTTTTTTGCCTGCTGCTCAAGGATTTTTCTGTGGCATTATCTCTTCAGCACTGATACTGATATAGCCAGAGAACATCCTAGAACACAATTATGGTGTCCACTCAGCTTGTACACAATATGGGACAGCCAAAGGGGACTCAGGAGATGTGAGTAGGGTATGGGAAACACTTGCTCCCAGCACACCCCACCCAGAGTCTGTGATAATGTATGTAGCATAGCAATCTCAATGTCTCACCCATGAGGTCCTCTAAAGAGAGTTACCATCTGTAATTGTCTCTTCATTACCTGCTACTGCTTTTAACCCTCACAACTCATTTACCAGGCAGGTGCTACTTTCTCCCCTCATATTACAGAGATTTTTACAGATCATAAGTATGTATAAGGAGTTAAATTATCCCAAAGAGTCTGACTCCAGAGTCTGCATTTATAACCATTCTGTGTGTTGTCTTATGGTGTACAAAAGGGGAAAATGTTGGCTAAACAGACGTTTAAATTCACGTAAATGTTAGCGCACTCCAACCCTTGTTTTTACTTGCCACTCAGACAACTTCTGTGATCCCAGAAAGAAGCCTGAGAAACAAACTACTGGACATTTTTCTTCACTCAGACCTCACTCATTCATTTGTGGGGCACAATGGATCCTGGGTTTGTCAGAGACAGATGTGGTCATTAGTCAAGTGAAGTGACTGAACACCTCTTGATGTTCAGAGCTTTGTGTTCAGAGCTCTTGGGGGGTCACGGGGAAAGTAGGGAAGACAATTCCATCCATTACATTGTCTAACCAGGCTGCACAGATGTTCCAAATTATCCATGTAAGTAGCCGAAATGAAAACTAGCTACATACCATGTAGGCAGCTCCTCAAGGTAGCGGAACCTGCTCCTTCCTCCTCTTCTGCCATGTGCTTTCCAAGTTCCAGCTGGTGGAAATACAGGCTTAGGACCACATGCTAAGGAAAGGGCATTGTAGGAAAGAGCCTCCTCACTAATGAAAAGAAAACAGGTACATAGGTACATACAAATAATCCTCAAAGCAATTGGAATGAAAGGGACTTTCTGAATTGGGAGCTGTGCTAATAAGGGTCTTCATAACTCTGAGATTTACCATCAATGTGTGAAATTGTAACATAACATCCACTTAACAAGTGAATTGTGAGATCAAAAAGGAAAAAAGTAAAATAATGGTCCACATGTAATATTTTTCTTTTCTTGGTTGTACTTTGTGAGCAATAATTCATTGTACTGCAGAGTTATTGATAGTATTAAATGTAGAAGTTTGGAACTGGGGATATATCTGAGTGGTAGAGTGCTTGCCCGGCATGCTCACAATCTTGAGTTTCATTTCCAGCAGCACATGTAACACACACACACACACACACACACACACACACACACAACGTAAAGCTTAGAATAAGAACTTTCTGAGTTTGTTATACATTCACTTAAGTGCAGGCACATTAAAATAGAGGTTACCAAGGGCCAGCCAAATAGCTGAGTGGATTAAAATGCCTGCATAGGCAGACTCAGTGGCCGGGTTTGATCCCAGACATGCCATGAGTCTGGGATGTGCTGAGATGATAACTGAGATGGAGTGGTTTCACACGCCTGTTATCCCAGCTCTTGGGAGCCTGAACACAGGTGGATCACTATGAGTCCAATCTACATAGTGAGACCCTATAGACCCTTTCCTAAAATACAAAAGATAAAATAAAATAAATAAATAAAGGTTACCAAAGCTCACAAACACTGCTTCAAAACATCTAATTCAGATGAAATGGCTTTTTAGAAGTAATTCTGATGTAGATGAGTTCTAGACCAGACTTTGAGAATCACTGAACCACAATTCATATTTACAAGGCATCTAGAATTGGGTTACATGAAGCTAATGTTTGAAATAAATTGTATTCCTGGAAATACAAAGTTCATAAAAAATGATACTTTTAAAAACATTTAAAAATGGGAGTATCTTAGAGTCCAGCATGGCTACGTGGATGGGAATAGTGTAGAGGGAAATGGGGAATAGAATGGGCAAGGCCGTTGGACTTCAGGAAGAAAGTCCAAGAAGAAATCATTATGTATCCATCTTCATAATTTTTAAAACAAGTTCCAATATATTTTAATTTGATACAAATATATTGCAGAAAATAAATTATACATGGAGGTAAATTCCCAGATTACTAAATAATTGCAGCCAGGCTTCATGCTGGCTACATCAGTTTCCTCAGGTGAAAAAGTTAATACCAGTTATCAGGCTTGTTTTAAACATGAATGGTAACTCTTATCACTGTATATACCTGAGTCCTCCATATATAGTATTTTGTAATGCTTTGGTGGAAAGAACTTGTCTTAAGAAGGGAAAAGCCTCGTGTCTATTAATGTGGATGCTGAATAAGATGTGTATGCAGGCTTCTCAGAGTATTTTCAGTGTAGCTGGGTAACATGCCTTGGCTATACTCTCTTCCCTGCTGGGATACCTGAGAAAAGACTGAGCTGTGAATGTATTTCAGCAATCCAAACAATTCTGCTCACCAGAAACAAGTATTTAACAGTGTGCAGGAAAGTTCAGGCACTTCAAAACCTGTAACCTGACTGCCTTTGTCACACTCATCCCATATACACTCTAGACAAAAAGAAAAAAAACACTTTAGTGCTTTCCAACTCGACTCTCATGATCTGCAGAAGAGTGGCCACCTTTGTTTAATTTCAACTTCAAAGAGAAATTAACATGTAGGTAACTGGTTTCCATTAAAGTACAGCAAGTCAACCCTGTCTGGTGGAACTAATAGAAGGAAAAGGCAAGTCTCTGTGTTAATTAAGTCCTGCAGGAAGATTGCTAAAAGAGGCTAATCTGGCTTTAGTACAGAGTATGCAACACTTCCTGCCCTGAGAGGCTGAGGAATTCAAAGGCCATGAGACTGTATGTACTGTTCCTCAGGTGACCTTGGGGTCCAGCTGTGCAAGGTGCAATTGTGACTGGATTCTTTTCTGCAAAAAAGGTTACTTATGGACTAGGGTTTCTCTGAAGAAATAAGCAAGGAAATCTGGAGAATAAGCAGCCTTTCCTGATAAGAGGGTCTGCAAGGATCCCTCACAAGTCTTCTAGGGAGCAGGAAAGAAAGTGGTTCCTCAGACTGTGAGGGTTTGTGTGCTCTGTTGTATCCTTTGATGAATGAAATAATAAGTGACATTAATGTATATCCCTTGCAGAGATAGGAAAGAGTTAACTTTTATATTTACTATGCATTTACATTGCTATTTCAAAGTAAGTTGAATTCTTGTTACAAAATAATAAGATGAGAAGCAAAAATATGAATACTTTTATTCTCTTTCCCTTCTATGCATTAACTTATGCATCCATTCAACAGAAATTCATTGAATTCAAGTTGTGCGTAGGCAACATTGTAAACACTGAATACCAGCTCACACTTGAGGGAGTAGGTCTCAGCTTATATGGAAGCTAGCATGTGATTACAGTAAATCAGTACATGGATAGATAGCCACAGGCACTAGACAATAAAGCAGAATGAGGTGTCAGAGAGAACACTTTACGTTGGCAAGCACGTATTTGTGGACATGACGCTTACGTTGCCACACGAGTGACATGAATCTGGGCATACTGATCTGAGGACGCACTGGTATTGCTGAAAACAACAGATGAAGAGAGCCATGTATGAGGGAGGACCCCAGTGTGTCCTGGGAACTGAAAGGAGCCACTGCAGCTATAGTAGGAAAAGAAGAGTTGTTCTTACAGAAGAGATAAAGAGAGGTAACTAAGTCAGATGCAGGCAACGCCCACTGTATGTTGGGCCTTGGGAGAAGTCTGGGGTTTTCTTAAAGTATAATGGGAAGTTGTGTGAGGATTTGTAACAGAGATATAATGTGAGCTGAATCGTATCTATGATCTGGAGACTGGCTGAGTTGGAGGAGGCAAGAGAACAGCAGGGAAGCCTCCTGAGAAGAAGTCAGGTCATGCAGGTAGCTTGCCTTTAAGCAGATGTTGTGATCTTGGCCCCTGCCCACTGTCTGCTTTCCAGATTTCACTAAGTGAGAAGGCCTCCTTGACCCTGCGCTCCGCCCTGATGTACTACACTGCCACAGATACAAAGCAACAGGGCAATCTGAACATGGGGCTGAAACCTTTGAAACCACAGCTGTGCCCTTTCTCAGCTGATTGCCTCAGATATTTGTCACACTGATGAAAGAAGACCCAAGTGTGCATATTCACTCACAACTATATATCTATACTTGTAGCTGTACATCTACAGAAATCAAGAATTATATATTTCTACCCATTGGCATTTCCAAATGAGCCGCCCAAGCTGCCCAAGTGACCACATGAAGAACAGTATGTGAATATAAAATATTATGGCAAGGTGCATTAATAGACGAGAAATATAATCTTTGTTTTCAGTTCTTTTCTTACATGTGGAATTTTTTAGTGAGATTTTTCAGATCTGTGTGGATCAGAGTTATTTATTCCAGTTAGTGGGACTGGAAAAGGAATCAGTGAAATAGTGATTTTTGCCATTTTCAAATTGTTCCTTCACACCATTAAGCATAATATTTTCTTCAGTCCAAGGCCTCATTGTAGATATTTTTCAAACTCTTCCCTTCACATTGTCGAGGATTAATTTGCATATTAAGATGGTGGAAGTGGGATCTGTGACGGCCCCTACATGAGTGAAAGTATGTCTCCTCTACTGTGCAGAATTGGAAGCAGAGCACCGATGATTTGTTCCATGCCTCCATGTTAAGAATCCACAGAGGGAAGTTCAGAAGGGAGGCATGGCGTCGTCTGTCCTGTGTATTCCCCTTCATTTAAAGTATTAATATGCTGAGCTATAAAAGGCTCAAGTCAACAACTTCTGACATTGCTAGTCCTATGGATAACCCACTACTATTATGGACTACTGGACTGTATTGGATTATTTTGCTGAATTCATGCACCTACAATATTTAAATGGCAATGGAGCACGCATCTCTGATAAAACTAAACAAAAAAGGGGGATATAAATGAAGGACCATTTTGTATCTGTATATAAAAAATAGTTAGGATAGATACACAGCTATTTTCTCTTAATTTAATAAGAAGAAAGATTTGTATTAATAGTGTTTGGGCAGGATATCATGTCTGTATCTTGTGCTATGAATAACCACTACAAAGACAGCAATATACAATGTACTAATTATTGAAACTGTCAACTGTCCTACCAGTTTGATTTGAAACTGTCTCATTATTTGTTTCTCAATAAAATTATGGGGAAAAAAAGAAAAAAATAAATAAAAGGGAAAAAAAGAAACTATCCTGCCAATCAGTTTTGAAGTTGTCTCTTTGCTATTTGTTTCTCAATAAAA
>NW_004524647.1:919220-919742 GCF_000260255.1 Octodon degus
ATAAATAAATAAACTTAATCTTCCTGATACCCACATGCATTCATTTATAACTACCCAAACTAGACTTAGAGAAGATTAAACTTGTTTCACCTGATTTGCTTAGAGTACATGCTTGACTTTTTATTTATAATCTCCAGAAATTTTTAAAAACCAACAAAATGGTATATCAATAGAGCTCAAAGCATCCATAAGTATGTACTTGTACTTTTGATAGAGGTCTGATGCCTGCAGGAGAAGCCCTTGAATAAAATCCTGTTTGTTTGTACACGGGGTTTGAATATATTCTGTAACATATTAAAAATGAAAGAAACTAATTTCCCTTTGTTTTATCAGCACCACTTCCAGTACTCAATGTTGTATAGCTTCATTCTTTTCATGAATGTCTGGAAGATTAATGGTATTTATAATTACCAATATGGTTCCACAAAGTGTACATTACAGAAGCCTAACCCTTCATAAATTTTTATTTGTGTTGTAGACATTCGAGTAAATCACTTTGTATTATTAATATATTCCATGTTC
>NW_004524647.1:920022-921331 GCF_000260255.1 Octodon degus
ATTTGAAATGCCTTCAAATAATTGGGAGATGGCTGTGTAAAGGGGTCCCATCAAAAGGCACCACCAGAGTCCTGCCATTGCAGCTACTTACATTTATTATCCCTTTAGATTTCCATTACTGTAACAATATGCTTAAGATAATTAATTTTAAAATGGAAATATTATTCTGGGCTTATAGTTTGGAAAGTTCCAGTCTGTTCTCAGCTAGCTCCATGTCTTTTAGGCTTGTGAAGGAGAAGGTTAAAGCAAAAGAGTACAGTGGTACAAGCTGTTTATTTCATGCTGGCCAAGAAGCAAAGCCAAATGCAAAACAGCCTGAGATCCCAGTACCTCTTTCCTATACATTTCCACAGTGACCCAAGCTCCCATTATTCCTCATTTCTTAAAAACTTAAAAACTGTCAATAGTGTCACAGATCAGGGACCAAGCCTTAACACAGGGGCATTTGGAAGTCATTTAAGTCCAAACTATCATAATACTTGAACAACTTTTTTTTTTCAGTACCAGGGATTAAATTCAGGACCCTATCCTTGCCAAGCAAGCACTGAGCTGGCTCCCTGGCCCCTGAACAACATTTCTTGTGTGCATAATATAAAGTAAAAGAACATAAAGCTAAGTCCAGTATAGGAGCAATGGTTAAGCTTGATTATATCAATTCAATTGGTTTAAAAACTGCCTAGGGTATTGGTGGAACAACTTCTAGGTGCGTCTGTCTGGGTCTTTGTGTGAGCCGGGGTATTATATCTAGTCCCACCCCTCTTCTCCCTAACACTATTTTCCTGTTCTACTTCCCAGGTGCCATGAACTAAATATATTTTCTCCACCATAATTTTTCTGCCATAAAGCCAGCTAGCCGTGGACCAAGTCCCCTGAAACCATGAAGCAAGTTACACCTCTCCTTCTTTAAATTGTGGCTGTTGGATATTGTCTCTCTGCAATGAGAAACCCAACTAATTCAATAGAATATTTGTGTCACATTTCTTTGTTAGTTTCCTTTGGGTGCTATTACAAAACTCATTACCAGAAAATTACTAACACAATTAAGCAACACACTTGTATTACCTTTTAGTGATATAGGTCAGAAGTCCAACATTGGTCTCATTAGACTAAAATCAAGGTATCATCAGAGCTGTTTCTTACTGAAGGCTTCAGAGTTTCTGTCTTGTTCATTCAATTTGGATGAGGAATTCACCTCCTTTGGGTATAAGAGTGAGGTCCCGTTTCACTTCTCTTAGCTATGGCTGAATCCATATATCTAGACTTTGCCCTGCTCCCTAACCTGTGGTCCCCATCCTGCCTCTCCAAAGCC
>NW_004524647.1:923219-924510 GCF_000260255.1 Octodon degus
TTTAGTTTTGTCAGAGATAGGTAATCCATTGTCATTTAAACATTGTAAGCATGTGAATTTGGCAAAATATTCTAATATAGTCCAGTAGTAGTGGGTTATCTGTAGGACAGGCAGTGTCAGAAGTTGTTGACTTGGCCCTTTTACAGCTCAACATTTTAATACGGCTTTTCTTTTTGTACCTCATTTTTATACTTTGCTGCTGGATGGTTAAGACCAAGATAAAGCCAGACCTATATAGCAAGAAATGTAACTTTTGTATTTGACAAGATCAGTTAAATCCCCTCAGGATTGCCCCTGAAAGCCTGTACCACAGTTTGTAGATCCTTTGTCAGTGTGGATGAGTCAGGGCCATTGCTTGACCAATTTGCTCTCTGTGAAAGCCTGAGAGAATGTTTCTCTCCATGTGACTCTCCTTAGGCACACTCCACATCATTGATCACTTTCTTCTGTGGGTCCATAATCTCCTTGATCAGAAAATTTGGGACATTACTGAGTTACAGGATCTTACAGTACAGGTTCTCTTATGTCCTGAGTCCTTACTGACATTGAATGGCTAGCGCCAAAATGTTTGCTGTCTTTGCAGCCCTTCTTGTTCTTTAATTTTTGGTCTAAGCAAATAAATATATGAAAAAATGCTCCACATTCTACCCATCTGAGAAATGCAAATTAAAATGACACTGAGATACTATATCACCCCAGAAAGAATGGCTATCATAAAGAAATCAACCAACAACAAATGTTGGAGAGGCTGTCAGGAAAAAGGAACCCTTCTCCACTGCTGGTGGGAATGTAGACTGGTGCAACCATTATGAAAATCAGTGTGGAGACTCCTTCAAAAACTAGGACTGGGAATCCCATTCAAACCAGCTATCCCCCTACTGGGAATTTTCCCAGAGGAACTGAAAATTTCATATCATAGTGATATATGCACACATATGTTTATAGCAGCACAATTTGTGATAGCCAAATCTTAGAAACAACCAAAATGCCCATCACCTGAGAAATAGATGAAAAGATGTGGTATTTTTATAGAATGGAGTATTGTATAAATGCTATACAATACTATAAAGAATGATAAACTTGAAGCTTTTATATTTAAGTGAATGCCACTTAAAGATATACTCATAAGTGAAATAAACCAGACCCACATGTGAAAAAAAATATAATCCCTCTCGCGTGAGCACTCAAAAGAAGAAATAAGAATAGAAAGGTATAACACAATTGAAAGGAAAGCAAGAACTTGAGGATTAGACAATGAAGAGAGGGCAAGGAGAAAAGCTAGGAAACATGA
>NW_004524647.1:924610-952337 GCF_000260255.1 Octodon degus
GGATTGAACCGCGGTCCCTGATGCTTTTGCTAAGCTTGTTCTAAGTAGGTGCTTTAGACCACTGAGCCATCTCTCCAGCCCAAGATTCCATCTTGATTTATTAACGATGTTTTTGAGTGCATCTCTGTATACTTTTAATAGTGGTTTCCCTTAGTATTGCAAGATATGCACAAGACTTGTAACAATCTACCACAATCAACATTTTACGATGTTGCTGAAAGTTAGAAACCTTATTCAATTTAGATCTCTTATATCATTACCTTTCAATATCGTATCTTGGGTATTAACATTGTTATAACTTTTGTATCCATTGTAAAATACAATTCATTAAATTTACAAGGAAAATAATAGACAATCCACTGTTTCCCCTTCATTTCTAAAGGATAGTTTCACTGGATATAGAATTCATAGCTCCGAACCACCTTCCAAGTGACCTTACCAAGTTAGCTCTTGAAAGCATATTACTTCTCTGCCATCCGCATTTTCAATAAGAAAGCTTGTCGTGTGAATTGGTATTCTCCTACATGAAATTCATCATTTCTGTCTGGCTGGGCTGATTAATTTCTTTCCCTTTGTTTTTCAGAAGTTCCACTATGCTGTACATTTATTTGGTTAATCCTTTTTAGGGTTCATTCAGCAGTCTAGGATCTTTTGTCCGATTTGGGAAGCAGTGGACATGGTGGTGCACAGCTATAATCCCATCCCTGGGGAAGCTGAAGCAGGAGGATCCCTGCAAGTTTGAAGCCAGCCTGAGCCACACAGTGAGACCCTGTCTCAAAACAAACCCAAATTTGGATGTAGTCTTCAGTCATTATCACTCCTGATAGAGCTTGAACTTAAGCCTCATTCACGAAGTGTTCCACCACTCTGCTACGTCTCAGATCCTATTTATTTATTATTTATTTTGAGGTGTGTTCCAGTTACATTGTCCAGGCAGAACTTGAACTTGCAATCCTCCTTCCTCAGCCTCCTAGTGAGGGGACTGTAGTAGAGGTGTTCCCCCATATCTGGCTGTTTCCTCTAATACTCTTTACCCACAGTCTCTTTCCCACTGCTTTATGAAACTCCGACAGTATCACTGTTGAATCATATGCTATTATCACATGGGTCACTGAGATGCCATACTTTTTATTTTCAGTCTATTGTCTATGCATTGTTCAAATTAACTAGCTTCTACTGATGTGTCGTCAAATTGACTAATTATATCCTGCCCTCACCAGTCTTATCTTGAGACCATTCAGGTAGTATTTTATTATTGTTAATATCACAGTTTTCAGTTTCATTATTTACATTTCATTTTTTTTATAACTTAAAATTTTTCCTGATGAGATTTTTTTAAAAAAATAATTTAATCTCTTTCAAGAAATCTATAATGAATTACTGAATCATTTTTATGATGACTGTTTTACATCTCTTGTCAAATCCAATTTATTTCACTTGTTTTTGGTGTCTTTTCTTATTCTAGTTCTAAGGCTTTTTTTTTTTCCTTTAATATGATAGGTACTTATCACCTGTGTCCTAGAAATTGTGTGTGTGTGTGTGTGTGTGTGTGTGTGTGTGTGTGTGTGTATGCTAAGACACACTGGGTACCATTTTTGACCTTTTATTTCAACAAATGGCAGTCTTTCTCTTAAATTATGGCACGTGAGTTAAGCTTACTTTGTGGAGTAGCACTTCAACGTTTTCATTTTGTTTTGTTTTTGTGCAGGGTCTCACTGTGGAGCTCAGACTCATAGAGATCCTCCTGATTTCTGCCTCCCTAGGTCTGGGATGACAGGTGTGCGGCACCACACCCCGACACTATCACGGGCTCAGCGTGTCTGGGGGTGGGGCAGTTGAGCAGCACTGGGGTGCCTGGGATCAAACCGCGGCCTCTGAGCTTACCTAACTAAATGGTAGCGGTTAGTCCGCTGAGCCTGTCACCGGCCCTCAGCAACATTTTAAATTCTTAAGGTTACTGGTACAGTTTAGATCTACATAATGATCACATTCCTCATAGGGAATTTGTACCTGTATATAACATGTCCTGATCTCTCTTTTTCTCCAGTTCCCTCCTCTCTGTTCAACCTCTTTACCCCTCAAAAACTAAGCTTTGTTTCCATTTTATTCTTTTAACATTTTTTCCCTTTATTTCTCCCCCCTCCCACTTTCCCAAGTTTCCCTTTCTTTTGAATAATTGATTCCTGTTTCACAATACCTTTTTTACAATTTGGTCCTCATTTACACTTTTAGTATCTACATGAAAGAGACAGTACAATATGTACATGTGCTCAACTTATTTCATTAAGAGTATGGTCTCAAAGTGCATTTACCTAGAAATGTCTCAAGGTTATCCCTCTTTGTGGCTGAGTAGTACTCCATAGTATAAAAAAAAACCACATCCTTTTATCCATTCCTCTGTTGAGAGGCACTTGGATTGTTTCTGAGCATTAGCTATTACAAACTACACTGCTATAAGCATGGAATGTGGGTGTGCGTATATCACTATAGTATGATGCTTTTAATTCCTCTGGGAAGATACCCAAAAATGAAGGAGCTGGATCACATGGAACCTCTAATTCTAGTTTTTAAAGGAATCTCCACACTGGCTTCCACAGTGGTTGTACCAGTATACACTCCTATCAACAGTGGAGAAGGGTTGTTTTTCCCCATAGTGCCTTCAGCATTGGTTATGGATTGATTCATCAAAAGCAGTGTTTTTTCAGTGAAGTGGAATCTCAGAGTTGTTTTAATTTGTATCTCTCAAATGACCAGTGATGATGATCATTTTTTCATATATTTATTTGCCATTTGTATTTCTTCCTCTAAGATGTGTGAATTCATTTCAGATGTCCATTTCTGTGTTAGGTTTTGAAGTTTGGGTGTGCTATTTTTTTTTTACATTCTTTATATTTTCTAGATAGTACTGCTTTGTCTGAGGAACATCTGGTTAAAATTTTTTCCCCTCGGTGGGTTGTCTTTTCACTCTATTAGTGATTTCTTTTGTTGTGAAAAAGCTTTTTATGAAATTCCAATTGTTGATTCTTTGTAGTATTTCCTCTGTGATTGAGATTTTATTCCTGAATTATTTGCCTATATTAATGTCTTTAAGAGTTCTACTTAGTCTGTCTTTCAGCAGAATTAGTGCTTCTATTTTAATGTTTAGGTCCTTGATCCATTTGGATTTAGTTTAGTGATCCTGAAAAGCTACTGCAATAAAAAAAAAAAAAAAAAAAAACAGGGTGGTACTTGAAAAATTATCAGACCTGCCGATCAATGGAACAGATAAAAGAGGCAGAAACAAACATGATAAATATGCTCTCCCAACTTCCTCTGAAAAGTGAACCAAGTCCATATACCAGAAGAGAAATAGCCTCTTTAATACATGGTATTAAAAAAACTGGCTTTTCACATGCCAAAGCATTTAATTTTAATCATCTTTGCAGTGTTATGTTCATTGGTTTTACTTTTTTGTTGCTATTGGGTCTCTATTGGCCCCTGATGCTGCTACCTGAGTTCCCCATTGCTAGCATCTTGGTAGAGGAGGGCTGTAATGAAGTCCTTCAGTTGCTCCTTCTCTCTTAGTTTCTTTACCTGGAGAAGCAAACAAGTAGGAAATTTGTGGGTCTGCAGAGACACAGAGGCTCCATGAGCCAGGCTCTTCACTGTTTGTGGGGTCCTCACTTACTGTAATCAAACTTCCTGAACCAAACCTGCATGATAGCTTGGCCTCCCTTTTATGTTTGGCCTTCTTTGCTTACATCAGTATCAGTGGAAAAGGCGACCCATGCAAGAAATGTCTCTCCTGAATGTTCAATTCTACTCCCAGTACATCTCCACTTGCTGATTGCAAGCTCAGCTGATGTTATCAGGGGCTCTTTTGCCACTTCAGAGAAGGATAAACCTATTTGGAATATTTCCAAATGCTAGAGCATAAACCAAGGAACACCAGTTTGGGTCACCCTCTTTTGGATGGGAGAAGAGATATCTGTTACTGTGTTACTCCTGTAATGTTTGGTCCTTTATTTATTTATTTATTTATTTATTTATTTATTTATTTTAGTCCTTAAACTGGATAACCTTCTCCTCATTGCATTTCCGAAATCACCTTTGTCTCTTGCACAAATTTCAGAACTTGCAGTTGTGCTTAGCGAGAAGAGGTGGGAAAATCATATCTATGTCAGTCTATCCAAAGAGAAAGTATAAAATTCAATTCTTGTTGCCTCCTTTTCCCAATATGATGCAATGCCAAAATTTTTAATTAAGAATATCATATTATACTCTTCCTATCAGTAGAAGAATGTAGAAGAGTCTGGGAAGAAACCTGTAGGTACATCAGGAAATATTTAATCATGTTCCCACAGTCAGTGCTCCTAAGTGTCTCTCAGCACATCATCTACAGATTACAATAAAAATATTACTGTACATTCTGGAATCCCAAGGACATTTTGATTCAGTGAGCACTGAATCACGGGAGGCAACCTGATTCCATGAGTGTCTGGACGTAGTTCATAAATAATACCTAGGTACAATTCCAGACAGAGATGTTTAATCATAATTCTATAACAAAGAAAGAGTATGGGAGGAAAAAAGAGTCAAGTAAGGGACCTCAGTTAAAGGCAAAAAATGTCCATAGTCTTAATAAGCAGCAATGTAATGAAAAATTAAATCAGGATGTTTTCCAGAGTAAAAGAAACTAGAGAATCATGCCATATGAAAATAAAACATGATTCTGGATTGGATGTGGAAAATGCTAAGAAGGACATTACATTGTTACATTGGTGGGACAAGTTGTGTATTTCTAATATGAGAAGCAGATTAATGTAGCATATCAGTGCTAATCTTCCCTATTTGACTAATTTTACTAAAGTTATGAAACAGAATAATCTCACTTTAGATAAGTGTTTACACGCTATGTTGGCCCTGGCCCTGGGGCACACTGAGATGGTGACTGACACTGGATGTGGTGGCATCTGTCTATAATCCCAGCTCTTGGGAGGCTATAAACAGGCAGATCACTATCAGTCCAATCTAGTAGTGAGATCCTGAACAGCCTGTAGACCCTTCCCTAAAATACAAAAAAAAAAAGAGAGAGATAAATCTTTACAGAAAAATAAAGGTAAAGAGAGGTTTCTGTACACAACTCATTCAGAAGCAATTACAGATATGCATACAAGTATGTTATTTTATTTCATTTTTAAAGATTATAAAATAATGATTGTTATGATTTATGACTAGTTGCCCTCCCAAAGCCTCATGCAGTCATGGGAAAGACCTCCAGAGTTTGTGATTAACTCATGATCCACTGGGATTATGGATGTGAGTGCTACACCCAGCCTGGGGCAGATAGTCTGAAGGCAACTTAAGGGAGACAGACTTGCTCTCCATTTCCATTGTTACCACTACTCTTCCCATTTACTCTTGCTCTTTTGCTTTTTGCTGCCGCCATGAATGGTGTCTCTCTGCCATGTGCTACTCTGCCTTGGAGTCAGCTGAGTATGGACTGAAACCTCCACTAACTATGAACTAAACAAACGTTTTCTCCCCTAATTTTGAATGTTGACTATTTGTGCCAGCAATGAGAAAAAGTAACCAAGACAGAATTTCATACCAGAGCAGTGGGGTCATTGCTGTGATTATACCTGACAATGTTGATTATGAGCTTTTGACAACAGCTTACAGGAAGAGATAGAAAAGTTTTGGAGACGTCACCTATAAAAGATGCACTAGAACAGCTTCAGCTGTCCTGTATATAAGGTTCCAGTCAGAGTTCAGAAGACCAGAAGGCTGATAGAAATCCTACCTATAAAGACATCCTGGGGAGGTTTCTTCTTTTGGTTTGGCAGAAAGTTTGAATTTTGCTTCTTTCCAAGGACTTTTCCTGAGACTGAGATTAAGCATGAATGACTACTTAATCTTTCAAAAGAAATCTCAAAGCAACCAAATAATGAGGCAGTGGCACAACTATTGATGGGGACTTTTGATCATATTTAGGTTGAGAATCACGAACAAAGAGTTCAGCAGGATGATTTAAAATGTTGTCAATTTGGCCAGAAAGGAAGTTCCAATAAATCTGTGGGATACAAAGATAGAGCTGAGATGATCTCCATTGAAAAGGAGACACAAGAGAATGTGAAGGATGGCCTGAGGGTATCAGAGAAGGTAGCAGGTCTTCACCCATTCCATCATCAGAAACACAAGGTTGGGAAACTTTGCCTTGGGGAAAAAAGCCACAGAGCCCCATGTTCCAGAGTGGCATTAGCAGGGAGAATTTACTCCTCAGAATCAGGGTCAGAGTACTCAGACATTCAGTCACTTGGCCCCTAGAGCCAAGAGAGAAAGAAGCCTAGATAGTGCTCCAACTGACAGCAGACCTTGGTGTCATCCATGTGACATTAGTTTTAGGTGCTTGCAGAATACAGGAATTCTGAGGTTAAGAAGGATTGCAACTAGATTTCAGAAGAAGGCCTAGGAACCAGGCAGTATGCCCCTGAGAGGGCCATGTGTAAAGCTGTGAGTGAGAAGCCTATTCAGTGGAAACACTCCAGAAGTTTAAAAATCCAGGAATGTGGATCATCTAAGAGAAACTGCAAGGAGGGAGCAAAATCAGCATAAGAAAAAAGCCATGGAGCTATCACCAAGAATACCATGTGGCAAAGCCACATGGAGCTCGCAATTTGCCACAGATTGCTTCAGACATTCTGCATGGAAGTACAGGACTTAATATTTGCCCTCCTGGAGTTTGGACTTCTGTTGATCTCAATGCTTGCTATCCTGCTGTATGTAACTTTTGGAATGGTAATGTTTATCTTTTGTCTTTGAATGTTGAAAGTGTTTAACTATTCATTTGTACAGCAACTCACCACTAAGAGTTTGCCTTAGATGTTGGAGCATATTTGGGACTTGGACTTTTCAGCAATGCTGAAACTGTTATGACTTTAGCAACCCTTAAAGATGGACTAAAATACTTTTTGCAAAAGTGAATGTGCATGAAACTTTGGGATAGTAGGGGTGGAATATTTTGCTTTGTGTCTAGTTTTCTCCCTCAAAGCCTCATGCATTCATAAGGCAGACTTCTAGAGTTTGTGATTAACTCATGATCTACTGGGATTATTGTTGTGAGTGCTACTGGGATTATGGGTGTGAGTACTACACTGAGCCTGGAGCAGGTAGCCTAAATATAACTTAAGGGAGACAGATTTGCTCTCTGTTGCCTTTCTTGATTTCTCCCACTTGCTCTTGTTTTGTTTTTGTTTTTTTTTTTCTTTCTTTTTTTTCTTTTTGAGACTGCCATGAATGGTTACTCTCTGTCATGTGCCACTCTGCCTTGGAGCCAGCTGATTATGGACTGATACTTCCAAAGACTGTGAGCTAAATAAGTGTTTTCTTCCATTATTTTGAATGTAGGGTATTAGTCTCAGCAATGAGAGTAAAGTAAGTGAGATATTGATCAATAAAAAGAGAGAAAAATCATTAGAAATAATGCAGAATTAGCAAAAACAAAGTAATTGGAATTCAACAATTATTGCTATAGCACATGATGCTGTCTTCAAATCAGCTATTCACATTAACAGATATAAATGTGTAAGACTCATGTAAAGAAAATGAACAAAACAGAAGAATAACACAGAAGTTATAAAAAATTCAAAAGAGGAAAAAAATCAGAATTAAAAAATTAAGCATTAATTGTTCCTTTCAAAAAACTAGCAGAAATTGACAATATGATTATTCAAACTATTCTGTGTAAATACCTAAATATATATTTTCCCTTCTTTCATTTGTCCTTTTCCTCATCCCAGTTCTTCCTTCCCTTTGAACAATTTCTTTCCCTTTCACATTATGTATTGTTCCTTTCAGATTTTTACTTTTTCAGGTTCTTGCACTCAGGAGACAATATGATGTTTGCACATGTGGATCTCATCTATTTCCCTTACCAATATAGTCTTCAACTGCATCCATTTATCTACAAAAGTCTCAAATTTATCCTTTTTTATAGCTGAATATACTCCGTATAAATGTATGTTTGTATAGAAAAGGACGTGACTAAAATGATAGTAAAATATTAAAAATTTGGAGGGGTTATATGCACTTTTCTGTATCATTCTTGTAATTTTTATGTAAAGTTGAAAATATTTCAACAAAAAGTCTAAAGATTAAAAACATGGTGAGACTCACATTTACCTCTGACCCAATTAACAGAATCTAGCCTCATTGGCACTGTACAAGAAAGTGGTTATGAGAATGATGGACTCAGCCTTATCCATTTAAAATTTACCAGACACTGGAGCTCACCAGTTTCTTTAGTGATTTCAGCCATGCCCAGCATGGTCACAAAATGACCTTCATCATCACAAGGAGTGATCAGGGCCAGGACTTGGGAGACTGAAGGCCCTGCAGAGAGGTGTGAGGTTCTTGTCAGTCATGTGCAGAGTTGCAATCTATATAGCCTCAATAAACACTGAGCTCTGTCCAAGGCATCTAGACATCAAATCATAGCCAAGCTGTCACATGAGACATAAGTAAGAATGATATGGTCTCCAATGGTATATTGGGAATCACATTTACTTCTCTTAAGGGGTATAAGCTCCATAGGATCTATTGTTCCCCATGATTAAAATTCTTTTTGCAGTTGGTTTTGATCCTCAGTTTTATTCTATGTGGCCACTGTCTCTACCAACATTGCAGAATTCAGTGCTTGACTCAACTTATCTTTTTGTCTCAAATTCACCTTATTTGAACATTAAATGGTAGCACTTTTAGTATGCCTTCGTATTTCGCTTCCTGTATTTTTTTGTTGTGCCTTTTGAAAGATTATATAGGATACTTGTGTGTCTGTATCTGAACCTCTTCTTTGTCATTAAAGTTAGATAATTTTACCCCCAGGGTCACTAGAAAAGAATATAGACTTACAATCATCCACTGAAAATGGACTTAGGTTTTGTGCCCATCGTTTATTATCTATGAGACGTAGACAAGCATTGACTTTTCTGAGCCTCAATTTTGTCATGGTGTATATCGTCCATACTAATGCCTACATCAAAGAGTATTTGTGAGAATTACAGGCAATATATTGAAAGTTGTAGAACATGTAAGGGACTCAATTGATAATACTGACAAGAAGCTGGCTACTATTGACAATTTTTTCCAGGAAAGCTAATCCTCTGAAAAAAACATCAATGAGAACATATGAGGCCCACTAATTCTGTTAGTACCAGATTTTCTCATGGTGTTCATCCTCTGAATTCTACACTTTATGCTTTCTTGCAGTACACACAAACATAGTTTTGTGGGATTCTATCCTTGGTCATACATACTTCCTTAGCATTTCCTGCCAGAAAACACTGTCTGTCTTCTTTTTTTATTATCCATGGTCCCATAGGTAATTGCTTATTCACTAGAGAAATTCATGTGTGAAATTCTCTTAATAAATTATCTCTCCTAAGTTGCCATAGCTTATTGTGCCTTTACTATGGAGACTATGGAGTTGAGGACAATAATGTGGGCTTGGAAATATTATCAAAGTCTACTGTGTGATGAAGTTGACACTTACCATGCAAGTAAACCAAGCCCTCTTTTATTGTTGTCTTTAAGAAGCATGAGCCTTGACTGGCTGGTGAGATAGCTCAGTGGACTAAGTGCCTGCTTACACAAGTTCAAGAACCAGGGTCCAATCCTCAGCACCACAGGCTGCACCAGTCCTGCCCTTGGGCATGCTGAACCAGCCAATGAGACTGGGTGTGGTGCCACACTCCTGTAATCCCAGTGCTGGAGAAGCTGAATACCGGAGGATCACTAGTAGTCTGAGCTGCATAGTAAGACTCTGTACCAGATACAAGAAGAAGGAGAATGAGAAGGAGGAGGAGGAGGAGGGGGAGGGGGAGGAGGAGGAGGAGCAGAAGCAGGAGCAGAAGCAGGAGCAGGAGCAGAAGCAGAAGCAGAAGCAGAAGAAGAGGAAGAGGAAGAGCAAGAGCAAGAGGAAGAGGAAGATGAAGAGAAGAGGAAGAGGAAGAGGAGGAGGAGAAGGAGAAGGAGGAGGAATAGGAGGAAGAGGAGGAAGAAGGGGAAGAGGGAGAAGAGGGGGAAGAGGGGGAAGAGGGAGAAGAGGGGGAAGAGGGAGAAGGGGAAGAGGAGGAAGAGGGGGAAGAGGTGGCAGATCTTGCTTGATAGGACTCAAAGAGGAGTTAATGATCCAGTGTACAAGGATATAGGATATCTGCAGCTGCAGTATGGACTACTGTATTCTTGATATTTAATGTTAACTCCATCTATGAAGTGGTAGATCTAAAAGTCATTTTAAACATCTTGTAATTTGCTTTCAAATTCTTCCTTTTAGCAGTAAAATCCTCCTTTTTAACTTTCCAAATGCAAAATGAATCCAAAATTCCAGACTATGGAGGAGCTGTTACATTTGACAGAGGATAGTGCCAGAAGCCCTCTGCTTATGCCTATGCTGATTCTCCCTTTCTACTGGGTCAACTGCAGCATAACTTATGCAGACATAGCTGCAAGCTGGTTACATATTAATGTGCACTAAATAATGGGAAATCAGTGACAAAAAATAATAGTTTTTGATATAAAACTGGAGGTTTATGAGCATTAGCTGGGCAATTCTCTGCCAGAGTCTACCATGCCATTGCAGCCAGGTGGTGGTGGCTGAGGCCAGGAGACCTGGAAGGCTTCCTCATCCCAAGTCTGGGCCTAGAACAGAAGAATGGGTGTCCAAGGCAGCTCACTTTCCATGAGGTCTTGGTGCACAGTTGCCTTATGATCATGGGACCACTTACTTGGTCCCCAAAGGCTCCAAACAAAATATCCAACCAGAAACCAGGTGACGCTGTAGGAATTTTCTGTCCCTGACTCTGGAGTCAGTCAGAGCTTCAGCAATATTCTCTTCCTCTGGGCAGTCACATAGACCCACCAGTTCTTTACCCAGGCGAGATAGAGGGCAAAAATGCTGCATCTTGATGGTCTGTGAATTTACAGAGCTTTTAAGATTCCCAAATGCTCAAGGAGTAAATCTACTGATGATACACAATGTTGCTGATAATAATACAAAAAATATTTAATGAGAGTTTATTCTGTCATGGGTGCTCTCTTACATATTCTACATATTAATTCTCACAAAGTTACTAAGAGTTGGTGCTTATTTTCAGATAAGGAAACTGAGTAATGGTGATTGAGAGTAGCACAGATTACACAGAGAGTAAGAGCAGAGTTAGGAATTAAAGTTCATCTAAACTCCTAGCCACTTCCACTGATGCTGAGAAAGCTGTTATTCAGCCAAAACCCAATAGTTTAATTTAAATCTGGGTCTGAATAACATGCTCTCTGGCTTTCCCATATCTTTGTACCCTTCATCTCAAGCTCACATTATTCCTTATCAGCTATTTTTAAAAATCTGTTTTGACAAATCAGGTTAAGGTGTTCCCTGGAATGCACTATGAAGCGCTTATGAGATCTTGTCTTTTTGATTTTAAGTCTCCTTTTGGTCCACTGTATATAAAATATTCCATTGCATCAAATGCACAGTATTCATATCAGCCATCATTGGATTTTAGGCAATCATTTTTGTGGCAGATATATTGAATGTGTCATCCTCTGAAACTAACAAGAACTTGGAGTTGGTGTTCAGTTCACTATGTGGAAGCTCATTCTTCGTTTAGAATTCCAAATGCAGCCTTGCTGCCAGGAGGCCAGTATTCTTCAACTTATTCTGCAAGTAAAGGTTTTGGGACAGAATTGAGCCTACCCTTATCCCATCACCCACAATCCCAAGGGCTTGGCTCTCTGCAGGCCCAGCAGGAATTCCATTTGAGATTGTATGATGTTCATTAAACCGAGCAATTGAAAGCTAAATCTGATATATCCAAATATTATTCAGCAAATCCTCACTCCCATCCCTTAGACCTTTATCTAAATACCCCGGGCTTATCCCATGTCACTTGCATCAGCCCAGAGCAGACTAGGAGGTGTGGCTGCAAGCAGTCAAGGCCTGCTTCACTCACACTCCTCACATTCACAAGCAGGCAGTGAGCACCCAGGAGGAGAAACACACGGAGCAGGCTTGAGTGCAACCTGCAGGTTACTTTCCAGCTCAGCCACTTCCCTCCGGGATGCAGAGGTGCCCAGCGAAGCCCAGAAAACCACAGCTCCATCGTCAGGCTGCACATCTGTGGGGGAAAGCGATTCTTTTATCCTTATAAACCTCTGAGGACTTTAGGCTTTTGTTGCACAGTTTTAATAAAGTCAAAGATAATTACCACAATAATAACATTTATTGACTATCTAGTGTTCACGATTTTAAAATTCTAATAATTGTTATTATTAAGTACTTACAATGTGGTAAGCACATTTCAGTTAGTACTGCGCCAGTTCTAAAATAAGCCTGTGAAGGAGGCAACACCATTATCCTTATTTTACACCCTCAGAGAGGCTTTTGCCTTTGATGAAAATGATTAGAATAATTCATCAAAACTCCTGCTTTGGAACAAAGCAGTGAAGTGGAATTAGGATATTCTCATTAAGATCAGAAAAGCAGGTGCTTCTGAAATTCTTGAAGAACATGACTTCTCCTGTGTGGAAGAACTGATTGTGCCGATGGCATTCTGGAACCTGCTATCTTCAATTTAGCAAAAAAGAGCTGTGATTAAGGCTGTCATTGATTCAATAGTCAAGTTAGACTTTTTGTGCTGATAATATCAATTACTGAATAACAGCCATCTGGAATTGTTACTAGTCTTTTCATTGCTTTTTAAAATTTTATTGGTACATTTCACATATACATAATGATAACATTCCTTATAGGTAATTTGTGTCTGTACATGACATATCTCGCTGCTTCATTTTTTCCCCACTTCCCTGCCCTCTTTTCAACTTCCCCTGCTTATTTACAAAAGCTTTGTTTCCATTTTTCTTTCTAGTCTCTTCTTTCTTATCCCCTCTTTCCTTCCACTTTCCCTCCTCTCTTGTTCCTGTTCTCAACTGAACATTTCACTTCCATTTCCCCATATTTATTACACATTTGCCTTATTTATACTTCTAGTTTCTCACACCAGAGAAATACTGTGATATTTAAATACATATGTCTGATTTATTTCACTTAAGGGTATGGTTTCAAGGTATATACATTTAGACAAAATGTCTCACGTTTACCCTTGTTTCTGACAATGCTCCATTGCATAAAAACACCATGTCTTCTTTATCCATTCATTAGTTGATGGACATTTGGACTGTTTCCAAGATTTAGCCATTACTAACAGTGATGCTAAATACAGGGGTATGTGTATATGTCTGTGGTCTGATGTTGTTCATTCTTTCAGGAAGATAGCAAGGAGGAGAATAACTGGGTCAAAAGGAATTTCTAGATTGATTGATTGATTGATTGATTGATTGATTGATTTATATACAGGTTCTTTTTATCCCTGGTGCTGAGATTGCAGGCAAATGCCACCACACACAGTACTGGGGAACATGTGGTACCAGGGATCGAACTCAGGACCCTGTGCTTACTGCTGAGCTATCTTCCCAACCCTAGTTTCAATTTTTGAGGAATGTGGAAAGTCAATTTTTCCAGCACTGAAGAGGTTAAGTTTCTTCTAGTGAAAGTACTGAGCCACTTTGTCAAAGATAGGTGGCTTAGTATGTTTGGGGTTGTTTCCACCTCTTCTAATCTGTTCCTCTGTTCCCAAGTCCTTTTTTTTTTTCTTTTTTCTTTTTCTAATACCAAACTGTTTTTATCATAGTAGCATATAGTTCAATTTCAATTTTTCAGAGATTGTGATGTCTCCATTCTTGCCTTTTCTCGTCAGAGTTGCCTATGTTATTCTAAGTTTCTTGTGATTCTAAATGAATTTCAAGACTTATTTTCTCTAATCCTATGAGAAATGCTATTTTATTTTGATCAGGAACTAGTCTAATATTCCTATATTATTGAGAAACAGCAAAAGTTCAGAGGCTACTCTATGTCCTTGAAGTCATATACCTTATAAGTGGCTGATCTAGAATTCAAATACATAGGGGTCATAGATATAGCTCAATGGCACAAGTGCCTGCCTAGCAAGGTCCTGAGTTCAACTCCCAGTACAAGAAAAAAAAATACATAACTCAAATGCAAAATTTGATTTATCTGCATAATAAGTTTTCTGTTTCTTTGCTGCATGATTTATCACAAATACTACATTGTGACCAGTCTAAGCATATGGCCACAGAACACAAGGTAGAAGAGCCTCCACTTGTGGAGCAGCAGTCGGGATTTCTACCCTTCGCAGGAGCTCATTGCCAAATTTGATAGATGATGTATCCTTGTCCAGTGGGAAAGAATGTTTAGATTTGGGTTTAAAACTACCCATAAATTCATATTCTGCTGCATATCAGCCTCAGCAAGCCACATCACCTTGCTAAGCCTCTCTGTCCTTTTCTACAAAATGTTAAGTAGACTCTTATGTCCCACTGTGGCAAGAAGACTTAAACACAAAATGTGTTAAAGCTTTTAGCTCAATGGCTCCCCAGTAAGCAATGAATAAACCATATACCATTAGTAAACCATATTTTCTTAGTTATAGATAGGAGGCCCAGTCACCTCACCATCTTGACTACTGTGAGTTGGATGTATTTCCACTTGAAGATTTGAAGATACACTTTATAATGCATATCCCCTATACTGAACACTTTCCTTGAGTTAACTCTGAACTTGCTTTGGGACTACACCAGACAACTAATTTCTCTCCTCAACTTCCTTTCTATGGTTAGATCTGATGAAATGCATGACTTGTGATCCTCAGTGTAAATTCCTGCCCCATTTCTTTGCCCATAAAGTAGAAGTATTAGTGACTATAACTTGTGGCTTACCCCATGGGCTATAGCTGCTTTTGCCACTACAAATATCCCAAAGATTGTTTGCAAAGCAGAACAGGGACACCCACATAAAATGACATGATCATGTCCCTAGAGACAAGTAAATCTATCATTGTTCTTTCTTTCTCTTCATATTTTTTGGTTAACAAATCATGCATTATAGATAATTTCAACAATTTGCTAACATAAGAACTTCTGAAAAAGTATAGAATCCAGATAAAATTGCACCCCTGTTTTCATCTATCACTTGTCTCTTATCCAGGTTCTCAGCAATTGGCTCTTCCTTAGATTACAAAACCTCTCCATCAAGCGCATAAAATCTATTTCCTAGGTGGTGCCTGAGACCTCCCTGAATAGCAAATCAAATGCAAAGTATTTCAGTTCTTCTGACTTCTAGAATTACTGTAGACAAATCACATTACCAACCATTTGGCATGTCCCTGGTGATTATTCCTGTTTAATATAACTCTGTTGTGCTGAAAGCATTATCTTTTCATCATCCACTCCAAAATGGATTCCCCACTCGGTAGTGTACTACACACACCCTCTATATATGGTGCTAATATGTTGTATTAAAGATGATTATTTCTCTGTGTTAGAAGAGATTGGAAATGTCAGCATGTTTGTCATTGTTTACTAAAGCCTCTGAAGTCAATTGCAAATTATAAGAGCTTGTAACTATAGGGACTTAGCTGATGAATTCAGTTGAACTGTCAGCGTTTTCAGGCCCAGCCTGGAAATAAAAAGAATCTCCAACTAATTGCTTTAATTAATGAATGTAGAGAGAAGGCAACCCATAGAGAGAAATGCTGCAACATCTTTTCCATGTTATTGTTGCACATGGTACAAGATACAATGATCTGTTCTCCAGGAATGATCACTTGGAATATCAGCTGATGCATAAGGAATATGTATCAATTACCTGATGTGTGGGAATATAAACAGTTTCATGTGTTTCCATCTCTGAGAGGGCTTAATATTTTCTTAGAGCTGGGTGTGGTGGCTTTAGCCTGTAATCTCAGCATCCTTAGAGACTGAGCAGAAAGACCATGATTTCTAGCCCAGCCTATGCAGTTTAGTGATTTAGCATGACCCTGTCTCAAATTAAGTAATGAAATACCTAGCAGTCGAGTTCAGTGCAAAGGCCCTGGGTTAGGTCTTTAGTTACCCCACCTATACAAACTATATTTCATCCTACAGCTTTCTTTATTTTTGTAGTTTTTTAGGCTGTGAACTTCTACCACCTGAAGCCTTATATTTCTCCAACAATGAGTCACAAGTGCCTGAAAGTGTGACAATTAATAAAACATTAGTTGAACAAATTATTTGATAGAGACATTTTATTGGAAGTAGTAGAAATTGATGCTAGTTAATTTTAAATGAGGGATTGAATGGAATTTTGTCTTGTTAAGCTTGAGAAGCAGGGAAGAAACACCCCACTACAAAGACTCAGAAGCAGGAACCCTAGTAATGGACTCAAAGTAGGGAACATCTGACCAAGACAGGGCTAACAGAAGTCAAGACCTATCCACCAACTGTATTGTTTGTTTTTTAACATTTATAAGATGATTTCTATGTAAAGAAGCATGCATAAATAGGAATTGAACATGGTCTTAGGAAAGTGAAATAAGGCAGTAGTCTGTGTCTGTCTTGAGGGAAAACTGCTTCTGAAAAAAATGCTCTATTTCAGAGACTTGTCAGATTAAAGGGAATCTTGTGCTCTGATAAGGGTGCAGGCTAATTGAAGTCAATTAACTATGAATAGATAAAATCTGAAGCCAAATCCTCTCCTAATGCATGGTCCTATTTAAGAACCAGTGTAACTACTAACATTACATACTTAACACAGAGTCAACAGGCATGATCGTGCTATAATTGATAGGTAATTATTGAGAAAGCACCAGATTATTGATGAATTTCTAACATTTTAACTATTGCTGATGTGCATAAACCAATGTGTTCTATTTTTCTTTTTAAAGAATTCACACTGCATATTGTAAGGGATCAATTGTATTTCAAATAAATGGAAATCCTACTATATTCATTTCATAATCTGTGTTGAAAATATGTACAATTCCTAGTTAGCCTTGCTTACCATTTGGATAACCACACTTTAATTGTTTCTTTCATCTATGGATTAAAAGGAGAGAAACATTTTGAAAGTTTAGGTGCTAAAATCTCTATACCAGACATTTTTCTTTTTAGGTACTTATCACACAATTAGTTTTGGTTGATTCATTAAACATGGGTGATGAGGCTTTAGCTGGAGTAAACCTGGGGAGACAAGATACAGGTGTTGGCCTTTGAATGATAATGTAGAATTAGAAGTTGAATTAAGGTTTATAATTAATCCTGTGCACAAGTGAAGACCAAACTACAAGATGAGTAACAGATTTTGGAGACAGCCCATGCCTTGAAGTAAAATTTCTTTAAATGGTACTTCAGTTGATGATTTATATTTACATGGGGGCACAAATAATTTATGATCAACTAATATTCATACCTAAAGAATATAGGTATATAATTATATACATGCCAACATACAGATATACAGTAACAATGATAAAAGGTGTAATTGGTTATGTGGTTGGATAAATACTCATAGTGGCTCTCTTATAACTCTTCACTACATTCATAGTGGGTTAAAAAGTCATGCTTCTTTTTTTAGTGGTTCTTATAGCACCTGCAAGAGAAGTAAAGGAGAAAAACAAAATAGGAAATATAGGATTCAATAAAACATTTTGGAAAGTATCAACAATGTCATAATGGTGCCTGCTAAGAATATTTTAACCTATTTTCCATAAATGCTAGAAATGAGTCCAATACCCTGTTGCTCTGCTGGGCTGTGTGTTAGGACCCACCTGCATAGGCAAGCGGCACTGAGAGAGTTAGGGCTTCGAGGATCTCTATTCCGTAGTAGTGAGCCCAGTTGAGCTCCAATAAGCCCCCTCTCAATAGATTTTGATCATAATTCTTCTAGGAAGAGGTGAAATAATCCAAGTTAATTAATCCAGAAAGTGCCAATCTTGAAGTCAGTGTAGTAATCTTTCTTTAGGAACACTTCATGGAGGATCAGTGGATAAGGCAGCTGCATTCATTTCCTGTAAGTGCATGACAAGTGGGGCCAGGCTTACTTTCTCAGATGGGGAGATGCCCTTTAATATAAGGAAAGATCTCCTAAACCTAGGCATCAGGGAAAAAGAAAAAGAAAAAAAAAAAAACAAAGGAGAAGAATACAGAATCACTAGTGAGGACTGAAAAGCTACAACTCTCATTTTGCATGTGTAATTGCATGCCATCTTGAAACAAAGAGCTAAACTAGATGCCTCTTACTGCATGGGATTTCATCCACACCTGGAAAACTGTGAAACACAGCTGGCATCATCTATAATATTTAGTGTTTCTGATTTTAAGCACCACCAATAACAACAACAGAAAATACCTTGAATGAAGTATTCTTTTTAATATTGCCTTTTGAGATTTTTATAGCTTATTCCTCTTCATTTCAAAACTAGAGCTTTCAGATTTCCCTTTGATAGCCCTTGTCTTGTATTCTCCTACTCTCTAGAAATTTCAACTAATTTAAGAGATGAATTGCCCTGGCCCTTTCTTGCCTGCTTCTGGTCATCCTGTTATTACTGTATTGGATTTTCTTGCCTTTTCTGTTTAGTGGAATGTAACTTTTTCTGAATATCCAAATTCCCCAGAGAATATCCCATGTAGCCATGAGTGATTCTTTAAATACCATCACTTATTTTTCTTCAGTGTAGGTTGTTATATAGAAAGCTCCCTCAGGAAGGCAGGACTTAGTTGGCCAAAATTATAGCTGGTTTCTTAAGGCCTGTTATAGCCTCCAGAGCATAAAAGGTGTTCCACATAGATTGAATGCATGAATGAGCAAGATAGTAACTGAATAGTGTGGGGAAACTTGTAGCAAATTTCCTTCAGATTCAAATAAATTCATTGTACATTATAGTCTGTCAACTTTGGTAGCAGGCAACAGGAACCGACTCCAGTTAGATAAAATACAGTTATTGGAAGGAAATGTGTGAGTTTATGATATTGCTTTGATGTCAGGTCAAATCTATTCTAAAACTTATTTTTTATAGCCCATATACTAAGAATAGTTCATTAATTTACAAATTATTGGAAAAATGAGGATGATATGGCATGACATGAAAATTATATGAAATTCATATTTCAGGGTCCATAAATGAGACCATATTGGAGCATAGCCATGCATGGTTATTTATACCTTTTTTCTGTTTTTTTTGTTGTTGTTTATGTATTTTCTATGGCTGTGTAGTGCAACATTAGAGTGAGGTTATTGTAACTGAGACTGTCCACCAGAAAAACTGCAAGGATTTGTTACCTGGTTATTTACATAAAAGTTGTCCAATCTTCACATTAAGGAATGGCATTCAAACAGCAAATGGACCTGAAGGTGTTGAAAAAGCAAGACAATGTTAAGAATCTGTTAGAAAAAGGAAGCCGGAGTGTGTCACGATTAGAGACCGTGTGCTCACCTCCTTCCGTACTGAATCTGGCTCAATTTTTGAATTCTAGGAAACAACTATGGTCTGGCTTAGGCAAATATCTGTAGGTTGGCTAGAGATACTGGGGTCAAAAAAGGTTGACCAATGTCCTCATCAGATAGAAACTTTGCAAAAGGAACAGATGTCCACTGCAGAAACCAGTACGGATGCCAAGATAAAAATGGTTGAGCTGACTCCTTTCTCCTTCCAAAGATCAACAGAAACTGTCTGCCACCTGGTCAGTTTCAGAGGCTGCTGAACAGTGGTGAGTACATACCTAATGTTGTGACCTCGTGTCACTGAGATTGAGTGGACTCCTCATTACAAGCTGTGTTCTCATTCATCAGAAATGTCTCTTCTCATCTCCCCAGCTGCATCACATCCAATACAATCATAGGCATACATGCACCATCTTATGCCACGGGGATAGAGTATGAGGGGAGCCCAGGGAAGCTTTTGGAGATCTAGTGTGATCTTTTGAATCTAGGTTTGGAACTGTAATAAATTATACTTTAAGAAGTCTATAAAAGAGGTTTGTAAATGAAACTGCAAAGGCATTTTGTTTGGCTAAAGGTGTGGAATAAGTTGGGTTGGGCAAAGGGGTTTCTTCCATTAAATCTGCAGGTGATACACAATCTTTACCCCAAAGAGACGCTGCATAAAATTCAAAACAATTTTCAATGACCATGCAAAAGCCTAGGAACAGCAGTTTTCAGGGCCAACTCTGATTTATTTTTTTCTATGAGAAGACTTTCTTAACTAGCTGAAGGAGATATGGGTCATTTCCAGGGCCAAAAGAAAGTGAAGTTGAGTTATTACTTTGTTGAAAACTGTGATAGAGAGAAGAGTATAGTAAATTACTCTCAGGATTAAGGACAAAGTTTCTCTGTAATACTTAGAATGCTTGCAGAGACAATGTACAATGATGTGTACATGTGTGCATGTATATGTGCATGTATGCGTGCATGTGTGCATGTGTGTGTATGTGAGTGTGTGCGTGTGTGTAACGACAGTAAAATATCTATTTTCATTATTTCAGGATTCTGGGGAAAATGCTTCAAGAATCTGTTCAGTAGGGTAAGAATATGTGGGATCTCGTTTATCCTCACGTTTGTGATGTGATTTGGTCTTCTGAGCTGAAGAGAAACCTAGGGGAATGTGAGGGGCTTATGCAGGAGTTTCGGTACATACTTGAAATACCCTGAGTTCATGCAGAGGAACACTTCCACTCAGTCTGAAGTATACTGTGGAAGGAACCCATAAACTGCTATTTTAAGAAAGACAAAGATGATTGCTTGAAAGTGGAGAACAGGTGAGGATTGGGGGAGCACGTGACCAGGCCAGTCTGGACTCTGATGATGTCTTTCTCCTTCATAGACACACAGCGCTGAGGTTTAAAGACATTCATCAATGTGGTAGAGGAAAGAATACTAATTAAGTGTTTTTAGCATAATAGAAAATCAATTTTAATTGTCCCAAATGGAACTATTGTTTACAGTTACAGATGGCTGGCAGACAGTACCTGGAGAAAATAAATGAGTCCAGGGAGAAGGGAATTGCTTTCAATTCCTAGGGGTATTTCGAGGAAGGCATTGGAGAATTCAGCCTAAGAAGGTTGTTGAGCAGAAAACAGATGATCTATAAAAGCCGCAAAATGGCATTTTCCTCTAGGACCAGCCTATTAGTGGTGTCATCAATTTCCACCTTCTCACCCCTCCATTCTTCTGATTCCACAAAGGGCTCTCCAGAAAGTTATTTCTGCAAAGTTTGGTGTATTTTGTTTTGTAATACTGGGAGTTGAACCCAGGGTCTTGTACCTCCAGACAAGTACTTTACCACTGATCTACACGGAATTTCCCAAGATGGCCTCAAACTTGCAATTCCCCTGCCTTGGCCTCCTTGAGTGTTAGGATTACAGGCATGTGCCACTACACCCTGCTTTAATTTTATTTTGAGGTAAGATCTTCTGAAGTTAGCTAGGCTAACCTTGAACTTGAAATCTTTTCACTTCAGCCTTCCAAGTAGCTTGGATTAGAGGTGTGCACCAGCCCTTCAAACTATAGCATGATTTCAAGATATCAAAACCATTTGTGGCCTTATTTGTGTTTTTTATCCCTGAATTCTTAGTAATTTATTACTGTACTTCAGTCTTTTTTATCTGTGGTTATTTGCATCTTTGTCTTATTTTCTAACTAAAAATTCCTAAAGGGCAATACTTCAGGCAAGGTAATCCCAGCTGTCATTACTAACTGTATGCCTTGAGTAACTTAATCCATTTTCCTAGCTGTAAGATTGGGGTAATAACAGATCCAATGGAAATTCTGTGTTGAGTATCAGTGAATTCAAAAAAATGAAGCCTCGAGCAAGTGCTCTAGTATGAAGGTTGAACTTGAAAATGTCCGATAGGGTCTTTTATATATCTTTTGTCACTTTTCTGTTAGGAAATGATTAAAATATGTCATACACAAAAAACATATGATTCTACTAAAAAATCCCAGAGAGACAAAGATGAGAGGTTAAAGACTCATTGCAGGTAACCCTTTGTACAGACTGTCTTATCACAATAATTCTGAGGATCCCAGCACAGAACTATCGACCTGCAACACTTGTCACCATAAAAATGAGGTATAAAAAGTAAAGCTTATTAATATGCTGAGCTGTAAATGGCTCAAGTCAACAACTTCTGACCTTACCAGTCCTATGGATAACCCACTGCTATTATGGACTACAGGACTATATTGGAATATTTTGCTCAATTTACACACCTACAATGTTTAAATGGCGATAGGATACCCATCTCTGACAAAACTAAACAAAAGGAGGGGATAAAAATGAAGGACCATTTTATATCTGTATATAAAAAATAGGATAGACATATAGCTACTTTCTCTTAATTCAATGAGAAGAATGATTTTTACTAATAGTGTTTGGACAGGATATCATGTCTGCATCTTGTGCTATGAATAACCACTATGAAGACAATAATATGCAATGTATTAATTATTTAAACTCTCCTATTAATTGGTTTTGAAACTGTCTCATTGCTATTTGTTTCTCAACAAAATTATTTTAAAAATCCTCTAGGTTCCTGTTGAGTCAGAGATCACTGGGATAGGACCTCAAAGGACTACATTTTAATATTCTCTGCAGGTCATAGGAGGCCAGCTAAATTTTAGATATTTGGCTAAAGAAAATGCTCAGAATTTATTAATTAGTGAAACACAGATGTAGGCTCTGATGTACCAATGTGGGGTGTTTCATTCATTTTGTCACCAAAGCAGATTTGCTTGGGGTGGCTGCTGCCAGCTGGGCTTCAACTCCTGTTTGTGTCCACTACAGGGAGGGTCATTGTTTTTTTCAGGCAGCCTTCTAAAGCTTTTGGGTACTTCTTCCAGGCTCCCCTGTAATACTAATGGGCCATCACATCTGCAGAGTTGAATAATTGGCATAAATCACCACATGCTGCAGTATAAATCCAGGCAGAGCAGACTTCCATCTGAGTTGGTCGAAGGCCTGCTCTTTGCCCCACTCTAGCACTCAGGGGATACACTGCATAAGACACGTGCAGGAGACTCTATTCTCCAGAGAACTTATCAGTGAAAAACTGCTCAGATTTTAATACTTGTAAAGCTTAATAGCATTTGAGACCTAGCTGGATTTTACTTTTCCTTCTGGATTCAAGTTCAGGAGTCAAGGAGGTGATCTGATACTTCAAACAGACCTGGGTTGAGATTTCAGTATTTTGTGATCTTGCATAAGTCACTTGATCCTTCTTTACCCAAACTACCCATGTGCAAAATGGAAATGCTGATTCATACCTCAATGTTGGTGCTGTAAGAAAAATAAAAAATCAAAAGCAACTGTTGCATATACAAGCATTGTACATATACTGGTTTTCTGTAGATGTACTAGATTTTTATTTTCCTTCGAAACAAAATACAGTATTAAATGAAAAGGGAAAAATTTTAAAAAACTACACATTTTCTCTTTCTTAATGTTTCTCAACTTTAAGACTATTGCTAGTTTAATTTAAATGCTCTTTGTGTACAACTTTGGGCAGAGGGTTGGGTTACCCTGTGCTTTGCAACAGATTTTTTTTCCATAATTTTATTGAGAGACAAATAGCAATGAGACAGTTTCAAATCAAATTGGTAGGACAGTTTCAATAATTAGCACATTGTATCTCTCTTCCTAGTGGTTATTTGCTGTACAAGATGCAGACATGATATCCTATTTACAAACACTATTAAAACAAATCCCTCCATTCATTAAGAGAATGTAACTATATATCCATCCTAACCATTTTAAATGCACAGATACAAATGGAAATTCATCTGTATCCACTTTTTTGTTTAGTTCCATCATTTGAATATTGTAGGTGTGTTAACTCAGCAAAATATTCCAAAATAGTCCAGTTGTCCATAAAAGTATTAGGTCTTCCGCTTGACTGGCAGTGTCAGAATTTGTTGGCGTGAGTCCCCTACAGCTCAACATAACAGCATGGCTTTACTTCTTATACTTCATTTTCATACTTTTCTGCTGGATGGTTAAGACCAAGGTAAAGCAGGACCTGTGCAACAAGAGTTGTACCTTTTGGGTCTGATAAGGTCAGTGAAATGCACTCAGGATTTATCCTGAGACCCTGTACCTCAGACTGTAGATCCTTTGTCAGTGTCAGCCTTGTGGATGAGATTTAACTTTGCAAAACTCCTTCACCTTTAACTACTAGATACCAGTAGCACCCCCTGTGGTAGCAATTAGAAATGTGACTAGACATTCTTTGTTGTCTCATAAGAGATGAAAATTTCTCTGGAGCATCAATGTCTTAGCTTTTGCTTGCAATTTTAATGCACTAAATCAAAGTCCTGGAGTTACAGACAGGTATAGGTCCCTGCCTTGTTTGGTCCATGGTTCTTTAGGATCTGGTGAGCACAGCAGGTGGTGAATGGTTGGCAGGTGAGCAAAACTTCACCTGCATTTATGGCTTTTCCCCTTCACACACAGTACAACTTGGGCTCTTTTTCTAGTCAGAGTAGCAGGGGCATTAGATTTTTATAGGAGCATTAATTCTAGTATGAACTGTACATGCAAGGGATCTAAGTTGCACACTCTGTTAGAGTATCTCATCCCAACAGTGTCCCTCTCTGTCCCCTCCAACTCTCACTACATGGAAAAGTTGTCTTTCATGAAACTTGCCTCTGAAGCCACAAAGGTTGGAGACCACTACATTAAATGATAAGGTAAAACTAATATATTAGTCAACTTCCCAAATTTGAAAAAAAAAATCTGAGACAAACAACTTAAAATAAGAAAAGAATTATTTGGGTTCAAGATTCCAGAGGTTCTGGTCCATGGTCTCATTCTTATTGCTTTGACCTTTGGTAGCACAATACAGCATGGCAGGGAGCATGTTACAGAAGACAATCATGTACATTATGCAACTTGGAACAAATAGAGAGACAGAAAGGCACTGGAGTCTTAATGTACTCATCAAAGTACACTTCTGATAATTTGTTGCTTATAGGCCCCACCTCCTAAAGGTTCCACCACCTCCCAGTACAGTATTATCACACATTGGCAACTAAGCCTTCAACATACAGATCTTTGGAAAGCATTTCAGATCTAAACTGTAACAACTAAGAAATCAAAATTTGCTTCTGTTTTACCAAAACAACATCAGAAAGCATACTAAATCATTACCTAGCTAGAGCTAGGGTATCTTTCTGAAAATTTCCCAGCCTTACAAGGAGAAAATCTCATGGGGCTAGTAGGGTATAGCAAGGGCAAGCCTACCTGTCACTTTGAGGATTCCCAATTATTCCACGACTTAGCTAGAGCAAGGGCTGTATCTTTGCTTTTAAAGTTCATAACATCAGACTTGTCCATGCTTGAGATCTTACTGGACTAAGACTGTATAGCTCTTCACCCAAAAACTTTTACAAGGAAATGAAACTGTTAAGAATATCCTCCTTCCAGTTGATATGAACAGCATTTTTTATTTCCAAAATAATTGGCAGTGAAGCTTGATTATCAAAACCATGAATGAGCATGCAGTAAGGACCAGAAGCCTGAGCTGGCACCTTGAACTAGTAAGTACTTTCAAGCTATTAGAGTCAAACATAGGCAACCCATGATAGATAGATGTGCCACCTAAGCACATTGACCAG
Source organism: Octodon degus (assembly GCF_000260255.1). Taxonomy (NCBI): domain Eukaryota; kingdom Metazoa; phylum Chordata; class Mammalia; order Rodentia; family Octodontidae; genus Octodon; species Octodon degus. The sequence continues at coordinate 950,145 of NW_004524647.1, forward strand.
TTCTCTACAAAGGATTGCCAACACTTTTCTCTGCTACCTGACTCTCTCTTGGCTTCTGTTAACAATGAAGCATACTCCTCACATAAATAACATTTCAGTTTTTTTTCTGAGGTTTAATCAGAGCCTATAGTTAGAACCTTATAGTTAGAACCTTAGCTATTTACATTGGGTTAACCTTACAAACTACTGTAGCAATCTGACTCATGGTCTTAGAGAGGAATCTTAGATCTGCATCCCCAAAGGCCACCTCTCTGCCATCTTTCCAATAGTATCAGATTTGCTGTTGTTGGCAGCCTCCCTCAAAGAGGATCCTTGATCCTCTCAACTACTCATTTTATGAAGCAGGCATGTGGCCAGCTTTCACACTCTGCATCACTCTCAGCACTGTGAGCTCCAGGTAATAAGCAGGAGACAGTGGACCAACCAGGGCTGCATGAAACACATTGAGATCTCAACTATCTTGTGTTTTCCTATCAGTATGGTCAAAGAAAAAGCACACAAGTGTTTTATTTTGTATTGCATTCTGTTTGAATTTCACAGAACTTGGATCATCTGTGCTTTAGATATATTTTGTATTTAATAAACACTTGTTGAGTAGAAAATAAGTGTTATTTATATAAACAGATTTTTTATATTTTTGTAGTAATTACAGTAGTTATCTTTTGATGCAAGCTACTAGTTATTTTTCTGGGTGTGTGTTGGCCAGAGAGTAACACTTAAACAGATTATTGTAGTTTATTTGTACAGTAGTTTAATAAAGGCTGACATTCTTTTACCTCCAGATTTTAATTCAGTGACTTGTCTCAAGCTGATGGAACTGATCTATGGAAGAGGTGGGAACTGAACAGTTGTCCAAATTGCATACATGTGTTAGTTCATGATCCCCTGTGATAAGCCCCAAGGGAGTAGAGTGGCAGTGTGATCCAGTCACCAGCAAGAGGCCTCAGCGTTTTCCAACAGGAGGACAGGCTCTGGTTGACGTCCTGAGAGCCAGGGAAATCTGACCCTGTCGGGGGAAGTTCTGCACCACTGAGCTCAGGGTGGCGGCAAGCTCATGTCATTGATGGCTCCTGTGCAGAAGACAACAGAAAACATCTCAGGGAAAGTTCTGGCACTCTGTGGCATGAGTAAAGTGCTAATGTCACTTATTCAAGAATGACACGTTTTAAACAAGGATATCAAAAAGCATTCTTTCTTTCTAGGAAAATGTTCCATTTTGAAGGTTTGTTTTCTTTATGTAAACTTACTTCTGCCACTCAGCTATTAATTCATTGATATTAAAATGGTAAAAACGTAACTTCTGAACTAGCTGGATTTTTAAAGTGTCAAATTATAATGGCACAGCTGCCAGCTCTGTTTTTTTTTCTAAATTATGTTTTGGCTAAAAACCAATCAAACTCTGAGAGGCAAGGTGAATTTAGAATTATGGCTGCCCAAATAGAAATTAGGAAGATGGGTATCAGTAAATGGAAAATGAGTTTCATGAAATGGCTCTTAACATAGGTTAACTAAATAAGTCTTTAATTTTGCTTCATGAGAACTAGACCTCTTATTAATGTTCAGGATTGGCTGATTATTTTAACATTAGTCCTTTTTTTAAAAATCATTTTGAAAACTCTCATTCAAAATTCTCACTCATGTAATAGTTTTGAGCACTTTTCCACCCATTAACCCATTTAATTAAATCTTCACAAGGACTGTGCTAAGGTGGCATTATTCTTAACCCAATTCTGCGTTCAGGGAAAATGAGATCTGAACATAACTGAAGATGTTCAGTGACATGCACAGCTAGAAAATGACAGCGTGCAAATTGCAACCTTGAATTGTTTCACTGTTAATGTACAGCCCTTTTTCACCCAACCACACCACTTCCCAGTGGAGATTGAAAGCTTTTGAGTCCACTGTACTACTACTATTCAGCCATTAGTTTTCCATTCCTTTGAGAAGTCTGTATCTTGGTCTGTTAAGTCTAAAACCTTTGATATCACTAGGGACTTCTCAATTTAAATATTCATTTCACATAATGGATTGACTTTTTAGCCCTTAACTACGGCAGATGAAACAAGGTTAAAAGAGGTCATACATAAGTTCATGTTACCAGTGAAACAAAATTAGAGTCACTTCTTGATTTTCTAGAAGTGACTCTACCATTTTACACCTGAGATCTTACTGACAGTAACCTTTAATAGTAGA
>NW_004524647.1:952437-953489 GCF_000260255.1 Octodon degus
AAAAAAAAAAAAAAAAAAAAAAAAAAAAACTACCCTGAAAGTCACTGGATCAAAACAAGACAAATTTATTTTGCTTTTGACTTGGTCATTTGGCCAGGATTTAGTAAAGATAGCTCCTCTCTGCCCAGCATGGCACTGGATGGAGAGGCATACAGGCTGAGCATGAGAAGACTCAATTACAGTACTCAGTGGAGGTTGGCTCTGGCTCTTGGTTAAGGGCCTATGTGAGTAATTCATGCCTGTGAAAAGGTTGTGGTCCCCACAGCATGGCTTTGGGCAAGTATGTTAAGAGGGGGTGAGAAAGACAGGGAAAACTGTAGCCGAAGGACTTGGTCACAGAAAGCACCATGCCTCATTTCCACCATAGTCTATTAGCTGGAATAATCTGGAATAATCTTACACCCTAATCCAGGAGAAGGGACCACAGATTTCTTTTTTTGAAGAAAAGTGTGTCAGTAATACAAACAGAACTTTTGGAATGGACCATTTTTGACACATTATCCAAGAAGAGTTTGGTAAGCTGATTATTCATTCCGGATCACTGAAGAAGCAAGAAACAAACAGGGGGCAGGCAACTTTCTGCTGAACTCCTGTGTCTAAGAGCTGCTTTTGTGACCAGCGGGTACATGTCTGGTGTCACATAAAACCCCACTTTACCTTTATTTATTTCTAACTTCTGGTCTTCTGCACATCATGTATGTCTCCTAAGTCTTGTCTTCATTATCACCCAAATTCAAGTGACTCTGAATGTCAAAAAAAAAAAAGGACCACTATCCTTCAAGAACAAATATCCCTGAGGGCCCAAATTAACTGTAACATAGTTACAGTTAATCACTGGATTAAAGCACCTCAAGCAGGTGCAGGGGTCAGGAGTCCACTCCAGGGCCTGCTTTGCTAGCCCCATCCCCGGGGTGTGCTGAGATAGTATTTGAGACTGGGCGTGGTGGCACGCTCCTGTAATCCCAGCTCTTGGGAGGCTGTAAACAGGCAGATCTCTACTAGTCCAATCTAGTAGTGAGACCCTGAACCTCCTGTAGACCCTTCCCTAAAAT
>NW_004524647.1:953609-959411 GCF_000260255.1 Octodon degus
TGAGGACAGATTCACTGTTTCCCATCTTTTCCTAGGTCCCCAGTAGGTTAGATGGTCTCATGGCATTGGTGGATGTCTAGGTAAAAAAACTATAACCTGAAAGATGTAATATTTGTGTCTCTACCCCTCTAAAGCAATAATGGAAAACATTTTAGATCTTAAATGATATAAACAGCCCTCTGCAGCATGCAGTTTGGTCACCACTGCCTGAGTATTAGGAAATGAGGATTTGGGTAGATGATAAGGTCACCGTGATATATCGCTCCTGAATGGAAAGAGCACTCTTCTGAGAGGGGCTGAGGGAGTTTACTCCTGTTGCCCTAAGCAAAAGAAGATGAACCGAAACATAGGATTTTCACCGTATGATCAAATCAGAAAACATCTTGATCTTATATTTCCCTGAATGAAGTGTTATGAGAAATTGTCAAAAATTATAGTAAATATTTAAATGAAACTAAAAATATATTTATTACAGTAATAATAAAAAAACTATTGGCATTAATCCCTTCAAAATATCTCTCCTTTCTGGAAAACACAGTTATCCTACTTCCTTTGCTGCTTTCCAAGACAGTTCTGGCTCCTTTAGAGTCTGTGCTCACAGCCTGAAGAATCTGCACACAGCATGAAAAGAAATGGAAAAAGGCAGAATGGATTTGGTTCTTTGGAATCATTTTAATGTGACTAGACTTTGGCTTTTGAAACTGAAGACTTTTGACTTTTATGTCATGTTTTATCTAGCTATGTACAAGTGCAATCAACTGGGGGAAATGACCCAGATTTGGAAATACTAGAAGACTCTGAAGACCTACTACAGGTTTCTGCTCTTCTTTGTCTATTCAGACAATGCCTTCGAGTCCCCATGGGCAATGTATTCCTGCTCTGTCTCCTTCTAGAGGCTCATCACTGCTTCTGTGTAGTGCTACAAAACCTGCCTTTGTTGCCACCTGCAAAAGTCAGATTTCCTGCCTTCTTCCCCTGTACCTCACACAAGCCTTGGTAGCCAGGAATTTGACTCTTATGTCATGCTGTGTCATCAGGAGATCTCATGCCAAGTATATTTTGGTAGATGGCAGAATAGCCTCTGAAATCCTTTGATGTATTATCCTGAAATCCATGTGTTTGGTGAAGCCTTAATCCTCAGTATTTAGAGATAAGAACATTCAGAGGCAACTAGGGATGTTAAAGGCACAGGGAAGTGCCCTTGTGATGGAATTAACACCCCAGAGCCCTTTAAGAAAGACATCAGGTAGTAGCCTGCTCTGGCTCATCTTGTCCTATGCATCCATCCTCTTCTGTCCTCTCCCGTCTTTGAGTCGCAAAGAAGGAGCTCACCAGAAATTGAACTGGCTACCACCTTCGTTTTACACTTCTCAGTTTTGTAAAATAAGAGAAATAATTTTCTATTGTTAAAGTTGCCCAGTGTATATTTTCTTATGGTTCCTGAACTAATAATCCATGTCTCTTTTCCTTTTATTCTCTGTCTTATCTTTTTGCTCCCTATGATTCTGTGAAAAGATATTTACTGTTATTTTAATCCTGTTGTGTTTTTCAGTAATAAGGTAGATGAGAAAGCACAATAAGTGGTTGACAGTAAGCAGTGTTTTTCTCCAATGTGAAGTCACCCAATTCTCTCCTCTCGCTGTAGTCCTAATTAAATTGAAAACACTCTCCCCAGTTGCTTGTAACAGATGGATCCTCTGAGAATGTGGAAGTGCATTGCCAGTACGGAGCACTCATTCCACTTTCCTGGGCTGCACTTTAGAGTAACTTGGTGAGCACAGCACCATCAGAGAGTGGCACGGTGGGCCATGGTCTATTCCATCATGTAGATGAAAGTCCAGAAGCTAATAGCATTTGAATAATGAATGTGCCATTTTACCTTGCAATCATTAAAATTTGAGGGAAATGAGCAAATCTGGAAAAACAGTAAGAGGAAAGCTTTCCTAACAGTGATGCCATTAGAAAGAAAAATGGCCTTAGCGAAGGAGAGAAAGTCTTCGGGACCTCAGTAAGGTACTATACTGCAAAGGCTTGTTATTGGATTATGCATTTATGGCTGGCATGATCTTGGCATGTTAGCAGGTGAGCGACTGAAAGATATTTGGGATGAAGGACTTACTGAAAATGCAACAATAGGAGAAGAAACACATCCAGAAAATAAGATTGCAAAAACTGGAGGATATATAAAATTCCAGGAGTTGGGAAAAAATAAAAATTAACCATGGTTGGTATCAGTATAGCATTCTGGGTTTCATGTTGATGTCTTTCCCATGTAATAAGCTGCAACATGTCCCCAGAAAAAGTCATGGAAGACCAAGAAGACTGAGCCCAAAGTGTGGGCCAAAAGCGAGTTCGGGTGATGCTGTGAACTGCTGTTGAATGATTCTCCTGGGAAGACTAGGAGACACAGTATCCTCTGCTACTAATAATGTAGTGCTTGGGTGCCAGCCAAGTGACCTAAATAGGAAGCTTTGAGAATGGGTCCTTTAAAACTAATTTTTTAAGAAGATTGTTAAAAACACTTTAGGCATTAAAGTTTGACGGCCTTGTATTCTCAGTATTCCAATAGTAGCACAGTGCTTGACCCTCATAAGCCAGAAAATAATTTTTGAAATCAATAAATAATTCTCCAGTTTGTAGCCTAGTTCCTAGAAGAAGCTGGCTTTTGTTAGCATCTGCTGGAGTATTCTTAGAATAGCTTGTTGCTCATAAGATGCACTTTCAAGTGAAAGAATCTAGCCAGTCGCCCGCCAGCCACCTCTTCACACATCCTTACGACTGTTGAGATTTGCAACACAGGGAGGCCCTGGAATAGGAGTCAGAAACATTGACAGAAAGAAGAGTATACAGATCCAAGCTATAGGAGCAAGAGTGTAAGATAGGTAGGGGACAGAGAGCTGAGCTGGAAACTAAATCCTCACAAGAGGCCCAAATGTCTATTGCATGAAGAACCAGGACACTTGTGGACCAGCAAAATGCGTGCTCACAAATTTATACTTGGTTTCTCATGAGCGCACTGGGATGGGGGATGCTATAGCTGAGACAGAGTCTAGTCTTCAGTGACGTCCTCATGAGAACATTATAGCATATTCAGTGAAACACTCGTGGGAAGGCAGTTGATGCGGTATGGGACCACTCTGCTGTCCACTTTTCTAGCAGTCTCTCCATAGGCTTCCAGTAACATGCTACATTGGCACACATTCAAGTGCATTAAAGGGGGGTGAGATAATGGCTCCAAGGTCAAGAACATCACTATTGTTGTTGGATGCTGTCTGAACTCATTCTCCTCAAAATGATTCAGGGATGGAATAAAAGGTAATGGTCCCACAAATAGAATTATAGAAGTTTAATATATATATATATATATATATATATATATATATATATATATAGCTGAAAAACATCAGTCTCTAATGACAATTTCTCCTGTCATAATAGTAAGCCATGTTTATTCTGAAAAATTCTGAGAAGCGCTTTTTTCTGGGAAACGTAACTAACAAAGAAGCTATGTGCATCCGTACAGTTGCTCTCATTCTGTGTCCTTCCATCCTCTTCCATTCACTGTATTTAGCTTTACTTTGTAATTTGCCATTATGGAGTTTTTGATAAATTGTACAGAGAACTTTCAAGACTATGAGAATCAGAATGAAACATAACCTGCTAATAACTGCTGATATGACCTTGGGCGCTCTCTCTCTCTCTCTCTCTCTCTCTCTCTCTCTCTCTCTCTCTCTCTCTCTGTTTAACTTTGTCTGGCCTCAGTTTTACTTTCTGTACAATGAAATGTATGTCCCTACCTTGAGCAACTGTAAGGATTAAATGAGATCATGTAGATAAAGCTGTTGGTGTCTAGCATGTAATATACTACTTTAAATAGCAAAACAGAAAATTTGAAGGAATGCATTATTTTTGAAGATATACCCCAAAGTCTACCCATAAGTAAGTTTTTGCAGCAAAATACATTTTATGCTTAAAACTGCCTTATGTATTTAATGTATTCTCAGGCATTTAGTGTATTCTTATGCATTTAAGGTTTGGTTACTGCAAATAAAGGAAATTTTGCTCAAGCATCTTAAGTACACACAGCCCAATTTATTGGCCCATGTAATGGAACTATGATACAATTAAGCAGAGATGTGTGTGTCTTCAAAATTACTTGAACCTGTGACTCCATTATAGGGGCGGCCTTGTTTTCTTTTGATATTTTATTCTTTTCTTCTCATTTTCCGAGCCAGTATTCCAGAGTCTGGGGACTTGGTAATTAGCAATTCCTCACTGTTGTCGTGACAACCTCATATGAAGGGAATAAAACATCTTTCTTCATGTATCTCCAGACTGGAGAATCATAGAGGGAGATCTCAGTCTTGGTGCGAGTCATGTGCCTACTTTTATCATTTTCTATAGAAAGGAAATGCATTACCATGGCTTGCTTGGTAGATTTCACAGGACCAGAACTTGAAGGGGGAGGGGGAGGGGGAGGCTGCGACTGACACCTTCCAGCAATAATATGGCACACGCTCACTGTATGATTATTTCATCAGTACAGAGTCCCAATATTAGGTTATCAGACTGAGGTGCTTTACATTTTGTTCTGTAGCAAGTGTTATTGACCTTTCTATTACTATAATAAATACCTAAGAAAATCAACTTACAAAGAAAAGTGGTTCTTTCAGCTGAGTTTTGGAAGTTGTTTTCTATGCTTGATTGGTCCATTGCCTTTGGGCTTCTGGCAAGGTGGCATGTTATGGTGGCAACACGTGACACAACTGCTCTTCTTGTAAGCAACAAGCAGAAGGGGGGAAGACAGCACACTGGGTTCTATCCTGCTCTGCGAGGCCACTCTCAGTGACCTTGCCTTAGAACACACTTTCAAGTCTCTTGGTGCTCACGTCTCCCAATAATGCCACACTGAGGACTGAACCTTTATGACCTAGGCCTTCAGGGAAAGTCGAGCCATAGCAGGGGCTTTTCCTCAGACTTTCTCAGATTCCCATCCCACTGTCCATGGCACACCTTTGACCTCAGAAAACCTTTGCATGTTGCTCAAGATTGGCCCATTCACCTCAACACAGTATTTTTCACTGCTCACCTTCAGTATCTAACCAAACTCTTATTCCTGGTCCTGCTCCCCAGCCCTGACCTAAGTATGTTAAATCCTGGCATAGCAAGAAAAATTATAGCTATTCTCAAAAGCCCCATCATAGTGAACACATAAGGGTATACTTTTTTTTTAAATTGGGAGATCCCTGGCCCCTGGACCCTTGGCAATAACTAGGTCAACTGATCCATATTTGTGCTCTTGACTACAAAGAGCAAACCAGGGTGTCCAGCAAGATAAGCACCCCCACCAAAGTGCTTCAGCGATCTGGAGGAAGCCCCAATTCCAAAGGAAGAGCAAATTTTCCTGATATTTACCTAGCATCTGCTTGTGATCGACTGTCATCTTCCACTCTGCCTTGGTGAAATCAATAGGAAACTTAATGAAGTGAAAATGAAATCAATATTTAATTCTCACAGGTAAGAGAAACTGCCAGGGCCTGTGGTCAATTGCCAGCTTCTCCCACTTCAGAGGGTAATAAGAGCCATGCCATCTGCTCTCACAGTCAGGACTTATGCTTGTAATCGTTTTCCTAAGTGATTTGCTGCATTCCTACTATGTGCCAGGCATGATGTTGTGCATTTTCACTCTATAAACACAGTAAATCCTCCTGTGATTTATTGAGTATTGAATGTTGCAGAGAGAGTATAATATACATTAAATGTTCCATCTTGTTTTAGCTCTGCAATCACACATATAATATA